>NC_053032.1:8707045-9010075 GCF_016746235.2 Drosophila teissieri
AACTTACCTTCCTGTGTGTTGGACAGATCCGTAGAGCTGTGCACCTGTGGCGAGGTGGTCTTTGTGCGACCCTCCGGCAACACCTGCACCCCATTTGAGTCTAGCTTGGCTATGGTTGCAATCAGATCGTTGATTGAGTCATCCCGCACCTTGTCAATGGGTTCGGTGAAGTCCTTGGTGTTCTATTAATGATAAAGAGATTAGCGAAAGATTTTCAAAACACCAATATAAACCCACCTCATGGGTGCTGGGACTGGGCGTCTTTGGATTCGTCGAGGTGACGTTAGAGAGTATCGAAACGGCTGGCCCCAATCCCAGAGCAGCTGCGTTCAGTTGGGCGCTGGAGGAGCCGTTTCCGTGGCTCGGGTGACCCGCACCACCGCCCCCCAGGCTGGGCGGGGTGCTATTTTTGAGCGTGTTTGGGGATTTGAGTGAGATTTTAAAATTTTCCGATGTCTGGCGACCATTCGCAAAAGGCAAAAGGGGACCTTGTTGCGAACACACTAAAAAGAGAAGCAAAATAATGGATGGGTAATTAGAAAACCTTGCCAAAAGCATTTGAAAATTTCACCAAACTGGAATTTGGATGAATAATAATTTAGACAACTAAAGTAAATCAATTGGGTCCGAGGGGTTTAATTCAATTACTCACTGTTCGACTGTTGCGCGGATTGCGGGATGTGCCACTTGGCCAGGCTGTGCATGCCTCCGCCGCCTAACTGCGGGGAGGTCTGCGGTGGGCCGGTATTAAAGCCAGCCTGGCTCCCATGAAACCCCAACGACTGTGGATGTGGAACGAAAAAAAGGGAAAAGATTAATACTCCGCATTGGATATTATGAAGGTTCTGTTCTGTAGACTTACATTCTGCATGGCACTCACATTCTGCATGGGATTGGACATCATCTGGGGTCGCTGCAGTGCACCCGGCGAAGGGATTTGGCCGCCTCCGCCCCCCGCCGCTCCGGCCATGGCCGCTGCAGCCGCCGCCTGCTGAGCGTGGTTGGCCATACGTTGATACTGCGACTGGAAGCGCGCGTTGCTGTTCATAAAGTTGGCGTCCCGCGGTCCGCCTCCTGGACCACCGCCCTGCGAGAAACCCTGCTGGCCGGGCATAAAATGCGGACGCATCTGCGGACCCATCGGTTGGTGGGCCGGAGCCGGCGCTCCTTGCGGCCCACCCGGATAGCTGGGCGGTCCATTGAATGCCATGTGGGCATTCGGGCTCTGTGCCGCCTGGTTGTTCAGCAGGCCCCGCAGGCTGATGTCTGAAATTGCGCGAACAGAAAATTAATTTTCCACCTAGCCCGGTACTTTGAAGTTCGCCTTTGGCACTTACCCATATTCTGCGGATGCGTGGAGGAGCTCACGTGCGGTTGTCCGTGTCGCTGCATGCCCACTGGCGGCATTCCCCCGAAGCGAACTGCAACGCAGACAAAATTACAAATTCCATTACAAAGCTGTTCGCCAAATGATAACTCCCACTGTCTGGAAGGAGGTAGAGTCTTTCTGGGAAAGCTTGCTTGCTCCTCCGTGCAGTTGGTATGTTACTAAATCATTGAAATAACAAAACACTTTGGCGAAAGATACTTAATACACTTTGCATTTAAAAGTAAAAGTTTGGGTTATTTATTGTACTTGTTACTCGTAGAGCAAAAGGGTAAACTAGATTCGTTGAAAAGGAAGCGTTGTCAACCCTATAAAGTATATAAATTCTTGATCAGAATCACAAGCCGATTTGATCAGGTCATGTCCGTCTGTCCGTATGAACGCCTCGATCGATAAAAGCTATAAATTGAGATTAGGCAGGCAGATTCCAGAGACATAGACGCAGCGTAAGTTTTCTTTTCCAAATGTGGTCACACCTACTCTAATTCCCACAAACCGTCCAAGACGTCATTTGTTTTATTTTATCATTTGACTTTCCAATTTCTACAGATACGTAAAAAAAAATGTTATAGTTGAGTATAGCGTTCTCTCTTTTTTTATACTCTAGTAGACGTTGTATAAATAAATAAAAATAAAAATCATTCATACCCTTACCTGACCCGTCACCCGGAAAGGAGCGACTCATGGACAGATTGTTGAACTGCTGCTGGGCAGCATTGCTGTAGAGCGGCGGTCCGTTCTGCGGTCCAAAGTTGACGGGCGGTCCGTTCGGCGAGAGGCCAGCGGGCATTCCGGGTGGAAGACCAGGACGCAGGGGTGGCGCCATGTTCGGGCTGGGAGGCTGGCGAGGTGGGTGCTGCGGCTGAGGGGTTCCGTTGGGCGAGGGCGTGGGCGGATATGGTTTGCCATCCACGATGATTATGCCCAGCTGCGAGATTACCTTCTGCAGATCGGAGACCTGGTTAAGTTGAACCTGAATGCGCACTGGGATTTCCGGGTTGGGGATATCCGCCCTTTGGCACTTGAGCTTCTGCAGGTGACGCACCAGAGACTTTTTGCTCGATAGGATAGCGAAATCACTGCCCTTCTCCAAAGCGTTTTGCATGAAATCGATGCAGTGGTCCGTGTTGTCGGACAGCAACTGCAGCGTCTCCTTCTTTTCCACCAGCACCTTGAGTTTACTGTCGCACACCTCGTTTAATCTCATGATTAGCTGCTTGCCTCGGGTATTGACGGTATTGGTGATCTTCACCGCCATGGCTGTGATCTCCTTGATGAGGTCCTTCTTCTTGTCGTGGATCAGCTGTTGGCGGTCATCGATCACCTTGGTAGCCGAGGAGAGAAGGAAGCGTTTGTAGTTGATTTCGGAAACAAGGGTGGACAGCGCCTGTCTTGATTCCGTGGCAATCTCGTGGGCAAACTTGTATTTGTGATCCCGATGGTCGCTCAACTGGCAATCACGACAAGTAAGCTTGTCGCACGTCTCGCAAAACAACGAAAGCTTCTCCTGCGGGTGCAACTGGCACATGTGCAGCTTGTCCACCCCGGCAGCTCCGGCCAGCTGCTCGTTGTTGGCCTCGTCTTTGGGCTTAATCGTGTGGTCCTTGGTGATCTTCAGGCGCTGGTGAGCCTGCACACAACTGTCGCAAATGTACTCCGAGCAGTCAACGCACCACGACGTGGCCACTGCACCATCGGAACAGCTGCTGCATTGGATGCTCGCCGCAGCAGAGCTCTTCTGACCTTCGGCTGTCAAGCCCAGAAGACCGACCCCATCACCACTATCTCCGGCGGTGCACTGCTCAATGAGGAACTGGTTGTCCACGATAAACTCCTGCTGCGACGCATTATCGCATACCGGACAATGGATCAATGGTGGCAGCGAGCGGTCCAGCTCTGAGAACTTGGTGCTCACGCATTGGGCACAGGCCACGTGGAGGCATTCTAGCAATTTGGGTCGATCATTGGATCCGAGGAGTTGAGCGCAGTAAACGCACTTGAATAGGGTGAACTTGGCTGATGCGGAAGAGTTTGACTCTGACTGCAATAAAAATAAGGAAGAATCATTCGTTACTAATCTGTTTTTTTATTCGAGTTAATTTAATATAAAAGTCGTCATATATGTATCTAGTTTGTATTTTGATGTCTGATCAATTTCCACTTTCTTAGTTGTATAACCGTATTTCGCAACAGCTGTTAAAAACCTCTATTTAAAGAATCCTTCAATCGACAGTAAATCTTTAGATAAGGCTATCCGGATAATTTATATTACAGGCTTATAAAGCTATAAAAGAAGGCCCAATTATAGAAGGACAGTACTTTCACTGCG
The DNA here is from genome assembly GCF_016746235.2 of Drosophila teissieri. Classification (NCBI taxonomy): domain Eukaryota; kingdom Metazoa; phylum Arthropoda; class Insecta; order Diptera; family Drosophilidae; genus Drosophila; species Drosophila teissieri. The sequence continues at coordinate 8,710,762 of NC_053032.1, forward strand.
CTAAATACAGGTACCCTATCTTATCTTATCTTATCTTTTCCACCAAGATAACGCTGACGAACGATTTATGAGCATAATTCCCAAAATATAATGTTCTGACGTATTAGGCGATTAAAATTATTTTTGCATTCAATTTATTTTTAGTAAAATTTCGAAACCGTCACAAACTATTGCTTGAGTCCTATTGCAACAATTATAATCAAATAAAATCGAATAAAATGGCATGAAATTAGCGTATAAAGATATATTAATAGATTAGATTTAAGGAGTTATGTAAGCCATCCACCTTATCGGTCGAGAGGCTTATCTGCCTCGAACTTTGAGACCGGAAATTACATTTACTCAACACAAGTGGCCAAGATCAACGTCTCAACGTCGCAGCCTCGAAACTTTTTTACAATTAATAGCAACCACTTTTGAAAGGGGCTGAAAAATAAACTGTGGCCGATGCTGGAGCTGAAAACTTCCGAAGCGATTCCGAAGCGTAGCCAACGTCTCCCCATGGCCTCCATTGCCGGGCGTCCCCAACTCTGTCTCCGAATGTCGCTGGGCGAAGATTGATTAGTTTTATCTTCAGTTGGAGCACATAAATCCAATTGATTGATTATGTTTGTGCTCGATAAAGATTGTTGCATTGGTATGCGAATGCTTTACATGCAGCCCCACAGAGTACAAAGTACAGTTAATACATATAGCAACGGAAGCGCCACGGACATTGATGAATGCGCCACGGCAGGCCGAAGGAGAACCGAAATCCGGACTCGAGTCCGGACATTGCAACGCCGGCAAGGGGGAGGTGAGCGATAGGGATTCTGACTGGGTGTAACTGCAGCGCACATTATTTTAGCACATGGATCCCAGTCGATCCGGCGATCCATCTTCTGTCCGAAAGAAAGTTTCGCCCGCCTCAGTTTTCTCCAGAGCCAGTTCAGTTCGCTACTTTCGAAACGGCTCGGCGGCGCTCATAAATCATACAAGAAACATCCATTTTGTGGCAAGTACAGTTGCGGTTAGCGTAATATGTTTAACATCACTTGTAGAGTGTATACACATCACGAAATCAATGTCTAGGAGGGAAGCAGTCATTAAACACTTTTTTAGCGCTTAAAACAAGGTTCAAAAGGTTGAAAGTACTGAGTATTAAATCGTATTTCCTTTCTGGGTATATAGTACTTAGAATTAATTAAAACACATAGCCAGGTTGGCCGAGCGGTCTAAGGCGCCAGATTTAAGCTCTGGTTCTCGTGAGAGAGCGTGGGTTCGAACCCCACACCTGGCAACGATTTTTTTACAGTGTTGTTTTTTTACAGTGTTGTTAGTGGTTCTAAATAAGTAAACCCTGCATTTATGCAACTAACGTAATGTGTAATTCGTAATGTGCCCGATGACTAACAAGTTTTAGACCGCTGTTTCGAAAATACGAGCTTAACAATTTAAGGAGGTGCACACAAACAAGCGAGTTTCCAAATATACAAGATTGTCTGACATAAAATCTAATAACAAGCGAATACAATTATCATACATCGAAACTCATACTTTTATTGCCTTCATACTCCCACAACTATAATTTTGGCGTACATTGTAAGTGGGCGGCCGACCAGTGGAGCTGTGTGCAGGGCGTGTCGGCGTGGAGGCGTCTCGGTACTCAGAAGGCTACGTCCCACTTGAAAGCCATTTATCATGAGGCTGTCCCCATCCCCGCGAGCTTCTCGCCACGGTTCGGACGCGCATCGGACTTGGATCGGTTAGGTTCGGCTAGTGTTCGGCGGTTCGGATCGGTGCCGCGCAACCCACTTAGAGTTGCCCAAGACCCGCGGCACTGGCCCAGAGAGCAGGCCATTATAAATGTGGCGAAAAACCAGCTGCTACCCCCATGTTTCCATCGCATCGCAATGACTTGACGCAACTGGAAGCGGGTAGCAAACTTGTTTTCTCGGTCCGCACCTACGGAGCTATGCATATATATTTGTATGCCATTAAAACATGTGTGTGTATGTCTATGTCCGTAGCATCCCATCCGATAAATGGCGGGCAACATGTGGCAAGAATTTAAAGAATGTTTTTAGCAAGTAATGCGAATTAATAGATTTTTCAATCATGCAAGTCGCTCAAATGGAAAATGATGCCGACTTGGGTCTAATACACCAACATCCTGTTACTCCAAATTTGTGCTTTAGGGTATGAGAGTTTAAGATATTTATCCCTCTAATGTGGATTTTAGAGATATATGATACATTTATAAGAGCCGAGCTTTTTATACTTTTAGCAATGCAATTAGGAAAAAGAGAAAACGAAGTTTCATCTTAAACCCATTACATTTTTGGCAGTTTTCCTCCATTATACAGAAAGCCGCCAATCACGTAGACCATTAGTTTGCCACGCACATCGAAAAACAGCACGCTCGCACGAAGCTAAACCGAAATAAGGGAAAACAGTCGAAGGCAAAAATAACTCTAAATTAATTTCAATTAAAAATTGTTGAAAGGATGCCCCGCAAGAGCAACAACAGCAGAATGGCAACTAGACTGAGGCTACAACACACAAAAACATCCGCACGAAGCTCTAGAAATGGGAATTGATGGAATGGCGACATGACAACGACTGAATGAGTGCATTTATGATTGATGTAATTTTGATGAAAGTAAATTGTGAAAAGTTTTCCTCGCTTTTCAGCCAACTTGCTCCCATCTCTCGATTGGCTTGGCAACGGACTTTAAAAGGCTTTGGCGAAATTTAATTTCAAATTTATTTTCGAAAAAGTTTCAGTCTCGTTAGTCACACAGAAAACTTTGTTGCTGAAATTAAATGAAAGAAGTTCCACAACTGCAGTTCGCCACTGTTCGCGCCACACACCCTCTCACTCGCACACACTCTCCCCTTTCTCTTTTTTTCCACAGGTTTCACGCTGTCACAAGACCAGAATCGGTTGAAAGTCCAAGCTGACAACTTTTCGACACATTTTACATTCGAAATCCATTTTCTGAGGCCGCCATAATTCCATTAAGTTGCTCACGACCCTCCATCAGAACGAATTCCCCTGTGTCAAAGGCCAGAGATCTTTACATATGGCGAGGCGAAGGCACTCGCGAATGAAAAACCCCTTCTTAGAGAAACTTCTCGAAATCAGCTCCACTGAATCGATCCTACGGCGCTTTAGACTTCACAATAGTTGGGTGATTAAAAACAGCTTGTGATTAAAAGGCAGCAGGTGATTAAAAGTCTATCATAAAATGTGATTGACACTTTTATAAATGGCATAGTCGTTTAGTTTAGATGCAGATAAGTAGCACGGCCAAAGCTTGTTAATTGGTTAGCTAAAAAGATTTCATTTTTAACTCTGCTGATTACAGTTGAAAACAAGAACTAATGTAATTATGGGTACTCAGTAATGCTCTCGTATAGACACGTTAGCTGGCCATCTTCTTACGAAGCAAAGTAATTTTTAATGGTTACAAACGGAGTAAAAAAAGACCTATAATAAATATTCCAAATAATCATGCTGTATGTAGTGCCGCCCGTGTAATGCAAGTGCGTTGAAAAATATTGTCACGCCCACCATAACTCCTAGAAACCGGGCCAATTCCTATTTTTAAATCGAAATTTATTTTTCTTGCCAATACCACCCCCCTTCATCGCACACAAACCCCCATAACTTACGGTTATCGATAGAAATTGCAAAGAAAAAGTATAACATTTTAAAAATTGTGGGCGTGACAGTGTTTTTGCGGTTTAGCCACGCCTAGCTTAAATGTTTTTGGCATATCGATAGGAATAGACAAGACAAATACAAAAATTTTAAAAAATCGAAACAAACTTCAAAGTGCGGCTTGTGGGCTTTAGAGGGAACTTGGTAATCTCCTGGAACAAACTTGAGCTGCGTCGATTCCAGCTAGCTATCTATATCGCTGGCTTTTCATCTTTCTAGCTTTTATTGTTCCTACGGACAAAAGGTCGTGGCCCGATCGACCTATCTACTTATAACCAACTTTGTACACAGTAAACGTAATTTGTAGACATGAATCTTGTTCCAGTTAATGTAGTAAATTATACCCAATTGGACTCCACTATATCCTCAGATGGCAATCACCGCCCCATTTTGTGGTCTTGGCCTCCTAAAGGTATTCCTGGTTACTCAGAGCTCAGGTAGCCTTAAAATTTAATTAAGCTTTATTTAAATGCAATTTGTGGAAAGTTGAAAATATGCTTCCTTTCTCTGAAGAACCCCTGTGGGTGGTCGATGTCGTTCGACGTGCAGTTGCAGAATACGAGTTGCACTTTTGGGTGGTTTCCCACCCGCTGGCAACCAACCTCTGCCACATATACACCCCACCGCCCACTGACCCGGCCATAAATCAGTGCAATATGAGACGTGCATCATGGGAGGTCGGTCGTCCTGCTGGTTAAATGGCGATTTCGTATAGAGATGAAGCCCAATGATGCTGGTCCTTTTGGAGTTTCTTCGGATTTCAGACGGCTGGATGCCGGTTGATGATGGCCGGCCATCACTTGTTTATTGTTGCTCCTACGTCAATTCCGTTTATTTTGCAAATTTACAACACAAAACGGCAGGCATCAGATGGCACGGGCATATGTGTGCGTACATGTACTTTGAACTTTCGGACGGCAGGGAAAATCCTTTGATACAACAAAAGCAGAAAATTAATTACGTTTAGGATTTCTGCTGGGTACACATTTTGGACAATGGCTAATCGTCAATTCATCACTCAGACTTCCCGTAAAACGTGACTAAGAATCTCGGATCAGATTGGTAGAACAAGTACCTTTAAAGGAAAAGCCAAACCCCTAATTTAAAAGTATAATTTACGCAAATGGAAAGTAATTGCATGTAGTTCGCTACGCTTTCCATTCAAGGTTCATTCGCCGCAGTTACTCGTTTTGGGCAAGGCGGATCCATTTGATATGCTTCATCGATATGGTCGCCGGTTCATTAGGTCTGATCAAAGTAATCAAATTTGAAATGCTTTCCAGATATGTAGAGGCGGGTGAATAAATTTCGAGATTCTTTGGGGTTGAACAATGCAATATGGAACCGAAATATGATAACAAATAAAATGAATCCGCTGTAATTGACTAGGTTTATAAATGTCTCACCGACAAGTAAGTGAGCAGTCGTGTTTATGGAACATACATAAAGCACTCAAAAGAACTTCTTCACCGAGCAGTGGGACTCAGGTGACAGACTGGCACATCAAAGTTCATGAACCTCATGATGCTTTTCTCTTTCATCCCCCCATAAAATACCCGGCTTCCTCGCCCACTAATATAAATTTGCCAGGTTTATATCGAGCGAGAGCGATGAAGACGAAACTTGCTCTTGAAATATTTATGAGACTTTGCAATAAACTGAAATTTCAAAGACACCACCTCAACAAAATGGCCGCCATAAATTGGTAGAAAAGATGGAAAGGGAGCGCAGAAGACGGCGGCAGATAGAGCCGTATAAAATATATTATACTTCCATAATAAAAGCGAAAAACTTGATTGTACCTGGAACTTGTGAGCCAGGCGAGTTCAGAGAAAATAGGGGCGTTCGAGGGGCGTGACGGGCCAATGTTGCTGCGATTTATGCGACGCCATCGGGAAGTGAACCAAGTTGCAGGGCCGGGAAAGGTGCAGCAGCTGATAAATATTAATGGCGAGGCCACCGCCAGATGTCCATATAAACAAACCCAATCCACGAGTTCAACATAAATAAATAAAATTGTAAATATCCAGATGCAGCGAGAAGCGTCGTACACGCATTAAAAGCATTCCAATCCAAATACGAATTTCAAATCGTTAGGAGCACTTCAAATCGGATTCGTATCTCCTCCCAATGGAAAAGGGCGGAGGAAGCGAGAGAACTTTCGCCATTTTGGACCATTGGCCATTCGGTTTAATCGCGGACATATCCGGCCAACGTCGCTGCAATTTCCGCTCTGGAGCTGGAGAAACACGAACAGGGAGGTGAACCACCCGAAACCCACCTAATGGACAAGCCCTAATGACCCGACATTATATTTCATAACGCAATTTAAGCCACCAAAAAGTATGTGTACTGTACATAAATATAAATTTCTACAGAAATGGTTTCATAAAAACCATGATTACGGATTTACGCAGATACACAAACAGCAATTGAGAAAAAGATTGATGGCACTCGTGGTTTCCTATTTTTTACCTATATACTAACATATGTATGTACATACATATATCCAATATTTTCGATAAAACTCAAGTGCTTCAGGTATTCCCAGAACATATATTTCTGAAATATTTTTTGGAAGATTTGAAGAGCTATCTGTACTTTAAGGTCTTCCCATAAACGGGCTGTTGATGACGGAACCCATTAAATATTATACTTTTGTATCCTTCGAATGTCTCAAGCCACATCGCTTCAGTCGTAAAGATTTAATTGTATGGAAATCGTAAATGGCACGAACAGAAAAGTTTTGGTTTATTTTATGAGAAAATCGATGGAACCCATTAAAATCTGTCACAACTGGCGAACTACAGGTCCTAACCGAAGGAAGTTGACTGGGTTGATGTAAATAAAATTGCTTTTTCACAGAACTGTCATCATGTGGCAGACCCTTTTGTTGGGACTTAGGGGATCCGTAATGGCGCTGATAACTGCAACTTCCAACCGAGAATGACATATCAAGCGAGTTGTAATAAAGTGATTCATTGAGATTGTAATGACAGCGAAGGGTCGTTTGTTAAATGGGTTGATCGATTAGATTCTTTGGAAGATAGTTACCGAACTTCCCTGATGAAAGGAAACTTAATAGCGCTTCATTGCTGTACAATACTAATTCAAGGTTATCACTTAACCATAATCTGTTTACCATCTAATGTGAGCTTTACTCCATTTGTATGAAAAATTGGCAATTTGTACTATATTTACACAGCTGTTTCTGGTCCCAATAATGAAATGTTTACTTTAGACGCAAGAAGCAGATTAAATATAAACAAAATTGAAGGACAGACGAGCGAATCGGGAGAAAGTTGGCTGATACCATTATGAGTTGTTATTTGGTTCCGACTACGGTTGGCATTGGCTAACCCTAACCATAGCCTTACCCTAATTAGTTTCGGCGTTAAATGAAATAAGGCTATTTCTACTTAGAAAACGCCATTTTACTTTCCGGTCCCAAACGCAAACCTGTTTTGATATGCTCTTTTGCGAGTTTTACGATTTCGTGCTTAAAGTCAATGTTTTGGGTTGGGAAACTTGACTAGGTACAGAACGGAAAGTATAATAATTATTACTCCCAATCATGTTGCGGGCATAAATTTAGTATTGAAAATCTTTTGCTGGGGACTAAGAGACCGAAAGACGTGGAGCCAACCAAAACGAAACCAGGAAACCGCAAACTAATGAACGGACTGAGCTGTAGACTGGTCCCCGGATTTTGGAACCCAGCGCTTCTGCTGCAGACGTCGGTCGAGGGTTGCGTCGGGTGGGAGGGTTGCATTGGCGGTGGCCTGGGCAGGGCGTTGTGGTTACGTTGGTCCGACGAGCCGGTGGCCCTCGGTCTCTGGAGCTTACCAAAGCATTCACAGCCGCTGTTTCTGTTGCTGCTGCTGATGCGGTTTGCGGTTCTTTTTGTGCCCGATGCAATTGTTCCTGCTCCCGGAGGCCATGGCATCAGCAGACACGTATACACCATAATATGTACATATATATGGATTGGATGGAGTGTGCACGAACTACGAGTACGAGTGTTTTCCAAAATGGCGACTCCCCGCTGATGTAGATACACAAACCGGTAAGACTTCCCAGCAGGGGGCCCAAAAATCGTGACGCCAGTTGCAGGAATAGCAATATTATAACCGATATGGTACCGGGACGTGGTCGTAGGCGTATCAGGGGGCGTGCCAAGTCGGCAGCTGAACAAGCTGACGCAACTCAGAAATCTGCTTACATCTGCTGTCTGTTGCCGTAGGATGGTAGGAAATCAGACAGTCTCGTTTCTCAGGACTTATGCAGCTTATAAAACTTTGCCCTCTGCATTTCCCCTCCACTGACAAAAACGTTCTACTTTAAAGTAACGTCAGTTGGCTTCCTTTTGCCACTGCCGCCTGGCTGCACCATTTTTGTTGCTGTGCGTTATAATCCGCTTTTTGTGATCGGATTATGTCCTGTGTAGCACCTAATCCCCGCACAGGAGTGCGACCAGCGTACACATGTTCCCAACGAACACCACCTCCACACCTACAACTTCACCTCTCCCATTCCCATTTTCAGTTCCAATCCGATTCCGTCCATCCGCACTGATCCCGCAGTCGCAGTCAACTTTAATTACGCACTGGATGTCGATGGATGGATTAGGGCGGCCTTACGCCCACTGACTGCCCGGAAAAGCAATTAAAATGTGTATATCTTGGATAAACAGGATGACGTTCCTAAAGGGAACCACCTTTCAAGTTATAAAGTTATTAATATTTTAAAAGATATATTTTTGCGATTAGTTCTAATCAAGCGTTCCCCAACTAAGAGGAGGGTCTGTAAATCAAGCAGATGGTTATTTTATTTATTCAACAATGGTTCATTGCATATAGTTATCATATATAGTTCATCATATTTCATAAGTTAATATAGTATAATCTTCTTCAAGACCATTAAATGCAGAGATCTCGGGAATTATAAAAATAGATAGCTTGGAAGTAATCCCCATGCAATGCAATGTTGTTTTAATACATTTCCCCGATTAAAGAGACTTCTCCCTCTGACTGAAAAAACTGACTTATAGTCAAAAAAAAACTATAATACACAGATCGATGTTGGCACCATTACCTAGTTTCAGAAATCGAATTATAAAGAGTATTTCCAATCTAAATTGCGATTTCAATAGAATCACAAAGGGGATGGCTGACTACATTAAGGGCTTTAAAATGCGGTAATTTTGAAAAAAAAAAAAAAAAACCGATGACTGCATTGGGGCCAGGTAGATCGAGAAAAGTGAAAAGAGAATCATTTTCCAAGATCTACCCGCCCTTATTGCTGGGTAATTAAGTTAATTAGAAACTTTACTTTTCTTGTGCATTTAACGACTTTTATTTGGGGGGTTGGGGTTTCCTAGCACCGACGTCTCAGTCTGCCCATCGGCACTTTGCCTTCTCTTCGTTTTGCTTTGCTTGCATATTCTCATCAAATTAAATTTAATTGTACATCATTAAAGGCCGATTCTAAGAATTCGTTTCGGGTCTCGTCGGTATCTAACTCAAAATGGCGTCGTACGATTTTGGGTATTCATTTATTTCGGTGTCAAGCAATCTAATTACAACCTGTCGCATGCATGGGGTAACACACAAAGACCTGACTTCATACATATGTATGTACGTATTTATGGGAGTATTAAATATGGTCTCATGGAGGGTAGGAAAATGCATTTAGGTGCAGTGTTTTGGAGATGACATATGGATGCCCGCAAGCGGGAACTTCCCCATCAGCTGTCACTTTCAATGCCATAAGTCCGCCATTTGACAGGAGCTACAAATGAATAGGTTTCTCTTTTCAGTTGAGCTTCAGTGATTTTGAATGTTTAACTGATTCGGAAGTAAAAGGTTAAAAAGAAATACAAAAAAAAAAACAGCTTGTTATTATAATACCTTGATTAATTACTAATTCATATATGTACATATATATATAAAAAATAAATAATAGTAAATTTTAAGTCTTCTCCCTTTATTGAGAAATTTGCTTTGTGTTTTTCGCTTTTTTAATGTATTCATGAGTTTTCTATTTAGTTGGTACAGTTCGTTTTGGAGTCATGCATATATTAGAATAATTTACTCGATGAAGAGGAAAATATGATGTTGAAAGAAAAATTAGCATATAAATCCAATTAAAGGATCGCATAATTCATAGTGGATCATAAATAATTTATTGGCCATCATATTTATTATTTAACCATTCCCTGAGAAATACGGTTTACACTGTTACTTAATTAAGAATGTTTTGTATTTATGTTATTTATCTTTAAAAGAATCAAGAAACTGAAATCTAAAACGTATCCCTTTGAAATCCCCATCATCATTCATACGGAACTCCACACCTAGCCTTGGCGAAGTACTTTCCACTTGATAGTTTGCCCGCATCAGAAATGGGCATTAACTGATCTGGAGGAGATTCAGCAGGGGGGCTAGGGACTGGGTCTGGTCTCTGGAGTCTGGGGGTCTTAAGTGCCCCAACGACCGCAGCAAACACAATCGTTTGCTTGATTGACGGACGCATTGAATGAGTGCATGTCATTCCCAATCCCTGGTTGAGTTCAAGAGAGAGTGGGCACTCCAAAAGGCCCACTCTAGGCGAACATATATTTGCACGTCTGCCGGAGAAGTTTCAGTCTTCCATACAGTAAAACTTCCGTAAATAGAAGCAACACATGCCTCTAGAAAGTTAGAGCTCGCATTTTTAATTACTTGAAAATGTGTTTAAATTTTATTTAACACAAATAAAGAATAAAGAAACCAATTATAGTCATCTAAATTGGTTATCATTTGTGAAAAACATCAATTTCGTTTTATTGTAATCACAGTTCCTTGATTTTAATTCAAAGTTAGTGTTCAATTTATATATTTAAATGTATTTGCGATCAAGTATATAGAAAGCTTTTAAATTTACCGATTTACGTTAAAATTAAGGTAGTTATATTCGGTATGTCCCAAATTATATTGCAAGGTCAGTTAAAGCAATTGGGGTGACTGTACAGTAAGTAAATAAAAGAAAGAAAAATAATAATTATAATAAAGTGCACATATTGCAATAAAGACTTTAAAAACTGCATATTTATTAGTGCAAAATGATAGCAATAATTAAACTATTATTGGTGTTTTTTTAATTACTAAGGAAAGGGATGTACCTTTTCGCCGGGAAGACCTACATAGGTTCCACTGTGGCTTTAGGAGCAGCTCAAGCACGACGGAGAGCAAACGGAAAACAGTAGAGAGCAAACACACTCTCTGGCCGCTCATTTGGAGAGTGGCAGCTGCAAGTTGCAGCTGATCTCTAATTCCAGGAGAGAGGAGACCATCTTGACTTAGCTCTTCCACCTAAGTAAAAGCGAGGTAGCGACAGCCCAGAACCAGCTTGCTCTGCTCCCACCCATAGGAGAAACGGGGACTATCGGCACTAGACTCTAACTAGACAGTAAACAAAAATTGCTCAAATTTTGTTTGCAATTTTTTTTACGCGAATATATCAGATAATTATGAAAATTCCATTACTCTTAAAGATTGTACTTTTTTAATTTAAAGTGTTGCATTAAGTCGGTTTACATATATACAGCTTTCATATTTTTGATGTCACACATTTAAGAATTTGTTTAACGTTAATAATATCGCTCTGAAATTTATTACTCATACCTTTATTAATATCTATTTGATTAAATATATATACATATATTATAAATAGTAAACTCTCCCGTTGCCATAATATGATAACATAAAGAAAATCGCAAGGCTTTTTTCAGTGTAAGATCGCGGACTGGGCCGTGAAAGTGAAACACAGCAACACTTGCAATTGCTCGCTGTTTGTTTGGCTGTGTGAGTGTGCTGGCATTTGTTTGCCTTGGTCTGGGAAAAAGATAACAAACGCTTTTGCACGAGACTCGACTCGAAACGCTTGATAAGAAGGACGCAGCACGAGCGCATCAAAATCAAAACAAAATTTTACACTGAGCAGACAAAGGGAATTATTTGAGTTGAGCCGGCCGTTTGTTATCAGCCGCAAGAGCACGTGTGATTAGGCGGCTTTTGCTAACCTCAACTTGGTGGTAGCTTATAGGTAACGCGTGATACGGAATAGGTACATACCCTTTTCTCAGCACTGTCGCAGGGATTGCTCAGGCTCAGCGAAGAGGAGCTCAAGGACGAGGTGGTGGGCGCACCGCTGACCGTGCTGGGTGTGCTCATCTGGGGCAGGACATCCGTGGGTACGGCGTCCAGCTGCTCCTGCTTGATCCCGGCGATCAGCGGCAGGAAGTCGTTCTTTAGCTGCTCCAAATCCATATCCATGTTGGCAAAGTCCTACGATTTAACCGCGTAGGCGGTTGGTGGCGATCGTTGAATTTAATACGTGGGCGTGCTAATTATAGCAACAGATTTTTGGTTGACTGACTGACCGACCGAATGTTTCCCTAAAAGCTGTCGCCTTGGAACGGCATGACGATTGCGATTATGTTGCGGTATTATTGTTTTGGAATTAGTTGGGTTGTTAATCCATTCCAATGCTCACAAGCACCCACACATCCACAGGGCGCGCGCACCAATACACACGAATTACACGCGAGCAAGCAAAAACAACGATATGAGGTTGTATTGTATGGTGTTCATAAACGATTTTTTGCTGATTCTTTAAGATCCGAGTTTTGTTCGTAGTTGACTCTTCTTCAATTGGGTGGCTAATACATTTAATTTAACCTTCGACTTCTGGCTTGCAAAAATATTGGGTTCTCCCTCTCTTTCGCACAGAGAGACACAACTTTCGTTTTACTTATACACGACGTTCGCTCGAATTTCGCTGCTATTTTTCCGTCTGGACGTCGATTTTTCCAGCGATTCGTGCCGCATTTCGTCCACACGCGGCTAGAATTCTTTGTTTGCGCTGCGAGCGCGCTTTTTGTGCGGTTTTATTGGCGTATTACGCTGTGAAAACACACGGTCTCACGGCGTTTGCTCTCGTTGGACGCTTCTTCTGTACAAAAAATGTTCAGCCATTTTGGATTCAATTAATTCATGTCGGCGTTGCCAATTCGACGGCATTTGAGGGCTGTTACGCACGGCCGTGGAGACGTAAGGCGCTGAGGTCACACTAAACACGCGGCCTGGCCAGACTACACATGAGTTTGCGATACAATTCGCATTAAAATCTTAAAAATGTTTGTTTACTCGGCCTTGTTTACAATTGCTTGCAATTTTAAATTCCTTACTTAGCGTGGTATTATTATTTTCTCGTAAAATATATAATAATTTTTAATTTTTTTAAATCTGTTTTGTCCTGGTTCTGTTAAGGCATTACGTCACGTAAAACTTTTAACATTTGGCGCCACACTGCTAAATTAAAGCTGAAGTAAATCTAAAAAAACAAAATCAGAAACTAAACATAATAATTTAGATAATTCAAAGTACTTGATTTTCGAATGAATTATGTTCATTTAGAGCCAAACATTCATTTAAAGAGCCAAACAAAACTGTTAAATAAAACAGCTGGTCCGTAACAGAGCAAGAAGAAGAGCATAATCACACGTGTGTAAATTCCACCACTTTAAATTCAGAATTGTTTACTTAATGTTTTTAAGACGGCTATTAAACGACTACACCAAGGCAGGTTAATTATTAAAGATCGTACCTTTAATTTGAGAGTTTACAATTCATTTTCTTATAATAGTTCGCCTGAAAATCCTTTGCAAACCCTGGAATCGCCAGAAATCCTTCGCTGCAGCGATGTCAGAGGCGCTAGATAAATTGGAGGTGGAGAAGGAAGCCAGGAAAGAGGCCAAGGAATTGGAGGGCGAAGCCGTGAAAGAGGCCAACCGCATCAAAAGAACACTTAAGCGCAAGAAATGGGTCGATTGGAAGGAGCAGGACGAGAAGGATGCCGCTAACGGTGTGAAGCGGGCGCCCTTCGATCCAGCCGAGCGGATTAAGCGCAAGAAGAGTGCCATCCTGCTTAGCTACTGCGGCGCAAACTACTATGGGATGCAACGCAATCCCGGCATGCAGACCATTGAGGAGGAGCTCTTCAAAGCCATGCTAAAGCACAAGTGGATCACAGAGGACAGCTTTGAGCAGATTCAGATTTCCTGTTTCCAAAGGGCCGCTCGGACCGACAAGGGCGTCTCCGCAGCCCGCCAGGTGTGCTCCGTCAAGCTGCGTTAGTCTAATTATTCTTCCTTACCATACAATATTAAACCTATTACTTCCTACAGCTGAGGAGCTGGACCTGGAGGCCTTCAATGCCGATCTGCCGCAACAGATCCGTCTCTTTGGCGTAGAGCGCGTGACTAAAGGCTTCAATGCCAAGGACCAGTGCAATGCTAGGACCTACACCTACACTCTGCCCACCATGGCCTTTGCCTCCTTTGAGGAAAAGGTCGACGACTTGCACGACACCTTCCAGATTTCCCCTGAGCTGCTGGAGAAAGTGACAGAAACCCTAAAGCTCTATGAGGGCACGAAGAATTTCCACAACTTCACCAGCAAGAAGTAAATAAGCTAGGATTATACTTCCTTGTTGGTCGAACTAATATTTTGTTTACTATTCTTGTAGAAGCTTCCTGGATCCTTCGTCCAAGCGGTTCATCATGTCCTTTACAAGAAGCGAGCCATTCCGGAGTCCCCAGGGCATAGAGTTTGTCACACTTAAGGTCAAGGGTCAGAGCTTTATGCTGCACCAGATCCGCAAGATGGTGGGTTTAGCCATTGCCATTGTACGGGGAAACACGACGGCGGCGACTTTAGAGCGGGCACTGACGGAGGAGCGCCTGGACCTGCCGATGGCCCCTGGGCTGGGCCTTGTGCTGGACACGGTGCACTACGAGCGATACAACGATCGCTACGGCAAGGATGGCATCCACAATCCGCTGACGTGGCAGGCGCAGGAGGCGCAAGTGCAGAAGTTTATCGAGAGGGAGATCTTTAGCCAAATCTATAAGACAGAAGCCGAGCAGCGTAACATGCTCGACTGGATAGGAACGTTGCATTATCACTCGTACGACACGCGGGCGGAGGACGCACCTCCATCTTCCTCGGATAGCAAGAAGATTAAAGGTGGTGATGACGACAATGATGAATAAAATAGATTTTTGTGTATGCACATGAATAAAGAAAGCCTAATCAATTGACCAGGTGTACAATAAATTAAAATGCAAAACCGGTTTTTATAATCAAAGTATAAAGGCAATGGATAAGACCTGTGTCAATTTAAAAGCGGCCTCCCTTCTTCTTTTTGTGGCCACCTTTGCGGTGCTGTTGCCTTGGTCCTGGTGCTGTTTCCTGGAAAACGGGTGTGGCGGGGGAGTTCTTGGTCAGATTGACGCGGTTGGACATGTCGCTGTAAAGGAATATTATAATCAGAACCATTTTAACGTTTTTTATCTATCAAGCTTACTATTGATCGGCTGCTCCAGAGGCCATGCCCTGGGAGCCCTTAATGACATCCTTGCCTCGTGCACCACCTCGCTTCTTTCGGAATCCTGTGCGCTCGTACTTGGGCAGCCACCGCTCTGGATCAGGAGCCACTTCGGAGTTGTAGTTCTTGGGGAGCTTGCCCTTCCGTTTTCGGTTCTGGTTCTTCTTTTTCTCTAGCGGTGTGCTCGGTGAGGGTTCGATCTTGGCATTGGCAGACTTCTTGGCCGCCTTAACTGACATCACCCAGTTGGCCGCTTCTAGGGCGTCGATTTCGGAGGCAGTGGTCAACGTTTCCAGTTTGGGTAACTTTCTACTTAGCTCAAGAGCCCTCTTGGGCTGGAACTGGGCGTAGGCGATGACCAGTTGGGCCAAAACCTTGGTATCGTTGGGGTTCAGCTTGAGTAGTTCCTCCAGCGAACTAGCGGCCGTCTCGGATGCGCCACCACGCAAATGGAACTCGGCCGCCTGACGCCACATGTCCGACAGATCACCACTGCTCACCTTGTTCTTCTTGTACCAGTCTACGGCGGACTTCAGCAGCGCAGAGGCTGCTGTCTTGTTGTCCGTGCCCAGGTAAAGGGAGACTAGAGCGGAGACAACGCCAGGCTTGTACTTGGCCTCGCCTAATGACAGTAGTGTTTCTATGGCATCCTTGCGGTTGCCCTAAAGGAAAGAAATGCGTTGGACACGTTTCCATTTTCTACTTACATTTTTTGTAACTTACCTGAAGAAGCTGAAGTTGGATGACGGCAAACTTGCTGACAAATTCGTGCGACTTGTGGGCTGCAGCGAACTTTTGTAGCTGATCGATTGCCTCCTTGTGCTTCCGGTCCTTGGCCAGCTGGCTACAGCGAATGAGGAGCGCCTCAAATTCTACCTGCGGATAGGCCTGTGCCAGCTTTTGGCTAAGTTGTTGCACTTGGTCGCCGGCATTAGTATAAAGTGCCAGTAGACAGTTGTTGACGGCTATGACCTGCTTCTGGCGCGAGGTGAGCTTAGGCTCACAGGCGTCGGCAAGGGCAGCGCGTATTTTCTTCTTGGAGTCGAAGACGTTCTGGTCCTTATTGATCACCACAGAGTTGTTGCTGGCCACGGCCACCAAAGCCGCGTCCTTGGGCTTATGGCGCAGGCAGTCCGCGTAGATGCTGGCCGCCTCTTTGGTCTTGCCCTGCAGTTGGAGAACGTAGGCCAGTTGGACGCGAATAACGTCCACCTCCTCGATTATCTCCTCTTCAGAGGCACCCTCGTCCTCGAGAAACTCCCGGCAGAGCTTCTCGCTGGTTCGCAATTTGCGCTCGGCCTCGGCGTACTTCTGCCGATTAGCCTGAATGCAAGCGCTATTGAAGTACTGCTCGTAGGTGTCCTCCGGCACCTCGGGCACCTCCTTGGTCTGGTCCACAGCCAAATTGGCGGCCACTGCGCTGAGATTGGTCCTTCGCTCGTCCTCGTACTCGTCACTGGTGTTCTTGATGATGTCGCGGTAGGAGTCTAGGCACTCGTCGTAGCGCTCCAAACGGTACAGGACCTGGGTTCGGAGCTCCTTAAGATTCGGCGGCAAAGGCTGCAGGCCCGCATCATCTATAGTCTTGAGCGCTTGCTGCTGTTTGTTTAGGCGGTACTCGCAGTAAGCCTTCTCAAAGGAAAGGGAGGACAAGCGATTCTTCTCGATGAACTTGTAGGCCTCCTCGAACTTTGAAAGCTGCACCAGGCAGACCACCTTGCAGTGCAGGGCCGTGGGATCGTCGGGGGCCACGCCTAGGACTACAGAGGTCATAGGGGAGTCATCTTATGGATTATATTCTCTGTAATCTGAGAAACTTACTGCGATTCACTGCCTTAACAGCCTTGTCAAACTCTCGGTTATTGCCGAATTTATGCACATCGGCGTAGGCAGCCTTGATCAGCGCCTCCTTGGGATTAGCGTCCTTTGACATCCTGGTTGCTCAGCAAGTTTGTGGATGGTAAATAATATTTAATTTGCAGACTTCAACTTTCGACTTTCCGTTTAACATGCAACTTTTGACAGCTGTAGACACATCAGCAATGCGGGATGCCGGATCGACGACTGTGTGGATCTAGAGATGCCAGATGGCTTCGCAAATTGTTTACACATTTCATTTCATTGTTTAAAAAAGTCACTTATGCTTTTAACTTGAATAAAGTTACCACTATAACACTTGTACTCTTTAATTCATTTTTTTAACTTTAATTTTGTTATTATTTTTATCCACACATTTCTCTGAGCTGCTGGTATTTTGCCCTTCGGCGAGTCTGGCCACACTTCCAGATTCGTTGGCGACGCCTTTGATCCGATCTCTGTTCCCGGATTATTGGATTATTTGACTTGACTATTGGAAAATGTCCGTTGAAGTGGATTTCGTCGACAAAAAGGAGATGCACCTCCGAACTCTGAAGCAGTCCGGTCACGTGGGATTCGACAGCCTGCCGGACCAACTGGTCAACAAAAGTGTCCAGAATGGATTTGTCTTCAACGTCATGTGTATAGGTGTGTATATGCGGGTGCACTTTCCGTGTGTGAGTGTGTATGCGGCACAGTGAATCAACCGAAGTTTTACATGAATATAAAACAGTGGTGGCCAAAGCAATAGCACTGGTTTTACAGTTCCCATGAAATAGTTAGTTTCATAACATCTTGTGACAAGTCCTGGTTTTCTATTATTTAATATGTATTATCCTTGACAATAACGACTCAATAGCTTAGAGCTTGTTTCAAACTTGTGTTTTGCTTGTCCACATAAAGTGGTCCCTCGCCCACTGTATGAAAAAAATAAAGGTGTATGCTTTTATTATGTTCAACTTTAAGAATTAAAGCAAAATCAGTAAAATGGTACTATAGATATAAATAAATAGTTAAACCAAAGGCTGCACAGCACTGGACAGCACTTCGTGAAAAAAGATGCTTTTGCTTTGGACATCGCTGTACTATGAACTCAAGTGTCTCATGTTGGAGTGCATTGCTCAGATAAAGTGAATCACTTGCGTACATGACTGCGGGTAAACAATTGAAATAACCAGACGCCCCGATACGATTAGTATGCAAAGTGCCCGGCAATCGATTTCCTCCACCACTTTCTACAATTTCACCGTGACACCAATGCCGTAGTGCTTCTGTGGCCAATTGAGCTCACTTGGGCGAAGGTTCCCCGCATCTAGCACCAATCTGACCCCCATTTTAAAATCTTTACGCTTCGCAGGCGAAACCGGACTGGGTAAATCAACGCTGATGGATACGCTGTTCAACACCAGCTTCGAGTCCACACCGAGCCCCCACACCTTGCCCAGCGTCAAGTTGAAGGCACACACCTACGAGCTGCAGGAGAGCAATGTGCGACTCAAGCTGACCATCTGTGACACGGTGGGCTACGGCGATCAGATCAACAAGGACGACTCGTTTAAGGCGGTGGTGGACTACATCGACGCACAGTTCGAGAACTATCTCCAGGAGGAGCTAAAGATCAAGCGATCGCTGGTGTCATGTCACGACAGCCGCATCCACATCTGCCTCTACTTCATCTGCCCCACTGGGCACGGCCTCAAATCGCTGGATCTGGTGTGCATGAAGAAACTGGACAGCAAGGTGAACATCATTCCGGTGATTGCCAAAGCGGATACCATTTCCAAGGTTGAGCTACAGCGCTTCAAGGCGAAGATCATTCAGGAGCTAAACACCAATGGAGTACACATCTATCAGTTCCCAACCGATGATGAGACGGTGGCCGAGACCAACACCAGCATGAACTCGCACATTCCCTTCGCCGTGGTGGGCAGCACGGAGTTTATTAAAGTGGGGAACAAGCTCATCCGCGCCCGCCAGTATCCCTGGGGCACGGTGCAGGTGGAGAACGAGACGCACTGCGATTTTGTGAAGCTTCGCGAGATGCTTATTCGCACCAACATGGAGGATATGCGCGAAAAAACACACACGCGGCACTACGAGCTG
This sequence comes from Drosophila teissieri, assembly GCF_016746235.2. Taxonomy (NCBI): domain Eukaryota; kingdom Metazoa; phylum Arthropoda; class Insecta; order Diptera; family Drosophilidae; genus Drosophila; species Drosophila teissieri. The sequence continues at coordinate 8,729,858 of NC_053032.1, forward strand.
TATCGCCAGAAGAGACTTGAGCAAATGGGCTTCAGCGATGTGGATAGCGACAACAAGCCAATCTCGTTCCAGCAGACGTTTGAGGCCAAGCGCTCAAACCATCTGGCCGAGCTGCAGTCGAAGGAGGAAGAGGTTCGCCAAATGTTCGTGCAGCGCGTAAAGGAGAAGGAGGCCGAGCTGAAGGAGAGCGAGAAGGACCTGCACGCCAAGTTTGAGAAACTTAAGCGGGATCACGCCGAGGAGAAGCGCAAGCTGGAAGAGTCGCGAAAGGCGCTTGAGGAGGATTACCTCGACTTCCAGCGGCGCAAGCAGCAGTTGGCCACCGCCCACCACACGCTCACCCTCGGCAAGAGCAAGAAGAAGTAGAATCCGGCGGCGTCGCCGAACAATGTATTGAGAATTCTGTGCGGTTCGCTTATCCCAAAGTAATTATTGCTTTCTCATCTCGTTGTCTTTTATTTGTACTATTAAGTTTACTTCAAATATTAACATATACACAACTACACGCATATGTACGCAGTAATATATGATTATGTATTTACAACTAACGAATAAATCGAACTTAGTATTTTAACAAGGTAAAAAGAGCTGTTTGCCGGAAACTTGTGTTTTTAAAATGGTAAGTTTTGGTCGGGTTCTTTGTGTTATTATGAAAATTTTATGTCCTGGACTCTATAGCAAGTCACAGCATGAAAAAAATATACTTTTTAATAAATCTATTTGTTCCGTCAACTTCATATACATAATTCACACATATTGACATATTGAATATATATTTTTCGTTCCCTTTGATTTGTTTTAAGCTTAAGCTTTAAATGATTAATATCATGAAAAATATCAGTTTGAATTTTAAGTATGGCGCGCTTTTCGTTGGGTCAAACTGCAGTACGCCCTTATTTAGTTCGTGTTGTGCTTGTCACCTGGCCACACTATTGCCCACTCATTCACTGCAGGCTGCAAAAATTATAGAACAAATTAAAAACGCAATAACAGAATCACCGCAGCAAATTCTACACAATCACGGAGTCCAGTGCTCCGGAACCCAAACGAAAGCAATTAACCGTGTTCAACGTAGAGAATAGGTCGTGAAAGTGGGTGTATCCGTCGGCGAAAAGTGAGATACCCCTTTGTGTTTGTTTTTTGTTCGTTATAATTTTGTTTGTCGCTCGGATTGGATTGCGATTTAATGGTAAGGGAGGGGACTCGCTGCAGGGGTGCTCCCAAGTGATTTTCCATAACCAGCGCTGAGTGGACGGAAATGGCAATCGGCTTGGCGAATATGTCGCCAGCAGCGTCGTCGCTGGTTTTTTTCGCTCTGCTGCAGACAGGTATGGATAATGGTAGAAGTGGGAGATAGTTAATTTATGGTGCAGAGTGAATATGGTGGTGAAACCAACCAGCCCAGGAACGGTGTCACTAATGATTCCCATCCCACATTGCAGTTACCTGTTACACCGTCATCATCACCGCTCCAGAGCAGGCCCTCATCGGATCCACCATCAATGTGTCCGCCCAGCTCTTTGATGGCGACAGACCGGCTGCCGAGGGCAGGCCCTTCAGGTTCACCTGGTCCGACAGTGCTGGCCATCGGAAGGTAACAATTCCACCTCCATTCCCTACCCCATCCCCCTGCGGAACGTGCTTAAACAAAGCAAAAAAGTTTCGAATGATGGTGACTAGACTAATGGCCTGCGAACGCAAATGCAATATTGCAAGCGAGTCTAAAAGCCCAGAGTTTTCATTTACGCCCATCAAACAGGCCCAATAAACTGGTGAGGGGAACTAGTGCCAGGTGGTTGGCCTGCCCAAACGCAGCTAAGCAGTATTTGCAATAATGCAAAAAGCCAAAAGTTCTCGTTTTTGGTCAAAGGAGAACTTTTTAACATTTTTTTTAATTTGGCGTTGGCCTATGCCAATTGTTTATTAGCAAATTTTGTTCTAAACTGTTCTAAACAAAAGTTCCACAGTGTAATTTAATTTCAGAGATCCTAGAACTTGTTATTCAAAACGCAAGTTCAAAAAAGGTTTCATTTTCTAGACAGTAAAATAGAAAATATTTAGTTGTGTAAATAATTCTACATATATTGCTTTCCTGGTTTTTATTTAGAAATCCTATCCTAATTATTCCCCATTCAGAAAGAACGAAACTAGCATCAAAAACAATTGTTTATTTCTATCAAGCAAACTTGAGTTTCAAATCTTTAAGCGAAATGGCTAATAGTTCTTATTCGTTAAAAATCATACAAATTTTATTATTTCCGTCGCAATTTTTTTTCCCAACACGTTTAGATAGAGTTTAATTCTACTGAATTCAATAAGCTATTTATCCTAAGAATATATTTAGAACACAAAAGCAAGCTAACGCTTACATGTGCAAACAGCCGTCAACTATTCCTGTTATAATCTCAGCCATGTGGCTTCAATTGATATGGCGTCATTTGAATGGTAATTTTACACAATTACTATTCAGCGATAGCTTTTCCGTTTGTGCCTGGTACGTGGCCATATCAGCGCCATTGGTGCCTGCTATTGTGGGCGAATTGGCATGCAGAGTGACTTAAAACTGCTACCAAATATACTAAACACTTCCCTTTGTCCCCACAGGCTATTGAAACGAACAGCGCTACCAGCAATTGGTCTGTGGTGTACACGCAGGAGCAGCCGGCCACGCATGTCATCAAGGTAGAAGTGGAGAAGTTCGTCACCTTTTTCTGGGTGACAGAGGCCAAGGCCTCGATTGGAATCAAGCTGGACAGCTTGCTGGGCGGCCGGTTGGAGCTGATTCAGAACAATGTGATACGACCCCATGAGTTTGTGTCCACCCAGGAGGCGGTGAATCACAGCGTATCGCTTTCCGATGCGGACCTACTTTTTCTGCGGTCGAAGGGCTATCGCATTCTGACCTATTGGTTTCAGAACTGCACATATCTCGGCATGTCTAGTTCGTTGGACTATCTGGCCACATATCCGAAAGCTGAGCAATACTATGATATGGAGGTATTAGTGGTGGCTTCACTAGAAATTCCGCCGGAGCCGACCCCCTCAACTACAACCACCACAACAACTACTACTACAACCACCACTACGACGACGACGACGACAACAACCACATCTACAACTCCAGCAACTACAACAACGCGTGCCACAACAACCACTCCGAAAACAACAACGTCGTCCACAACTACAAAAGCCACAACTCCGAAGCCGCCGGCACGATCCAAACGCGATTTAGCCCAGATCATGCATGCCAACGCTGCTCTTCTCGGCTTAAACTTAACCAGTGCGCTAAAGCAGCAGAAGGCTTCCGATGAGACTGCTGGGAATGTGCCCGTGGCTCTGGTCAATCCGCTTGGAGTGCGAAGGCTGTCCAAGCTCACTTTCGTGCCCGGCCTTCAACCGCCATTCGATTGCGTAACCAAAAAATTCGTGGCCCAGGATCCCAAGCAGATATACGGCTACTTCCAGCAACGCGTTGTGTCTAAGGGTAGGTTTATTTAATGATTTGTATGGGCAGTTTTCTAATTCTCAAATCTGAAAACACTTTAGATCCCATAAGCGGTTTTGGCACCACGGGCAAGAATTGGCTTCAACACTGGGAGGTGCTTCAGCTCAATGTCAACTGCAAGGGATCACCGCCGTTTGAGCTTTGCACTCAAGTCTTCACTGGTGAATGGCATTGTAATTGCTTATTGCTTCCTATCATAATGACTGTCTTTTCCTTGTAGCTCCTTACAACTCCACGGGCAATGAGACCTGCGACCAGTATGAACCAATAGAAAACTGCTCATATGAATACATGCGTTACTTCAGTGAAAGCAAGACTATTCTGTTCTTCATACGCAATGGAGTCTCCCAGACACTCAATCAGGTCACCATAAACATGTATGAAGGTGGGTAAAACGAAGTTAATTTAAATTTAATTCTTTACAATTCATTGTTTATTTGACTACGCAGCTCAGCGTCAATCTCAGCTTTCAGTCGTGGTTGTGCCCGTTAGCTGCACTTTGGTAGCGGTAATTCTGGTTGTTTTCGGCGTGGCCTATTATATTCAACGGGGAAATCGGTAAGCACTGTCAAATTACCAATGGACACGCTTTCAACCACTTCTTCCTTTTTACAGCTTCAATGTTGAAGTGGCCGATTTCAACTTCGGCGACACGCAGTCGGTGGACATGGAGTACAAGACATTCCCGCAGCGCCTAATCGACAGCATCCGCGATGCCTGCACGTGGCCGGGGCAACGGCGTCACTCGCAGTCCAGCGTAGATCTCATGGCGGACCAGGAGCAGCCGCCGAGTCCGAGCTTTGCAGGCAATGTGGGCGATGTAGATAGCAACTTGCGCTACAACACTTTCAACTAGGGATTCGGTTAGAAAGCAGTTACCTATGCAAAATATTCATATAATTTAATTTCGGCGCCTAAGTTCTGAAGACCCACTACCATGTCTCGTCAAATTTGGTCAAAACAATTGCAATTGTATAGTCTTGAACCTAAATTTCGGTTTGAGGTCCATGGCAGTTTTCACTAAACTTGATCGGACTGGCAGGCGGGATCAGGTGTGATAGTTATTATTTGTTATTATTTCTATGTGCACTCTATGTGCTTAGTCATTTTCTTGTTGTACACCAGCACCTTGGGAACGCCCTGCTCCCAACATGTACATGTACAGGGATGATAGAATCTTTTTTACGTTTCCAAATACTTTATATTCCCTTATGTTACCATTGCAATCATCTTCTTTAAACATTACGCACACACTTGCTCATCAATGGCCAAAATGTGGAGTAACAAGCATCTATTGCGCCGCAATATCGGTGGTGCAGCCAAGTTGGGGGACTCAATTGCAGATCCCTTTGGATATTGATTAAGACTGTCTTTGTTCTAAAAGCAAAAATAAATTTGGTTAAATTAAAACATAGCTTATGCGTGGCGACTTGTTCGTTAAGCGTTAGATGCTAGCATAAGTCAACTTCATTGTATTCCTTGTATCGTGATCGAATTCTTTGACAAAGACAAGCCCATCCCACACTTAACACGCGCGACACAAATATTCATTGTGATAGAAATAGAACAAACAGTATGTACGTTTACTAAAACGAAAAGTTTAAAGAAAACCATTATACTTATAAAGCTAAAATCCGTGTTTTACTTAGACTACAAAATGAAAGGTGCTTGGATGTTTATGTAGTTCAGATATACATATGTAAGTATAACGATTTTGGAAAAGATTTAGACGAATATTTCAAAATGACTTGTAGCGCCCAAACAAATGTATTTTATTGGATTTAAGCCATATTGAGTAAGTTTCTTTCTATGAAGGGATTTTCTTATATTTCCAAAATGTTCCACAACTTTACTTTAAAATTAGAAAACGATGTAAAAAATAGTTCTTGAAGAATTCGGATTTTCTTGTTGGTGCGATCTGGTAACACAAAAATAAAAAACCAAATGCCTAAGGAGTTGGCGGATAAGTAATAATGTTTTTAAATGACATAGGCCAACCCTTAAAGGTGGAAACAGGAAAGGCTTACAGTTCTTATGAGGAGGTACGTATACCGTCTATATGAGCTCGCTTTTAATACCATTTTGCCTTCCAGCACTGTGGAGCTTTGCTCTTTTCATCAGCCGCTTTAGGAGAACTAATTATTCCACAAAATTGGTGCAATTTAGCTGTAGGGTCGCAGCTGGACATCTCACGGCTGAAATCCCATAAATCTGTTTCAGAGAGCTGCACATTTAAAACCCTGCTGCCGAATGAGCCTACCCGAATAGTGTACGATGAAAACGAGATTACAATCACATTGATACCAGCAGGAAGAGAAGAAAATGTGGAGTATCATTTGTTCTATATAGAAAGTTGGTATTCCCTCGGGGTCTTTTGTCAGTTGGTAGTCTAACAACACTTATCTATTTGTAGACGGCCATGCACGATATCTGATTGTGGACTGCCTATCAGGCTATCTGGACTTTTTGCCGAAGGCCCCTGACTGCTTCCACGAAGGGCTCTGTCAAGGAATCGACGTAATTTACGTAGACGAGGAGCTCATAAGTCAGAACCAAATGAACGAGGATCTCTACAGTTTGGTTGACCTGATAAGACCAAAATTCATATACGGGTTGAGGCAGCAGGAACTGCCAAAGTGGCTGCTCGATCTGCGTCGGATTGATGATAGAAATAAGAAGTATAGCGTATCTTCCGTACAAAATGATGCATTTAAGATTTAAAACAAGCGACCAGTTAACAGTCAAATAAAATCTAACTAAGACTACTCCCGGATTAACCCTTTGTCGCCTTGGCTTTGCTTTTGACCTTCTTCACTCGTTTCAGTCCGTCCATCTTGCTCTTCATGAACTGCGAGTACATGCCCATCATGGCGGGCACATCCTCCTGCCGGACAACGGTGGAAATCTGTCGGGAAGGTGGGTTTATTGTTATTATTAATCAGTCCTTACGAGGAGTTCGATCGGAATTACCTTTTGGGATTTGGACTGGGCTCGCATCAGGCACATATAGGTCTCCGGCTTGGGCAGCGGTGGCCGTCCTGCTCTTGGCACGGGCTTATCGTGGCCATCATCTACAGGACATTAATAAAATTGCAAATTGTTCCCAAATCACCATGTTTTTCGGGATCGACTTACATCGCTTGAATGTCAACGTAAAGGAGGAGTCCTTCTTGGCCGCATTAGCGATCTTTTCCAGGCGCAGGATAAACTGAAAGGAAATACGATTATTTCTCCTTTTATTTTGAAAGTATTTCACTTATTTACATTCGAATTGTCTAGCAAAACCATTTCGTGGCAAATAAAACAGGCGAAACGAGAAAAGTGACACTGACAGCTAAGCTATTGCGGTATTTTCTAGTACATTTTCTTGGCAATAACGAGGGCTGCACAGGCTCATTACTTTAGTGATTCTTATAATTTAAGAATTAATTGATTTTAAATAAATATACATTAATGAAGGTAAATAGAATTATCAAATTTTTGCATATACAAATTACCAATGCTCTAGACAGTTCCGTGTTAAAAGCTGTGCACTAGTATCGGAATAGCGATGGGTCTAGATAATGAAGGCCGCTGACCCTGAACTATCGATACATTACTATCGGTGCAACCATCGATGGTTTGACAGCTCTAATTAGTTGAGAAAGCAGCAGCAAAAGGCCAGAAAAAATTGTAAAACTACGAAAACCTACAAGTGCGGGGCAACTTAGGAAGCTGTTGCACGTACACAGACACTCACGCTTGCTCGCCGTACCGCAAACCGCACGCCACGCCCTCTTGAGCCCGCCCACCAACTCCGGTCGAGTGGTACATAGCGAAAAAAAAAGAAGCGCCCAGCAGCGGTGGTGCAAGCGAAGTAGGAAAATTCCAGCCGATCGAAACAAACGTCCGCGACCGCCAAAGGAAGCGCCGCCCTCGCCTTCAGTTCCGGAACATAGAGCACTCGCCATCTGGTTAACCCAAATCCGCATAGCAGCCGCAGTCCCAGCCAGCGCCACAAACTCCGCAACATGGTGAGTGCTGATGCCGGTGTCGGACAGCCTAGGAAGGATGCAGTGCATCGCAAATGCTACTGCCATAGATACCGACGCGCTTTCAATCCATCTGTACATATCGCCTTTGTGATTGCAATCACAGAGAACATGACACACTAAAAGAGCGCCACTGAACTTTGACCGAAACAAATCGTATCGAATCAAATGCCTTACACTCTCTTTGCAGGACGTGTTTCTCATGATCAGGCGACAAAAGACCACTATCTTTACGGACGCCAAGGAGAACACAACGGTGGCCGAGCTGAAGCGAATGATTGAGGGTAAGTGTTGGCTTCTATCTATAGAGCAGCGCCATTATTGGGTAACTCCATGACTGACCATAAATCCCATCGATTGCAGGCATACTGAAGGTGCAGCCCGTGGATCAGCGGTTATACAATCAGGACAACGACGTCATGGAGGACGAGAGCACGTTGCAGGACTACGGCGTGACGGTGTCCACGGCCAAGGCGCAGGCTCCGGCGCAGCTGGGTTTGACATTCAGGTGAGAGTCGCTGATAAGCCGGGTGCGGGTTATCTAGCGGACTAGGCGGCCGAGTGGCACGTGTACCGCTTACAGGCTTACAGCTAGTCGTTGTACAACATCGGTTTTTGTTTATTTTTTAAGGAACGAGGTGGGCGACTTTGAGACACTGGACATGACACCCTACTCGGCACCACCAGACTTACCCGAAGTCATGAAAAACCAAGAGGCCTCGAACGGACAGGAGCAGGTTGCATAAGGAAGCAACAACAGCAGTCAGTCAGTCAATCACCCCTACGAAAACAACAAACAGCAGCAAACACATCATCAAAAGCAACAGCAGCAGCAAAACGAGACAAACTAAATCCGCTAAATCCAGAGACTCCCTACTACTGTCGCTCGCTTGTCCCCCACAAACGAAATGTATGAAATTGAAAGTCCGGACAAATGAAGAAGATCTGTTCGCGATTTCCAACTTTCCAGCCTGGTGAAAAAGCAAAAGCTGCAGTCGCAGCCGCAATAGCTAAATATGCATTTTTCGTTGTTAATAGCATGGAACAATTCACTATGGTTCCAACACAAAATTGTACTTTGGAATGGGATTTATAATATTCGGCTTTAATTTTACCCTACTCCCACTTGATTGTTTCTTTTTAATGGAATTTATACGAATTTGTTGAGAAAATACACAAAGTCATAAAAACAAATGTGCGAAATGAGCGAACGTGCAGAAATTTCAATACCCGATTCGCTTGATCCTTCGTAAGCAGAGTGAATATTTAACTTATATTGGGATCTAATTATATTATAATTTATAATCAAATCATTATTTTTGTAATAATAAGATTTAATTATTATTAAAAACGAACGAAAAAACCCCCGTCCCTCGGCTAATCACTCTCGTCCAGCTCGGCCGTCATGGCGGCCACCTCGGCATCGTTGTCGTCCTCCGCTCCACTGTCCACAAAGGAGGCATTGCCGCTTTGCTGCAGTTCCTGGTGCTCCAGGTACTCTTGCAGCCGATCCTGGAAGAAGTTTATAAATGTTTGTTTTTGCAGCGCCGTGGCCGGGAAGTAGTGTCCACCGCTGTGTTCCAGCACTTCCGCGTTCTTGAAGTGCGCAGCCAGGGACTCGCTCATGTCCTTGGGAATGATCTCATCCGCCTGTCCGTAGATGTGCAGCGTAGGTATGTTGATGGCCTCTTCGTAGGCGCTCATGTGCACCAGACTGCCAGACAAGAATCCCGAGGCTAGCACAGCAAACTCCGGCCGGATAGAGGTCACTGCGGGAGATAGTTTAGTCATAACAAAGGTTTAATTTTTAGATATTTGACAAGACCTACACTTCTTTTTGGCCAGGCCGCATATAAGGCCCACAAAACAGGCGCCTTGTGAGAAGCCCAGAAGTCCCTGAAAGGGACCCTGCGTTCGCCACGCCTCCTCCACGATGCGCAGGCTTTCCTGAAAGCCGAAGGCGGGACCACCCTTGTTAGTTCCCTTGAATGATCCATCGTCCTTGTTCGCCCACCAACTCCTATGCTCCGGTACAGGCTCCGCCGCCGACTCCAGTGCTTTAGCCACGTGCGGCGCTGTGATGAACACGAACTCGGCATACTTGTTGGCGAACTTGCGGAAGGATCCCAGCTTGCTTTTGAAGGCTTCTCCATTCTGGCGGTAACCGTGCAGGCACAGGACTCGCACTTTCTCGGTAATTTCCAGCTTCGGCTGCTGTTTGCTGCCGCTGGCCTGACTGGAGCCGGCTGTCTCAGCCACCGCATTGTTGTTGGTCATCCTTTTGTATGAATATTTTATGTTAGGCTTTTATTAAAGAAATAATAAAAATAAACAAGGTTATGGCAATTGGTAATGGAGATGGTCGTCAGTCGATAACGAAAGCTTGAGACTTTGTGGCAGCACTAAGCTGAAGTATCGAACCAGATGGCAACGCTCGACCTAGAATGCCGCATTTTTTACGTAAATCTTATTTTCCGTAAATGCAACAAGTTCTCCGTGATTTTCTAATAGATTACAACGGAAAGAAGCAGGATCGCCATTAAGATCATGATCTACACCACAACTCTGATGTCTTCGCGCGGAGGCCTCATCGGCTCGCTGATCAACAAAGTCAGGCAAGTTGTAGCCAAAGATTGGCCACCCAGTGCTCCAACTCGTGCCAATGACACCGACCACCGACCCCTCACACCCCCTAGGCCCCTTGCAGCAGCCAGCATCAGCAACACTCCGGTGGTGCCGTCGAAAACACTGGAGGAGCAGGTGGGCCTGCCGCCGCGACCAAAGAAACCACTGACTCCCTACTTTCGCTTTATGCGTGAGCAGCGGCCCAAACTAAAGGCTGCCAACCCCCAGATTACCACCGTCGAGGTGGTGCGCCAGCTGTCTAAGAGCTGGTCGGATGTCGATGCCCAGTTGAAGGAGCGCCTGCAGGCCGAGTTCAAGCGGGACCAACAAATCTACCTGGAGCAGCGCACAAAGTACGATGCCACTCTTACTGAAGAACAGCGGGCCGAGATCAAGCAGCTCAAGCAGGATATCGTTGAGGCCAAGGAGCGCCGCCAGCTGCGCAAGCGGGTCAAGGAGCTGGGGCGCCCCAAAAAGCCCGCTTCGGCCTTCCTGCGATTCATTGCCAGCGAACGCACCAACACTCCACAGGGAGCCAAGCAAACCTACCGCGAGTGGCATCAGAAGACCACCGCCAAGTGGACCCGCCTCTCGGACTCCGAGAAGGAGGTCTACATGCAGGAGTCGCGCCAGGAGATGGAGCTCTACAGGTGAGTGGTCGTTTTGGAATTAAATTTGTAGAATTTTAGTAATTGTATCTTAAATATTTTGTTGCTAAACTGTACTGAGAATGCTATGTAGGTGCGGATCTCAGCCTTCCGTGCAGTAAAATAATATGGATTATTCAATTTTGATTTAAAAGTTTTGAAATTAGTAACAATTAGGTGCAATTTTGTGTAAGAACTCGAGATCCATATAATTCTTTTCGGTTGAAATCATGAACCATATTCGAACCATTACCTTCTTCCAAATCTTTTATCAGACTTTGTTTTTAAATTTTAAAAAAATATAAAAAATAAATATTGCGTAAATTTTTCTTTTTAACTCTTCTATATATGGGCACCGGATTTGTTTTCAAAGTGCTAAATATTACGATCACGTGGTCGTCAGATTTTTTTCGCGTTGGCGCTCCCTTTCTCTTTCCAATACAAATATTAAAGTATCTAATTCTTCAAACATTATTTCCATCACCTATTTTGAAATAACTAAGAACCAACACCTTTTTTATGTGTTTTAGGAAATCGATTTCCGTTTGGGAGGAGAAGATGATCCGCCTGGGTCACATCGACGTGGTGCGTCACGGCAATCTTATCGATCCACCTGAGCCAAAGCCGCGAAAGACGTTGCCCCCCAAAGAGAAATAGTTGTAGCTGCTTGACCCTCCCTCTGCCATCACATAATTCATAATTCATGCATCATTCTGTTTTTCGTTTTCTTTTTCCATTGAAAATTGTTAAGGTTAGGGCATCAAAGATTAAATGCTAGCCCTCATAAGTTTCACCTGAAATCCCGTGTTCCTGCTGTTAGTTTTACGAAGGGTACTTCTACTAGTTTTTCTGGACTATTTAAATAGTTTCGGCATGAAATAAAAATTCAGCACCTGTCAAAATATATACATGTACATGTATTATTATGTACATATTTGAAAATACATTTTTAAACAGATTAGAGAGCGAGTGCATGCTCGTCATGGCCAATTTTGTGTTTAATAGATAGCCTTTGTAATATCGCTTCTGCCGACACGTTGCATGTGGAGCAAACACGTGGCATCGGCTACTTTTGGCTTCAAAGCGAGCTGGCCAAAGAGTGGATTCTTTGGCAGCACATGTCTGAGTCTTACGGGGTTAATATCACACTGGTTTTTAGTTGATTTAACACGGTAATCGACACAGTTTTAATCTCTCTGCGTAGATCACGGTAAACAAATATGCGATGGATTTGTCACCTCAAATGCGCAGATTACTAAGGTTCTAAGTACAGTCAAGCTTGACTGGGACTACAGTGAAGCACAGGCCGTGGGACGGACACAACTGCTCGCTTCTCGGTTCAGTTTTCAAATGAACGCTCCGTTCCGACTCGAAGCCGGAATACGGTTGGTCAGCCTGGAATGCTGGCGACTGGAATGATATTTCCGCTCTCCCTCTCTGCAAATGTACATTTGTAGTTATATCTCTCCGATCCGAATTTGTGCTGAGGTCGTTGAATTCGGCGCACAAGGCAGGCCACTAAAATTGATAACCGTTCGAGTGTTTAATCAGGGACGGATTTTGTAGTTTTTTGGATTAATGGCCCCCTTAAAAGGCTCAACATTGTTGGTACGAACTTGGAAGCTTAGACTTGGTCGATGTGCTTAATTCGAATTACAGAGAAATGCTTAAGAACTCGCGTAACTCCGCATCATATTGGCGTATTTTTAAAACAGTTTTTGAATTTGACTGAAACAGTGTAGTAATGAGCAGTGTAGTGTATTATCAGTTACCAGTTCAAGTATATATATATTATAAGTTAATAAGTCTAGTCCGCATTTCGGACTTATTCCTTCTATCAGCATAGCCCTCTCACATCTTCTTGGAATGCCTCTCACTCCAGTTTCGCTGGATTTCGAAACAGTTTCGGCTCTCTGGAGTGCACAGGTATCTCAGGTAGACTGCCTTCCCTTCCAAGGGAGAGGGCAGTCTGCTGGCGAAAGAGAGGCTTTGCCTTCCAGTAATTCCCTGACAGGTAGTCGGATCACGACTTCCACAGATTTCCACAGTTTTCGTCACGCCGCTTGCACTTTTCCGCTGTAAGCAATTGAAAATGTTTTCACCCAATTTCGAGGCAATAGCTACAATTTTCCCGCCTGGCATTGGCCAGAAAACACTTTGAAACGCCAGCGACCGCCACATTCTTGGGCAAGAATCTGAGTTACCTCCGAGTTTTCTGGCCAAATACCACGTTCGGCAGCGGAATTGCGCAAGCCGTATTGGCGCAACCTTGGGCTACTCCAAAAGCCAAAAACTAACCACTTACACACGCACGCGAAAACACATTTTTGCAATAGAAAAATACAAACGACTAGCAGGCACCCCCAGTCCAACTCCAAATTCGCCCAGCCGGGCCAATAAAATGTGCCCAAAATTCGGCAACTCAAATGACAAAAGTGCATTGGACACTCACTAAACTCACTAAAAGGCAGCTGGCTGGGAAAACTGCGCGCATGCGCACCATTAAGGCTATTAGATTAGATTTCCCAGTCTCTGGGTAAGTAGGTAGCACTACAGTCGTTCCTCGATGGGAATAACTTACATTTGGTGCCTTTTTGTATTTCATTTTTAAGAAGAGGTTAGTGGCTGCTTTTACAAAAAATAAAGGTAAACTCTGAATTAATAGCCTACTATTATTATGTAAAGTTTCCTTCGAACAATTGAAAAGAAATATATTGGATTATGTTACAACATAATACAACATTACCCCTTTCATAAATGATTTACATCCTTATAAAGTAAAAAAAAGAAAATCTCTTATTCCAATCTGCTAGTACTGAAATTTACCAAAAACAGGTCCGACTGTAGTAAGATTCTCTAAGCCGGGCAGCGAAGTGGAACCATTTATTAAGTGGTACACGTATCCGAGCGTGTATTGTCTCTAGTAGCCGTCTAATACTTGTTTCACTTTGTCTTCGGGTCCACCGCTCAGGTGGGCCCAATTTCAAGCATTCGCGGACTTGGAGTCGGAGTCGGACTCGGACTCGGACTCGAACTCGGACCTCCCTCGATGGCTTCCAAGTGGAGGCCAACTGCTTTTCGGCGGCCACAGAAGTTGCGCCACAGAAGTTGAAATTTCGGTTAATATTTTTTCTGTTACGTATTTATTCAACGAATTTGGTTCTTTGCAAAATTTGTAAAGTTTTCAAGTTGTTCAAACGAGATGCTACAAAACGTACATACATACATACACATACTGGTTATATTTATCGATCTTTGCCGGACGCGACATAAACCTAACACTTAGATGCTAGACGAATATTTACATATAGGTAAAGATAATACGAATACGAATACGATGTACAGCTCAGGGGAGTTTTTCACAATAATTTAATACAATGGGTAATGACTCGCGATTGAGGGATTACTAATTTCGAAGGTCCCGAACATTTAGTGGTGTGATGTATGGTCGAATAAAATGCTGATAAAGTGTAGAGGCTGCTCTAGGGATTCCTTTCTACCAGTCAGCCAACTCCGGCTGATAACAGTGATTTGTCTAAATCCATTTAAAGTCTCTCTGAAATTCCCTAACTGCTCGACAGTGTACAATTAGCTAATAAGAAAACAAAGTACAAATGGATCACACACAGGATAAAGCCAATCCTCCGGTCAGAGCGTCCTAGCCACGCTGCTTGCTACTCCCACTGCTGCTGTGGCTGTCCTCGGACGGAGGACGCACCCAACCGCCGTAGCGGCGCTCCATTTCGCGGGCCACCGCCAGGCTGAGATGATCTTGGCCCGGGTTGGCCACCACCTGGATGCCCATGGGCAAGTTGCGCCGATCAAGACCGATCATGCAGTTGGTCACCGGCAGGCCAAGCGTGTTGAAGATGGCCATGTACATGGGCTCCAGGAGCTTGTGGTAGATCTGGTAGTGCTGGTGCGCCGTGTTGGGAAAGGTCGGGTAGAGGAAGACGCCGTCGTTGCCCAGCATCTCCTTGAATTCAGTCTTGAGCGCCTCGATGATGCTGGCCAGGTGCTTGTGGCGCGAGTTTGGGATGATCTTCATGAAATTCTGCAGGTGGCCAAAGATCACCGACGGAAGGATGCTGTCCGAGCATCCGAAGAAGTACTTCACCGTCTCCTTGCACACGGTCTTGGGCTGCTCGCCCTCCTCCGTCTTGTGGTAAATGGTCTCGATGTTCTTCATGGTCAGCATGGCGGACAGCGAGATGTCCAGCGACCACTTCATCTTGCGGATGTTCACTCGCTTGGCATTGAAATCGGTGGCCACGCGGTTGATGGCCGCATGCAGATCCCTGCTCAGCGGTCGCATCATTCCGGATGGTCCGTCGTTGTCCATGAAAAAGAACCGGATCCCATTCACACTGATCGGCCTGTCCAGCGTTAGCTTGGGGCCCGTGGGATCACTCATGCACTTGAGCAGCAGCGGCAGATCCTTGGCGTAGCGGGTCATCGGCGCGATGGTGAAGAAGTCTCCCCACTTGGGGAAGTCACTCGTCGGGTGATGACCTCTGAAGGAAACCGCATACGGCGTGGGCTTGTGGCCCCAAATGCCACTGAACATGGCCGGCAAGCGCGAAGAGCCGCCTATGTCCGAGGTGAGGCCCAGCAGGGAGGCGCCGCTGGCCAGGAGGGCCGCTTCGCCGCCCGAGGATCCGCCCGGCGTGCGCTTCAGGTCGTACGGATTCTTCGTCTGACCCGTCACGTTGTTGTACGTCTCCCACAGCAGGCAGAGCTCCGGTGTGTTGGACACCAGCAAGATGATGCCGCCGGAGCGCTTAATCTGCTCCACCACGGGCGCATCCGACTTGGCTATCTGCGGCGTCTTGAAGACCCGACCTGCCTGGTTGGTCATGCCCTTGACGGCAATGCTCTCCTTGACGGTCACCGGAATGCCCAGCAACGGGGTCAGCTCCTCCATCGACTCCACGCTGTTGATCCCCATCGCTATCACGTTGTCTATCTCACGAGCCTCCTCCAATGCCTCCTCGAAGCGATCCTGCACAATTGCATTTATCAGGGGATTCACCTGCAAGAAATCAAACGGCAAACTTTAGGGCGCAGGAAATATTTACTACATTTTTTATTATATTTATTACTACTTTTATTTTCCAATTTATTACAATTAAAACACCTCAAAAAGTCAATGTATAAAGCATAAATAATCTTGGTAATTGCTCAATAAAGAATACGGATCGGTATAAAGTTAATACTTTTGGTATTTTAGGGTATCGAATAAAAATCGTTTTATTTACCAGCGATAAAATAATACTTCACATACAATTAATTGAATTATTTATTGCCATTTTGTAAATGACAATCGTAAAACTTAATGTTCAACCATTCAAAATTTGACGATATAGAGTAATGGAACTCTTGCATGGGAAGTAAAACACGCTAAAACTCACATAAATATACATAGGTCTAGACAGAAATCGCACCACTTTAGAGAATAGATGTCTGTGCTTGATGCCATGATATCCCATATCCCATATTAACTCACCTGTCGACATCGTTCGATGTAGGCTTCCACGACTTCTTCGCTTTTAATCTGCAAGTGGAAAGCAAAGAATGTTTGAGTATTTCCGCAGGTTAACTCGCATACCTCCCAGCTCACATTCCTCCCCATTTCCATTGAAATTCCCAGCAATCAATTCAGAAGTCTATTGGGAAGCGGCCAGTGCCAGTGCCGAGGCAAAAAGGCAATTTGAGTTAAATTAAAATCAATAAAAAGACAAACCCAAACACAACTTGCAGTCGTGACGTTCGTCGCGCGATGCATGCACTTTCGATCGCCCAGTATCAGCGGCACCATGACGTATGAGTAATGTATGAATGGCATGGGGGTACAGAACTCTTGGGGTCTCAGTTCAAAGAGGCTACTCTTGAAATTGATTCATTGGTCAATACATAGGTCGAAGAATGCTAAAATACATAATCCCGTGCCATGTGTCGATTGAGATACCAGTCAGGCTGATTTCCGTGTTATTCTTCAGTGTAGAATCTATTGACGTGAAGAGATCTTTATGGATTGAGCGATCAACAATGTATCAATCAAACATGCATTAAGGAAATAAAAAATGCTTAGCGATAGCTAAAGTCACAGAGATAATAATAGGAGTATTATGGTCAATGATTACACAACAACTTGAGTGGTTGGACAGAGTAAATTAGAATTCTAAAACAGAAAACCAGTTATCTGCGTGTTAATCTAAGCAAAATGTTCACAAAGCGTTGATAGATTATTTAAATAAAAAGGGAGAAACAATAAATAGCTAATCCATGGGCTGCAGCACGTATTGATCAATTATTTGCCATCCATATTTATGTGTCACAATTAATTCACAAAGAACCCATTTCCAGCGATAAACCCAAATGAGCTGACAAACAAAACAATAAAATAAAGGAGCCTATATATAAATGGGATTGGGAACACAAAGAATTTTGATAATCACGGATAATAAAGCGATCAATAGATCAAAACACGTAGCTGTGAAATCTCCCGTGTTCTCTCATGACTCACACATCTCCCATGGAATTGGCAGTGGATAAACTTATAATTATACCGAGAACCGATACAATTAAAATCACCCATCAACAGTACTTAGAGTCGTAAGCAGTGGCTGATGTAGCCGATAATGTAATTAATTACATTCTCACTCGCTTTTCAAAGATCTGATTAGGTAATTGACGGGGGAAGCACGTATCAATCAAACCGACTTGTAAGAGCTCGAGCTTTGGTGCACTTAAATGGGTATCATTCGACTGAAACCAGATAGTTAGCGAACACCTTACTCCGAACCACAGGCTGCCACCGAGGGTAACCTCTGAACTTGATTTCAGTTAATCTGGGTAATCGGAGGCAGAAGGCCTTCCATGTGTCGCCATTGTGCCCCTATACCTTCCCACTGCCGCCGGATTGAGACCTAAATTGCCTTACTTCGCCTTACTTCGCCTTAATTCGGGCTCATGCAACGCACAAATGATGCACCGGCGCACATAAAAGCCGCTCGTATGTGCCTATGTATAATTAAAATTAAGGCTACTTGACTTTTTCAATGACTTCCAGTGTAATAATAAGTCAGTGGCGGCCGGGGGGGTTCCGACCAGGTAAACACGGTGCAACCGGCCAATAGCATGCAATGGATGATGAGGAGTCGAGGGCTTCGAGAGGGGCTTGCTACGAAATCAGCGACCGAAAAGCTTTCGACTCCGATTCCGATGCCATCCAACGCTCGGTGTTTACAATGTGGAAAAGATCTTGTGGCATGGCGAGCATAGAGTATAACGAAATCGCGACACACAGACACAGATTCAAGTTGCGTTTATAGATACATTCGGATCTGTATGGTGTATGAAGTACGTGCTAAAAGAGCCAAATGGCGGAGGAAAAGAAGAAAACACGAAAAAACGAAACACGAATTATGCGATTCAAGTACGAATTCACATAAGCAGATTGCAGATAGATCATCTGGTACCGGTCTATGAACCGCAGACTTATTTTCAAGCCCTCCTACTCAGAAACATAAACCTAGAGAATCCACTTAATTCCACAGCGGACAAGGGCAATTAGCAGTATCACTTTCTTAAATGCAACTTCTGGTTGCTGAGACGACGATTATTATTTAATATACATAGGTGATCGGCCAACTAGACGCGCGTTCTGATATAATGCCAATTACAAAATCATTACGCTTGGCTCGTTGTGAGGCAACGCTTAACCTATGGCAATGAAACGGCCGGCAATTAAGAGGGGAAAAAACATATAAAGATGCATAATTAAAATAATAATATTTAGCACTCGTACGCACCATATGACCGCCTCGCCGAAAGAAGACAGAAGCAGTAAAAAGCGCCACTAAAAAATAAATAAAGTACAATTTTCGTACTTCAGACGGACGTGCACTAAAAACCCAACTACCCATCTACCCATCTACCCAACTGCCCAACTGCAAGTTTTTTCCATGCAGCACATGCGATTAAACAAAGGCAGCCCACTGAGCGAGATATGGTAACTGGAGGGCGGGTGGTGGTCGGTTGGTGTTACGATAAGGTCTCTCGAGTGGTGACCTCACACGATGTGGACCAACGAACGGGCCACAGATCTTGCACATCCCGTAGACATTTACACAGAAACAAAGACACATGGGGCATGTAATTGGTAGCCCGAATAGAGAAACAACTGGGCTCAGGTCGTATCTCATGGGCAGATATTTCGACTTTGATTTAGATATGATATGGATATAGATACATTTACAGATACAGATACAGATACAGATCAGCTTCGTTTGCAGAGACTAAGACCTCTAGGCCTTGCCCACATGTATGATGATTTGCGAAACTGCTGCTGGCGTCATAAAAACACTTGGCTTGTGCTTTAGATGACTAACCCGTCGGTTTCCTCAATGCCTTGTGTCTATATCCCAGCCCTCTGTTTTGGTTTTGGGCCAATTGGCTTAAGTGCTTGCGAGACGGCGGTAGAAATGGAGGGAAAAAAACCCAAATTGATTTCGATTTCATCTGGCGGTAATACACTGGCCTAGGGTCACTTAATGCTTGTTATGCTTCTCGAAGAGTCGAAAGACGTATTAAAAACAGGATTTTTAATAAAAACGTTTTTCATTAAATGTTGGCAAATTTCGCCATCGGAATTTTTTCTGAAATCTTCCAATACCAAGGCAACGGCCAAAACTAAGAATCATCGTTATTTTGAATTTTTAAACAAACCTGCACGGTTGTTTGCTCTTTTCCTCATTCGACAGCTGAAAACCTTTAAATGTTATGAACTTTACCCATTTGATCTGAGCTTATTGACCCCCAATGTTTTGTTATTTATGGCCAAGCACACAGAATTGCCTTAATGTGAAGCAATTGTTACCTAATTATGACCTCCAAACAATAAATAGACTCTTTACAACAATCTTAATTTTGTTTCCTACTATTAAAATGTAAACTAATGTTTGTAAAATAGAAAACTTGCATTTAACAAGTAAGTATAGCCACAACTTCCACTTGGTATTAGGTTGACCTTTTGATGAACTTTTAAATGAATATAGCCTGAAGAAAACTAAAATAATAATTCTTCTGAAAATGATATTTGCAGTGAACTTTACCCTGATATGGTTCTTTAGTACTGCTTAGGCAATTTATTAGTCTGGTTAGGGTATTTACCCCTTTGCTTGCTGTGCATTCATTCTACCCTCGACCTTTTTAATGGCTTACTTTTAATTGAAGTGTTAGGGGCCAGTGCTCCGCGTCTTATAAAGTGATAAATTTGAAACTCGAGTCATTGCCTCGTATGAGTTTTTACTTTCTGCAAAAAGAGACGAGAAAATATCTACTTTTCCGACTCCCCAGGAGTTGGCTGCAAGCAGTAGTTATGGCCAGTATCCAATAAATGTGGCAACAGAACCCGCTACTGTGGCAACAGTCTTTCCAATTGATTTGGCAAGATTTCGGCCGACCCATTTACCAGGTGGCTTGCTTTGCGTAAGTGACCCAATTTGGAAGAGTGGAGGCAGTGAACGTGAGGATTGCATTTACTCACCTTTCTGGTGCGAATCAGTTTGGCCAGGTCGACGGCGGGAATCTCGAGCAGGTGGCTCCGGATGGGCGGCAGCTTGCGCCGGATCACCTTGATGTTGGTGTACCGGCTGTAGGGGACGACGAACCAGCTGAAGACGATCATGGCCGAGCGCAGGAACCGGCGCATGATGTACCCCAGGATCCTGGAACAGAGTAGCACAGCAATTTTGACGGTTTTCTCTCAACACACCACTCGATGGGGGAAAATACGATGTGTGTGATCTGCGTATCTCCGACTGGATACGCTGATACGGTGGATACAAGATTCTACAACACGGCTAAAACACACACACACACACACACAAACACACGCGTGCAGCAGCCAACCAACAGCAACAGGTTGCCAGGATTGTGCAATCCGCAATCGGCAATCCGCAGCTGACGACTGCAATCGACTTTTTGGCTTGCACAATTTTTTGGGTACCGAGAGCTGAGAGCTCGACGAGATGCTTTTGGCTTTTTGGCTTGGTCAGTTGGCTAATAGTCGAGTCGAGGCTTTCTGGACTGCATTGGCCGCTAGTAATGGTAGTTGGCAGTGGTATCTGCGGGATGCACTCGCGAGTAAGCCGATTGGGAACAGCCGAGCTGCCGACGCATGCGCAGCCTTTGGCCGGCTTTCATTTTGTTTCACTCAAAACACACGGGCTATCTCAATCTGCATCTGCATCTGAATCGGTATCGGTATCGCTTTCGGTTTCTTTCTGTATATATGTATATACGTGTGTATCTGATGGATCCACGAGCCGAACCGACGCGAGCGAGACGAGCTGAGTAAATAAACGCTGGCCAAGCTTGCCACCGAGTATTTAAAGCCCGACTCTCCCATCTCCAATCTCCCAATCGCTCAGAAGCTCTATCTGCTCGGAAACTGGTTCTCTTAGGCTGTCTCTTAAGATCCGCTTGGCATAATAACCAGCGTGATTGTGAACGTGATTCCCGACTGGAATGGCCCAAAGGAAATGGCCATAACGCGGGCAAGTGCGTCATGCCATAGATCGACAATTACATGGCCTGAACTCTTGATCCCAAGTGATTAAAGTCGCATTCGAATCTTGGATTGCTATCGCCTCGTTTATAACGACATGAACAAAGGGAGGACTCCTATCGTAATTACACAGTTCGGCGAGAGCAAATGGGCTATGGCTATAGCTTTCGGACCGTATCGGGCTGTTTAGGCCATGTATGCTGACCTCAGTACCAGCTGAGTACCAACCTGAGATCACCAGCACACATATAGTGCAACGTCATTCTGAAAATAAATATTGATTCCACGAGGCGAGGTTTCCGGGGGAAAAGCCACTTCCAAGGAACTAGAACCTTGAACCTACTCTTACACCTCGGTAACGAGTTAGTAACTAGCCAGGAACAGGTATTTTCTAAAATTAGCTAGAATTTCTACACAAGAGAAAATTATTTCAAGGTCCGTGGTCTGCATGGTCTACTGATGGCTACATCGACTTTGCCGATAATAAGCAATAATTATGAGAAAGGGCGAGTTATTTTAAGCAGACTCCCCAAGATGTGAGTAGTGATCTTGAAGAGATAATGATATGCCTACGCTTATATGGTAATACACACATTAGTTTACTTTTACTTTTAAGAAGATCCTACTGGTTATTCTAATTTACTCACCACTCCTACCCAAGCTAACAAAATGAAAGAGAGAATTTATATTTCATTAATTAGTATTTGACTGTTTGACAAATCTTTAAGATCATGATTCCCTCTATGATAATCTAGTTATTACATGTCATTCTGAAAAAATGCCTTATTATTATTAGAAATCACCTTTAAAAGAATTCATTTAAATAAAATTCTTTCCCTGTGCATGAATCTTAATTAATCGCCTGCGCGTGGATGAACCAGTTATGCCCATCAATTAAGATCACAAAACTTAGTAGTTGCGGATTATTGATCCGCCTGACACTTATGGTGAGCATTCAGGCGTAAGCCACGACATTCAAATTACATTTTAATTGTGCTGGTCATTAGGGAATAATTGCCGCACATTAGGCTCTTGGCCTGTCAGTTTTTCCAGAAAAACAAAATGCTTGTTTTGATTTCAGCCGCATCGCTTACTATAAGATCACGCTATCCAAGATGTCAGCAAGGTGATACAATCGGAGTACAGAACTAAACAAGGCGGCGCGACGCGAAGCATTCGATCTGTACTTAATGATATGGCATCGTGGATGACTAACCTCTTATTATCTTGTGGTCAGCAGAGGCGATTCCCCCCATGAAACCGAAAGGATTCGCGACATTCTCGGTGGAAACTCCCCAAGGTGAACCCCAAAAGAGACTCTCTTTCTTTTTTGGGGCTCCAAAGTGTTGTTTATCGCAGACTTAAGATAGTTAACAAAAAGCTCCCACTCTTTGGAGAATTTTAAGAGCACCTCAAAAGAGATAAGACTACGAGCTTCCGACGACTTTTGGATGGAGGGCCACTTTCAGTGACGATAAAAGTGGCCGCGGATCAAGTCCGCCCGCAAAACTTTCCACACACAATTTATGTGTACTGCCGACAGATTAGTTGACCCACAAGTAGCAACAAAAAAGAACCATGTTGTCACAGAATTTGCGCCTCGTCCGGGGATTGGTTAATTACGGAGTTTGCCGCCAGAGCTTGAGAAACTTTGCAGCCGTTGGCGATAAAAACAACGCACCCGATAATGCCAGTGATGTGGATGAACGCCACCCGCTGCATGGTATCCGGATTTTGGACCTATCACGAATCATCGCCGGCCCCTATTGCACAATGGTTCTGGCGGATCTCGGGGCGGAAGTCATCAAGGTGGAGCGTCCACACTTTGGCGATGAAGCCCGCAAGTGGGGACCACCCTTCCTTGAGAACAGCAACGATGCCGCCTACTTCCTGGCGCCCAATCGCAATAAGCGGAGCATCTGCATCGATATCAAGCGCGGCACACAGCTCCTCCATCGGCTGGTCGAGATCAGCGACGTGCTGGTCGAGAACTATGTGCCCGGCACCTTGGAGCGTTACGGCTTGGGCTACGAGCAGTTGCGTAAGGTGAATCCCAAGCTGATCTATTGCTCTATGACGGGGTATGGCTCTGTGGGACCTTATGCCAAGCGACCTGGTTACGATGTGATTGCCTCCTCGGTTGGAGGATTGATGCACATTACCGGGGAACGGGATGGGCCGCCCAGCAAGGTGGGCGTGGCTGTGACGGACATGTCCACGGGATTGTACGCCCATGGAGCGATTTTGGCAGCACTCTATCAAAGGACACGCACGCAGCGTGGCCAGAAGATCGAAGTCGACCTGTTGTCCACCTGCTGCTCCCTGCTGCTCAACGTGGGTAGTAACTACCTGAATTCAGGAGTCGAAGCAGGAAGGATGGGCACCGCACACTCCAGCATTGTCCCGTATCAGAGCTTCAAGACAAAGGATGGCTATCTCACCCTGGGCACTGGCAGTGATGTTCAGTTTGAGGACCTGTGTCGTCGTCTTAAAGTGGAGCATTTGGCGCAGAATCCCAAATTCAAGACCAACAAGGATCGCGTGACTAATCGAGTGGAGCTGCTGAGAATCCTGGAGCAAATGCTATCCGAGGACACCTCGCGCCACTGGATGAAACTCTTCGAGGGCGCCTCCTTTCCCGTGGGACCTGTTAACTCCATTCCCGAGGTTTTCGAGGACGAGCATATCAAGGCCATTGGCCTTGTAAAAAGCCTGCGGCATCCAAAGGACGGAACCGTTAAGGTGGTGGGTCCCCCTGTGACCTTCAGCGAAGCGCGAAACGATGCCCGGACAGCTCCTCCGATGCTAGGCCAGCACACGGATGAAGTTCTGGGTGAACTACTCGGTTGCGGGCCAGATGAGCTGGCCAAGCTGAAGAAGGATAACATTATTCAGTAAGCCTTCCAACTCGACAGGCTAAAGGGATTTGAGTTCCTAAATTCTCTGATAAAATCCTTTTTATGTAAGTCATTTCCGACCAACCATTTCAGTGATAATCATGCATTTACGTTTAACCCGCCTAAAGGCCTTAAAAAATAAATTACCTGTTAACATAAAAACCAACAAATTTATTGAAGAGGCTGGGATAACGAGCTGATAGATAAGTAAGTAATAAAAAGTCGATAGCACAATTTTATTTAAATTCGATTTGCTGTTCGCTGGGACTTCTACGAGTGGGTCAAAAGACCATAAAAAGGGGCAAAGATTATTTTCCGCATAGTCAAGTTTAAATATTATCAAATAAATGACTGAAAACATTTCGATTTTACCCAGCTAAAGTACGAAGTATACGCAACTAAACAAATACACCTAGAAAGCTATTTCCTGGTTAGGGTGAAAAATACTTGATTTAACGTCGGCACCTAAAGCTATAATCAAAAACACGTTCGTTAAATATCGCCAATTAGTATCACACAAAGTCAAACACAAAATTCGATATCAGAATTGAGATCGAAATTATGCTAAACTGGATTCCCGGAACAAATGTTACATGCTATATTAGTGAGACGCAAGCTGGGTTTAGGAATAATGTGCATATTTTTCGTTTTAGGCTAATAGTTTAAGCAAGAGAAAACGCTATAGTCGAGTTACCCGACTATCTGATACCCGTTACTCAGCTAGTGGAAGTGCGAAGGAGAGTCTTTAACACTGACAGTTTTTGGCGTCTTGGAGGCGTTAGAGTGGGCGTGGCAAAAAATTTTTTGGCAAATCGATAGAAATGTATAAGTCTTATACAAAAAGGAACAAAAAAACAAAACCTTTTTCAAAAGTGTGGGCGTGGCAGTTTTAGGCGGTTTGTGGGCGTTAGAGTGGGCGTGGCAACATGAATCGACAAACTTGCGCTGAGTCTATGTCCCTGGAGTCTGTATGCTTAAACTCAACTTTCTAGCATTTGTAGTTCCTGAGATCTCGACGTTCATACGGACAGATGGACGGACAGACGGACATAGCCAGATCGATTCGGCTACTGATCCTGATCAAGAATATATATACTTTATATGTTCGGAAACGCTTCCTTCTGCCTGTTACATACTTTTCAACGAATCTAGTATACCCTTTTACTCTACGAGTACCGGGTATAAAAACATATCAGTAACTGACGATTCACTCGTAGGATAGTAATGTCTGCTTTACTGTATAGTAAGCTGTCTTTATAAGGGAATATTTAGTCTTCAGGGATAGAGCAAGACTGCATAAACCCAGATTGATAGTATATTGAATTAAGCAGAAGTAAGATAAGAAACACGTTCTTTCGATATAATTTTGAAAAGTGAGTACGAAAGAAGAATGGGAAATGCCGGCTTATCTAAATTAGACTATAGTTGTCTAATGACAACTGTCAACAAATTCTTTTCATAGCTTCCACCAAGTGGATTATGATATCATGGTACCAAACTGATTAGTATTCATTGACTGTAATGTTGATCGAGCTATTTATGTTCACAAGAAGGGCCTGGACCGTTTAATCCTCTAAGCCAGCCCTATATGCAACGATCCCCAATAACTCCGCTGTTTTTATTGACCCCTATTCCAGGAAACAAGAAGATGATAATCGTGTTCTTCTACGTCCTAACTTGTATCCTGGTCTTTCGCGGACAACTTGCGCAGCAGGACGAATGATTGGGACGAGGCTCTCGCACCGGCGATTCGCTTACCTGAGCCACAGCTCCTCCAGGTGCAAGCGGATGACGGCCACTATCGATTTCAGCACTGCCAAAAAGGGCGGATTTAGGGGAAGGTAGCAAAACAATAGGTGGGAAAACTCACTCTCTCGCAAATCAAACAAAAATAAATGTGTATGTGTATGTGTAGGAACTATCAAATGGGGCGTCCGCTCGCCAGGAACCCAAAACTAAAACTGAAACTACAACTGAAATTGCAGGTGCTGTCCAAAATGGAATAGCAACAACAACGCGACGTCGACGTCTATAACAGAATTTGTTTGCTTTGGCAGTAGTGTTGTTTTGTTGTTGCTTCTGCCGCTGCTGTTGTTGTTTGTGTGCGCAAAGTGCATAGACCGCATCCGAGTCTTAGCCTCCAGCGTGGCCCCAAAGCAAGCGCCCCATCCGATCCCGCCCAGCCCCTCCGGCGACGCGGGTGTGGATTTCGCACTTAATGGGTTGAGTGGGGAATATGGGAAAAGGTTAGTTGGCGACGCAGTGGGTTGTCAATTAACAGTTAGTTAGTTCCCTCTCCACCCTGCCTGAGAAATGTGACCAGAACTGCGATTGGGACGGGAGCTTACGGTCATACTCAATCCTTCATTTTAATTTAAAACTTCTGGTTTTATTCATACAATAAATTAAATATAATTAATACAGCTTATAAACTTCTATTATTTTCCCAGGTAATGTTTCCCTAATGTTTCCAGAAAGAAAAATTAGTCCTTTAAACATTTATAATTGTTCTCACCATTCTATTTAAAAAGTAAAGAAGGAATTGTTAACATTTGCTTTTTGTAACTATTTAAAACTTATTGTTAGTTCTGATACGCTAAAGGACTTTCTAGTCACCTGAACCCTTTTTTTAATCACAAATAATATTTTTAGAAATACCCAGCAACTAATATACTCAACGAGAAGTGCAATTCTCCATATTACAATGCCATTGATCTACTCAAACCACCTCCACCGCATTTGTCATTAAAACCAGCAACCGCAACAAACTAATGACAGATGCCTATCTGCACAAATACTGAAGTCCCAGACAAAGAATTACGAGTCGTTTAGTTTCCCATTATTATCCCCGAAAACTTTGGACTTTGAACCAAGTTGGCGGAGATAGAAACTTGATTCAAGCCAACCGCCCGTTTTGGAGCAGCGTTTGAGTTTGGTATTTTTCGTTGAGAAGATTAAACAAACTTCGCAATGCGGTCACATAGTCATTGTTGATTTTTGGTTGCTGTTAAATAATAATAATTTCGTCTTACGCACATTGTAGAGATGAGCAAACAGCCCTCGTTTGTGTCGCGCAACCTGGTGGCCATCGTGATGATCCCCAGTCTGGTGGGGATCCATCTGGGCTGGAGCTACATGCAGAGCAACCGGAAACTGGTTACGGAGGCGGAACAGATCGAGATGCCGCCGGTCACGGTATGTTAGTCCTCATCCTTAAGGCGACCACCTCATCTCCACCTGCATCTCCTCTTTCTCCAGTTTGCCAGGTTTGCGTGGAACAAGCTTACGGGCGCAGGAAGTTCGGCGGAGTGACAATCCTTTTTGTGATGAGCTTAAGACATACAATCTATTTATTGTATAGAATAATTAAAACTACATGCAAACGGTATGGTACAATCAACTGCTGCCCGGGCGACACATGTTGGCCAGGCTGCAGGTTGGGACACAGACAAAATGGAGCAATAAAGCCAGGGACTACATAAACTTAGCCTAGGGACGAGGGAGATTACTGCGTAAGGGCCGAGTTAACGGTGAGGTTGTCCAGCTGGGCATTGAATAGAACATCGCTGATCAGTTTCTCGGCCACGATCCGCTGCGTGGGGTTGATTGAGCGCAGTTTGCTGGCCACGTTTACGCCAATGGCATCGTACTCGTCGTCGTGCCGATGCGAAGTGCTCGGTGCTGCTGCGGTGGTGTAGGCAGTGGTGCCAGCATTGCCAAACAATGGCTGGTAATGATCGCGACCTATCTGGATAGTAGGCACGCCCTGATGTTGACCATTCGTCTGCTGTAGGTGCAGCTGCTGCTGGTGGTGCTCCAGATGATTGACAGCCTAATTGAGGAGAGGAGGTGGTTCAAGACCTTAGACACCCTTCACTGCTTTGGGGCTACCCACCTGTTGTATCTCTCGCTGGGAGTTGGAGTCCAGAGAGGTGATCTCCAGGACCTTCACGGCGTGTCCCTGAGCTGCCGCCGCCGCAATGGAGGTCTGAGCTGCTGCATGGGCTACCAGTTGCTGGTGCGCTTGGGCTGCTGCTGCCGCCGCTTCGGCCGCTTGGTGCTCCTCGCTCTTAACAAGGGTCACGCATTCCGCAGGCGTCACCGAAATGGTGCTCAGAGTGGCGCCCTGACTGCTGACGACCACATTGCTGGCCGTCGCCGCAACATCTTCCACTTCGTCTGGGGACGTGGGTATTATGGACTCCATGTGCTGAGACTGAGTGCCCGTGTGATGTGAGTCGTCCTCGAACTCCATTGACTCCTCGTCGTCGAAGCTGATCTGGAGTTCTCTCTTGGGCTTGGAGCCGAGTTCGTGGCGCTTGGGCTTGTGGTCAGCGATAAAAAGGAGCTTGTCGTAGTACCACAAACGCGTTTCGTAGTCGTTTTTGCTGGACGTCTTGCGGAATTCCCGCCGGAAAGCAGAACGCAGCGAGTTGATTTTCCTGCAAAGGGTCAATTGTGTTTACTGAACCGTGAAATATCTCGGTGAAATATATCCCACCTTACTACCATCGCCCTGTCCGGATTTGGCTCCACTTCCTTTAGCTTCTCCACTAGGCGGTCGTAGGACTTGTTTCGGGCTGCGTGATTGCTGTAATCGTTGTGCTTGGGCTGCCATAGACACTCCTCCTCCTGGTATTGCTCGATGAACTCCGTGAGCCAGTGGCGCGAGTACGATCGCAGGTCTACGTTCATGGTCCTTTTCACTCGCTTTTTATTTAGGTTTTCTCAATTGCTTTCTGTGCAGTATTTTTTGTTTTCGATGCGTCTCGCGTGAAGTTGGCTGCGCAACAACGGTATGGTGCTGCCATACCGCAGACTATCGCCGGTAAGATGTTTATCGATTTCTTGCATTTTTAAATGTCTTAGGAGAAATTTTAATTAGGCAAAACCAAGTAAAATAAAATTTCTACTATAAGTAAAGCGTCAAATAAAAAGTCATTATACGCAGGAGGAACATAAGTATATACCCGGATTTGACACATAATAATGACAATGTGCATTGTAACTTTCTGACACTGAATAACTTGGTCATTTGATTTATTACCCGTCAAAACTTTAAGAGCGAAAATAATGCATAATAATAATATAATACTTAAAAATATCGGCCGCTGTGGGGTTTCTTGTTCTTTGTTGGGTTTCGCCATTTTTAATTTATTTAAATATTATTTGGTCTTACCCTAATTTTTTTATATTTTTTATGCATTTTATATTCTTTACAAATGTGTTCACTCTTTTATTTATGTTGACTATGTATAATTAATCAATGCTTAATTTGGTTAATCATTTGTATATTTAATTATAATATGTTTTTATACTAATAAATGTTTATTTTACGTTAACTAAACTTTCTAGAAAATAAAAAATTAAAACTCAAAAATTTGACAAATATGTAAATTTTCTAAGGATATTACAAAGTTTTTCTTGTACGTTTAAATTTTGCAATTGTGCTTTTTGATCAACTCAACTTTTTGCAGGATGCGTTCTTATACATTTGACATGGCAAGGTCTATCTATAGTGTATAAATTTTATAACTTTCAATTATCAAATTTTGAAATGTTTTCTTAATAGAAGTCCTCTCCGAATTTGCACCACTGTGCGACGGTTAAAATGGTTGCGCACTTGGTTTTCCTCTAGCGTGGACTGCACCCATGCAGTCTGGCAGCTCTCAGTGTGGCAGCGCCGAGGCACAGTTCTCGATGTTTTTGTCAATTGCTCTTTGGAGCTTCGCTGGCGGAGTCGAGAATCGCGCGGAAAATGTCCATAAACAAATAGAAAATTCCGAAATAGAGACAAAGAGTTAGCTCGCCGTAAAGGGAACACAGCACCTGTGATTTTGGAATCGAAAAGCAGTGCGGACGCCACCCACGGCTGTGTTGTTGTTTCCTATTGTTGCCAAGGCCGAAGGAGCGAAAAGAGAGGCCGAAAAAAAGAATCTGTGCTAACAAAAATAAAGGTGCGTGTAGAGTCGAAACACACATGAAATCATACATGTAGATACATGTATTTGTGCGTACAAAATAATTTGTTGTTCTCGTTTTGCCCAATTATATAAGGTGTCCGTGTGTGAGTTGTTGTTTTTTTTTGGATGTTGCAAGCGTTTAATCGGTGTAAACAAGAGCGAATAAATAGATTGCCAAACAGTTGGTGCACACTGGTCTTTATCACAAAGTACTTAAATTTAAGAGAAACAAACGCGTAACAACACAAGAACACAGCAAGCAACAGCTGTTTTACATTTCCCTAGACCCACTCAGTCCAATCAGAATGGGAATTAAGTCACGTATGATTCTTATAGGAGGATTCCAGCTTTGTAAACAACAAACAAAAGTATCGCGAATCGGATTATTGTCCGAGCAATTAAAATGGCCAGAAAATCGCACATGTGAAAGTGCATTTCCCGAGTAATTTGCATAAATATTCATTGCCCAGTTGTTTTTGTTATTTCCTTCCTAGGGGGTACAAAGTCCAGTTGGACTGATGTTGTAGCTGCTTTACTATCTACATCCCACGTCACCTCCCCTCCCCACACCCTCTGGCTATTTATAGCAAACAAATTTCATAGCCAGAAGCAAAGTGGAAAACACTCGCTGGATAAACTGGATCCGTAGTAAACCTCAACCTTGACTGAGTGCAAGAGCAGAGAAAAAAGTGCACAAACACCGCCTAACGAGCTTGTTTACGTTTATTTAGCGCCGGCAACAACAGCATCCAAGTGCACAGTGGTTGCAAAGTGCCTTCCATCGCTCCAATTCCTTATCAAAAAGTAGTTTATGGGGGGCAGATATCAACTGGCTTTGCGAACATCGCACTTAAGCCGCAAGCAAAGGCGTGGAGTATTAAACTACTTTTAGCCCAACTTTTCAAGATAAAAAGAGCGGAAATCGTTATGTACAGTGAGGACTTCCAACAGCAAATCAGCTAAAAAATTAATAGATATATAATATACATACATATGTAGCTTATAATCTTCTTTCAAGTTTTAAAAGTATAAAAAAGTAGAACTTTTGTTTATTATTATATTTTAATGAATATGTACTTACGTATAATCATTTTAAAGTACAACTTTTTTGAGAAAAATAAATTATTTTTAGACGGAGTATGCATTATGTTAGTAATTGCCTTACGTGCCTTGTACACTAGTTTGTTGTGCCCTCTCACTCCAAAATAATTTAAAACTTTTAATGTATATCTAATGTCATGCCTAGCCAGTATCCACTGTACACCTCAGAAGCTCTATTTAGCCGCAATCACTTTCAAGGTTGCACTTATCCATTCTATTGCCCTGATGAACGCTCTGGGTTTTCCTCTCAAAGGTTTCCCGCACCGGCTGCTGCATGAAAAGCGTTTAATTTTAGCCGCGCTCAGCTGTTGAACTTGGAAAAGTGCCCAACCCCCAAAAGTCGGTAATCAGAACACACGTGTTGTGATATTCCACACATTTGGCGAGCTCAGCTCGCATTTCAATATTCGGCATGATAATTGTTTTGGAGGTGTGTGCCACACATCAACAGACATACTACATGCAAATATGCTCGGGCGCTTATGTATATACATGTACCTATGTACACACATATGTATATGAACTGATAATTCGGTGCCTTTTGCCTTCCACAATGAGCAGACGAACCCAACCGGTTTGCGGGCTCGTTTGGCCTTTGGAGTGGGAACGAGGCGAGAGCGGGTACATCGAGGTCTTCTGGAACACTCGGCTTCTATCTATCGTAAGACGCAATTAGCAGCTGGTCAGAGCCTTATCAATGCCGGCTGAAAGCCCGGAGAGCTTGATAGCTCGCACTCCAGAGGCAGAATGACTCGACTTGGGGCCCAAGCAAAGTTCAATTGCCAGGAGCCAGTGAAACTGGAACACTGAAACTTGGCCAGATAGCAGAATATTGGTCAGTATTATGGGCTAGGTGGCTGCTAAAAGCAATTCGAGGGCCTATGTTTGAACCTATGCCAAGGGGAAATGCTTCCATCAATTACGAAACAATTGTGAGAGCCGCATATTATTTGCATGAACTTGCGAAATGTGTTTTCGCTATCAACTGGTACACACATAGTTTTCCTGAGCTCCATAAATAAACCTGCCTGTGAAAGAGTAGCACCCAAAACATTTACTCTTCGCAATCAATATAAGAACAGTATTCGTGTGTTCCTCTGTTTTTCATTATTGGTCACACAAATCAATTATCATCGAATCCAATGCGGTGTTTTCCTAGTAGGCTGATAACAATTCCAAACACTCGTCACAAAGTTGCACCTAAACTTTTAGCTTAGAGGAAGTCTTTTTAAGAAGCCTTCCAGCTTCAAATAAAATAATTTAATTAAGGGCTAATTACAAATCTTTCCTTTTAACTGTTGCATACTTTTAATCGAGTCCGGTATGGGTGTACCCTTATAATAACATATGAATTAGTTGTGCTTTGCTATTGTATTGACCTCAGCTGTACAGCAGCGCCACTCAGTTTGTTATGTCTCTGCTGGGAAGTCTTATAATAGCGAAGCAATTTTCGGGTGGTTTAGATTAGTTTTGGCCATATTGAACCTTTATCAGTGGTGGCGATAAGCCGGCGCTGTTGGTGGGGCAATATACCCGGCCCGGATTGATATGCAAATTGATTTCAGGTCCCCAGCCCGAGTCTGCCATGAGCCGTCTCCTGGAGAAGCCCAACATCACCATGTCCATCAAGTCCACGGGCAGTCAGCTCTCGAGCACGATGACCACGTCCTCGGCGACGTTGTCCTCGGACCTGGAGGATGCGGACACATCGCGCACCCAGCTGAATCCATCCGAAACATCAGGAGCAATCTCCGTACCCGCCACTACAGTCACTCTCAACGTCACGGTCACACCCAGTAAGTACATATGTACATAATTCGCAAAAGATGTGGTTCCTGCCGTGAAAGAAACATATTTCTGCAATGAACAACGAAGGATTTAAACCATCCATTAGGTATCAAAGCTAAGGGCAGTAAATAAAGAAATTAATTAACAACTCAAATGTAAAATAGACTCATTAAAACAAAAGCTAAAACTTGAATTCAGATACAAAAATATATAGTAGGCACTTCTTATCACTTGAATGACAAACATAAATATATTAATGTATGAGTTGGTTCCCTTTACCCTTCAGTGCGCCAGAAAATCGACCAGGTGGTGATCAGTCTGATATCCGGAGCAGCGGCGGGGGCGCTGGCCAAGACGGTCATCGCCCCGTTGGACCGCACCAAGATAAACTTCCAGATCCGCAACGATGTTCCCTTCTCGTTCCGAGCCTCGCTGCGCTACCTGCAAAATACCTATGCCAACGAGGGCGTTTTGGCCCTGTGGCGGGGGAACTCGGCCACGATGGCCAGGATTGTGCCCTACGCAGCCATACAGTTTACGGCCCACGAGCAGTGGCGTCGAATCCTTCATGTGGACAAAGACGGCTCTAAGTGAGTTCTACTCTGTTGTATACTCTTAACAAATTAAATTACCCACCATTCTATTCTGCAGCACGAAAGGTCGTCGATTTTTGGCTGGCTCCCTGGCAGGAATCACCTCGCAATCGTTGACGTATCCTCTGGACCTGGCCCGCGCCCGCATGGCTGTTACGGATCGGTATACTGGCTATCGGACCCTGCGACAGGTCTTCACCAAGATCTGGGTGGAGGAGGGTCCGCGGACGCTGTTCCGTGGCTACTGGGCCACAGTTCTTGGTGTGATTCCCTATGCGGGCACCTCATTCTTCACATACGAGACTCTCAAGCGGGAATACTATGGTAGGAATGCGCTATACATCCTAGTATGCAAAACTATATAATTTGGGACGAACATCATCATCAAATTAAAAAAATTATTTGGGAATATTAAGATAATTACAAGAAGCAATGTTGTGTCAATTAAAACGGGAATTTTGAATCATTATTTTTATATTGCTGTTATAGTATAAACTTTATGGCTGTCTGAAATTTCCTATATGTTGCTAAATTTTTAAAACGATTTCTTTCTTTGCAGAAATGGTCGGCAATAATAAACCCAATACTCTAGTCTCACTGGTCTTCGGTGCTGCGGCTGGTGCCGCTGGACAAACGGCCAGCTATCCATTGGACATTGTGCGGCGAAGAATGCAGACAATGCGGGTGAACACGGCAGCCGGAGATCGGTACCCAACCATCCTGGAGACTCTCGTCAAGATCTATCGGTGCGTACAGATCCTTGTTTACGATTTTATCCATATTTTAAATGCGTTTTCCGTTACCACACAGCGAGGAGGGCATCAAGAACGGTTTCTACAAGGGACTCAGCATGAACTGGATTAAGGGACCCATTGCTGTGGGCATCAGCTTCTCCACCTACGATCTGATCAAGGCGTGGCTCACGGAGCTGGCCAACTTGAGACGGGTTGAGAAATAGCCCTGCCCCTACCCCCTCCCAAACCCTCTCCACAAGTCACCCATAAACACCACACCAAAAACGCACTGCTTTGATCTTAAGTCTCGTGATCGATGGATGAGTTGAGGAGATAGAAGTGAAGCACCGACTCTAATTGTTAGATATTTTTAGCTGTTAGTTGTGAGGGAAAGAAGCGATGAAGTGAAGACACCCGAAAGCGCTTAACTTTGTTATTAACCGTAATTGATTTATTATCGCCGTAAGCCGAAAGTATATCAGCCAATAAACTGTCTGAATAGTGACTCGCCTGGCAATTACTGCTCCCCAGGACCTCGTATTCAATGGTGTTGCTTTGACAATAACCTACTCGTACACACCACTCGTTTACTTCTAGACTTATGATAGCGATTTACCCGAACATTTTGTATATTGTGTATTTCCAAATCGATGTCAAGGCGCTGCGACTGTAAAAATAGCCATGAATTTAAGGGTGTTCACCAGCGAAAACATCTTAAGCATATACTATGTAATTCTTGTACGTTAGTGTGTTTTTTATTATTAAAATTTACAAAATTGTTTAAATCATCGATTATCTAAATCGTTTTAAAAACGCGCGCCACTACTTGCGACAGGTGGCAGCTCCAGCGATTGGACGATAACATCTTTTGCGGGGGTGCTGTCTATCGAAATCTCTTGGAAGTCGCGTTCGCAAAATTCGAGTGCTCGTAAAACGAAAACAATTTAATTTTAGTGCGTTTAAAGAGTGATATTTAAGACTAGTTGCCCTGTAATTAGGTGGCCTAACAGCCGTGAGCTGCAGGCGGTGTTACTTTTAGGATAAAAAGGGTTTTTCCCACAACACCTGCCATAACCAAAAAGGCAATCTGAAAGGTGAGTGATTTGCTGTGCTGCGCCGATTGTGGAATGGATTAATTATTTAAAGCCTATTGATTAGACGGGGCCCATCCTTAAAAACCCCTCTCTGAATTTAACCCCCTCTTGAACTAAAGGGGGTGGCATACGCATGCTCGCTTGTTGCTGCGCACAACAGGTGAAAATAAGAAGTCGCTCTGTTTATGTGCGGAAATCACAAGAGTAGACAAAAAACCATTAATTGTGCTTCTCTGCGACTGGGGTAACCTTGACTTTCGGTGGACAAATCAATCAAATGCAATTAATTACATCGCGCGTGGTGCATTTGTGTGGGTGGGAGCTTGCATGTGTACGGACAACATGCGCAGTCATATTTGCGGCGCCACAGTAATGCGAAGAAGGGTGTAAATCCCCGTTGATAAATGTTTGTTTATCGCAATTAGCTTGGTAAATTGTTTATTCTTTGCTACCCAACATTGCTGTTAGGTTAACAGTGCTGAGGTGGTTGCAGTCTTGGCTATCCGGGTTTTACACCATCAAATTTTTTACTACTAATTGATAATGTTTATTTATTAATTCAAATAACTCACAACATTAAGTGGAAGATAAATATATTCTAGATATTGAACGTAGTATAACATTTTAATAGAAAATCCTGCCCTTCAATTTTTTGTTTTGTTTTTCGTTAAATCATGCACATATACTTAAAAACAATTAATTTGAAATGAAATGTGAAATTAAAGTTGTTTAGAATTTGCAATACTTGTATTATTATAGTTAGCAAGCCGTTGCTACTACTTGTCAATAGCTTGTTAACAATTTTTTAGGCCCCTGTTCTATAAAATTAAAGCAAAAGTATTCTAATTAGAATCAAAAATATTTGCTACCTTTCCGGGTTGTCAGAAATGTAACAGAAAGAATCGATATCTGCAGATGGCATCGATTGTTCACATGTGTCCGCAGTCCGATAGTATCGCATGTGGATCGTTTTCGCTCCAACTCTAGAGACGCGGCAGTCGTTTTTTAGCCACTAAAGGGAATTGTTCGAAAGCGGAGCAATTTTTAAGTGCGCAACTAGTTGAATTCTTTTGCAAGTGCACTTTGTCTTTAAGAATTCGATTTACAGATAGAATTACCTTTTGTTGAGACTCCAGTACCTCTTTAAATTCTCAGTGCGTGTGCGGGTGTGCATGTGTGCTCCGTTTCCCTCGCACTGCGTCGAGTGTGTTTGTGTGTGCGTGAAGCGCGATTTAAAAATAAAACGGCAAATACATAATAAAAAATATCGAAGAGCAACAGCGACAGGCGTACCAACACAAACAAATTGATACCAGCCAGCCGTGTGTTTACATAGTGTTGTGCGCTGGTGTTTGTGTACCAAAGGTAAATAGAAAATAGAAGAAAAAGAGCAACAAATTAAGGGGTGGGGGGTACGTATATAAATGCGTGTGTGGGTGGGAGGACTGCACTGCAATTGTGCACTGCGCAAAAAGTGTGGGTGCTTTCTGGGTGGGTGGGCGTTTGGTGGTTCCGCAAGGCCTTCACGAAGGTTCTCTGCCGTTTAGCCACAAATTCAATGCACCATCATCATGTGTTTCCACTTGACGCTTTATTTATACATCAACAAAATACCCACACACATGCACATGTGTGCTTCATGCTCCTGTTTCCCGGTCTTCTTCTTCCCCGTTCATTGTTGTTTCCTGGAAAGCCCATAAAAACAAAGGCAACAAGAATTTCGAGTGCAATAGCACAAATGGCAGCAACAACAACACTGATATCGAGTATATTAGCTGTTTCCCATCTCCGCGTCCCACTCGCTCCATTGCACAGGAAGAAAAGCGAGTCCATACATTTAAAATTATATAGTTTTAATTTCCAATATCAAATATCTGCTGTTTAAAAAATTATGCTCTAAGCATAAATATGTATTCAAACTATTCCTATAAGGCATTACTAAATTAAAACCTTTTGATGTGGCCCAAAATCAAACATTTATTTGCACATATTTACCTAGTACTCTTATGATATTTTTCTACGTGTCTGTCGTACGAGGTCCTATCATTCTCATATTCACATGCTACTCTTGCTTTCATACGTCGCCGACTTCTGCGCGCTCAACACTTTTATCTTGCTCGCTGTCGGTCGCTCACTACCCCTCCTCCGTCCCGGACTTCCCCTCTCTCCACCCTGACTTCTTGGCCTGGCTATAACCCGGCTGGCTCCTACCACTTCGGACAAATTACGATTGTCAGCGACGCCGATGTTAGTTAACCCCTTGGCGTTTCACATTTGATAAACCCGATCGGATTGTTGTGGACACCGTAGATTATCATTGGCCATTGTGAGTCCTCCAATCAATGGCCAGGTGGATGGTCAACTTTGATAGCGAACGCAGGGGTTCAGTCTATGTCAATAATATTATATAAATACCATATTTATTAACAGTAATTTAACTGCGAGGTACAAAAACCTCTGTATAAAAATACCACTTTACATTGTGCATATAATGTTATATGCATGTGATGGGCAAACAAATTATCATTGAAAAACTATATTTTACATAAGAAAGAATTATATCTAAATGCAATGGTTGGACCCACTATTAATTCAATAATGCTGCGAGTTTCTTCAACTCTAGGGTACTCAAGATTCGTTTCCCCAATCTTTCTTTCAATATCGTTTTGGAATTCACTCGCGTCAGATGTGAACATATGCAGGAAAGTTTATCGCCACAAATCCAGTCCACATGTGTTTAAAGTTATTTCTGGACCTTCGATATGGGCAGTGCTAATTATTACTCGATTA
The DNA here is from genome assembly GCF_016746235.2 of Drosophila teissieri. NCBI lineage: Eukaryota > Metazoa > Arthropoda > Insecta > Diptera > Drosophilidae > Drosophila > Drosophila teissieri. The sequence goes on from NC_053032.1 coordinate 8,768,199, forward strand.
TGCGAATCACTATCCTCAAGCGCAAATCGAGCTCTGCTTCTTATCGCCGACTTTTCTTATTTACTTTGTTACATTGACACCTCGTTATCAAAGTCGTTTATTGCGTTGCATTTAATCTTTGGGCCCTCAGTCGTAACTGGAGCACACTGCTGCCCCATCATTAGAGTGGGGGCCTACTGTACTTACACATTGTGCTTGCTTATCGTTGGTAAAATACTTTTCTGGTGCTAGTAGATGGTACCCAGAACTAGCGAATCGAAACTGAAATCTGTCACTTCTTCATCCTCATAAGTTATCTGCGAAGTAAACGAATCCGAACTTATTATTAAAATGAATCTGACTAGATATTCTTTGAATTTAGTGACAATGTTATCGCAAAGCCATTAAATAATCTTTGAAAATTGTGGGTTACAAAAATAGTAACCATAATAATATTTAATAAGTATTTAAAAAACACGAAAATATTATAGAGCACTAGAACATGGATTTAATTGAGGATTTACAAATTTTTGGGATTTTTTTTTCACTCTGCTGATAAGGATGGCCTAAATGACATTTCGTTAAGACTTTACAGTTAAGCAATAAAAGACAATGTTTGGTAGCTGTATTGTTTGATAACCTAAATGTTTTCAGTCAAATAATCACTTTTCGAACCATTGAGAACCAACACAAAAGTGATAACTAAGCGATAACCTAACCTTGAATGTATTGCAGTTGACAATTTGGACAAATATGCCTTAATTACTTTTGGCAAATCAAGCTGAGCACATATTTTATAAGCTTGGGATTGGTTTGATTATGAACTGATAAGTGAGGTCATCGGATCTAGTGTGACAACAAACATTGATCTGTACGCAGAACGTGCATTATGTAGGTGGTGATAAAAAACCATGTGCCGACATACAACTAAGTCCAATATACCCCAATCGATCCGCTGTTTCTCGGTATAGGAAACGAAAACCGACAAACATCGTGCAAAATGTCAGGCGAGCAGCAACGATAAATGATTACTTTAAAAACACTTGGCGGGGCAAGAGGGTCACTTTGGGTTCGGTTGGGGGTGGTGCAACGGTGGGGTTTCCAATGTCGGTGTACGGCAAACACCCACACAACCACAGGGCACAGAACACTGAGGCATGCTTATTAAACTTTTATGAGTACAAAAACAAATACCACAAACGGCACTCGTTTCTCACAGGGACAGCGTGAGTGTGTGCGTTGTTTATAAAAAATTGAACAAGAAAAATATAAAATGTACGGCTGGCTGGCACAAATGTCGAAGCAGCAGAAAGCAAAAAGCGAAAAGAACAGCCAGGAACAACAAAGGCAGAACCCCCACACTTGGGGGATTCGAATCGTCGGTTTTCGGAGTGGTCAGACCTGCCAAGGGCCGAGGAAATTGTAGTGACCCTAACCAGAGCTTTACTTGCTCCACTGGCATAACAATTCAACTTTGATGCCATGCCCATACAAATTTTCCCTGCCGAGTGCATGACAAATATTCAAATTGGATTGCCCAACTCAAAGAACGCGAATTTTAAATGTTATATACCAACACATAACACAACACATACCAACACATAAACCAAAACCATAAATTTAAATAAATAGTATTAGTACTAACATATGTATGTACTTCGAGATCTCTAGATCTATAAAAGCTAGAAGGTTGAGGCTAAGCATGCAGATTTTAGTTACGCCTACGCACATTTAAACTGCAAAATGCTGTCACGTCCACAACTTTTAAATGGGTGTATATATTTTGTATTCTATCGTGCTCTATGTTTTTCTATCGATATTTCAAAAGAATTTTTAATATTCCTCAATATTATATCAAATATTATCTCAAATTGAAATCAATAATAATTACGTACATATTTTGTGTGAAATCCTTTTTAAGTGGAAAGGAAGAAAAGACTTCTTCTTTCTTCTAAAATCGCTTCTCATTATTAAATGTCGATCGCCTATCGATATAATGTCGAAATTTGGCTTATTAAGTTCGGCACATAAGTGTAATGGTCAAGTTTGGAATACGAATTTTAAATAATTTTAAATTGCGGGACCTATTTATACAGAAATATTTAAATATTATGTTTCCGCGCACAGAGGTATCACTGTCCCAACTAATTGTCTTACCTTTTATGATACGTAGTTTCAACCAGTCTTATCAGTGCCGGGCTGCTGCCATAAAACTTTCCACTTGCCGCACTTGGATTCCTCGGAGCTTTTCAGTTCGCATGAAAATGGGGATCTTTCTATCTGGCTATATCTTGTTTATACGCCCACTTTGCAGATAACACGTTTTTCAGAATTTTCGCTGTGGCAATAGGCCAGATATTGTGTGTGCATACTGCTTTCGGGGATTATACTCAATCTGTATCTGCGGATTGTTTATCCCAAAGATTTCGCATCGCAGATATAGAAAGATAAACAAAGTGGCTCGGTGTGGAGTAACGATTGCCTGGTGCTCGGCGATGATGAGTCATCATCCGCCAACCAAATGCTTATCTAAAACGCGCCTATTCGGCATTAATCACACCACTAAAAGTGCAACTGGGCTGATTCCCCTTTCCCCCCTTTATCTCCGTATTTCTCGTCGTCTTTCTCTGCTGTTTGCGATTCGCTTTTTGTTTGCTGAACGGCAGCAAAAAGTCAACTTTTGTGTGGGCAGCTGGCTGGCGAGAGCTTGTTGAGAATCTGTATCTCGTGAGCACAGATACAAAAGTATCCACACACGTTCGTACAAATAGGCAAACAATCCGTTGGTCAAGAATGTATGTATGCCATAACAATTGGCACTCAAATGTAAGTGCAGATTACTATGAACTGCGGGTTTTCCCCCGGCGAACGCTGAACTGACTTATATTTTACTTGAATCCGCTGCTTTACATACCCCACAACAAACAACGGATGCAAAAAGCAGCCCAACCAGTTCGCTTTTCACTGCAACTGGCAAACCACTTTCATTATATGCACAGGTTTTTCATTGTGGAAAATTCAAGGTTCAAGGTCGCAGAAGACACTGGAATTGCTTAAAGGAGCTAAGTCCGGAAAAATCTAATTTTTCAATACCTATCTTCTTTAAGCTACTGAAATTAAGTGCGCGTACTACTTGACTGGGACGCTGTAGTGATTATGGAAAATTAGTTCCTGTGCATTATCAGTTCTGAGTACTTGGAAATTCCCATAGGTGCTTCGTGGGATGCATAGAAACTGTCATATTTCCGGGGCTACAAAAGCGTTTGTTTATCTGTACTGCGTATGTGTATGCAGTGGATATACGGCGATTCTTTGAACGGTCGCCCAAAAGATAGACGTCAATGCAAATTCAAGTTTTGCAACTGAAAACATTTTCGCCGTCGAGAGATCGAAATGAATTTATACATACATTAAAAAATTGAAAAGCTTCGTTCGTTACATATTTGTTGTGCTGGTGGTCGGAATACACTCGTGTTTGCGTGCTTGAGGCGCTTTTGAGGTATGAGTTTTATACACATTTTGAACCCCTGAAGCTTGGCAGCCGCGGGCGTTTCTCATTCACCTCTCCATTTGGCCCAGAAGCCCCTGTGGACATGTGTGAACATTTACAACCGCGTATAAATAACGCCGACTAACGTGTTCGCCTGCAACCAACTAAATACACTTCGTATTTCACCCCTGCCCCCCACCGAACAAACACACCTTCTATATGTGGTCTATATGGCGCTATAAATCGCTGATGTCCGACGTGCGGGGGATGGGTTCAGTGGGGCTTCAGTAGGTAACTACCGGTTATCGCGGCTTTTGCGGTAAAGTTAATGCCGGCCGATGTGTTACCTCCAAAGCAAAGCAAGCTAAGCAAGGCGAATAACACGCATCATAATAAAAGATGATTTTTCTTTTAAAATTCATTATATTTCGCTTTTTGAAATTACTCGTTTTCTTTTGTGCACATCTACTTTCTAAGTTGTTCCAAGAATTATAGTCAAAAGCATGCTACCAAGGGTTATACAAATTAGAAAAAAATCATCACATGTGCATAATTTCACACAACTAAAAAGGTTACATTTTTAAGTAGCGCATGAGCGCATAATTGTTATTTAATTATTAAACAAAAGTTTGAGGCGCTTATCGCAGGAAGTCCGATAAGTAAAACTTCAATTTTCAAAAATTTCGCATGAAATGTGCAAACATAAGTAATGAGTATTTTTATAATGACTGTTATATATAATCAAATTAAAATATTATTCTATGCATTAGGCACAAGGTCATGTTTTATACATTTTTTAAGGCATGGACGTCTGTGCTAAAATGAGCGATTAAATTAAAATTTTTTTCGTAGTGTGCTTTTTTGCTGACGTCACGTGCCGGAGATATTTTTCGCTTTCAGCGCAGTCAATACCGAAACTTAAAAAGGCCGCAAAACTTTTTTATCGCGTCTGGGTCTGTGCTCGGTTTGTTTAGTCTTTGTTTTTGTTTTCATTGCGCGTTTGCTGCTCGTGCGGATGGCTAAAGAAACTGGATTTCTTGGGAGCACCGGCTCAGAACCAAAATAAAATCAGACCCCAAAAAGGATTTGACTCGATATCAACAAGTTGTTACACATTTATATCAGTTAGATCGCCGGGAAATTTAAGCTCTATGTCGCTTTGGTCCCAAAAAACAACACATGACCAAAAACTATAACGATATGGTAGATGGCAATTCCTCGGCCCTCGGAGAGGGGTGGTGGCCACCCAGTCATCCATCCATGCATTTTTGACTCTAATTATGGGGTGCGGTTGGTTATTTCGTTGATAATATACACCGGCGTTTCCCCAATTAAGACCCTCGAAGAGGCTATGTGCGTAAATTAACATAATAATTCCATTAACCGCATTTCATAATAATATCATTGTGGACAAAGGCATTTTTCGCATTCGGCGGTCAGTAGTTTCGCAGTTCCTAATAAACGAAAACTCCAGTCGCTTTTCCGCGAAGCCGTTGAGGGCTATTTAAAGTTAGTAAATTGGCCGATAAGTGCCTTGTTCGGTTTTCCACCTAATCCATACGCAATCTTTCATGGCAATTGATTCATCGATGCCTTTTGGTCAACGCGCTATCAGAGCTTGGTAATAATATATGAATACGGCAAATTTCCAGCAAACACTGATTATTCTAACTACTTCAGCGTAATTTTCATATCATTCTTAATGGTTGGCCGTACTTACTTTGACATTCCCGTTTGCGCCTTATCAAGTGAAAGGTTTCGGCTATAAAAGTAGGCAGTCAAATAAACCAAGCCTTTAGTTGAACTTCTACGATCGATCGGTAAATACCTGTAAAAAAAATCATCCATTTCACATATAACCATTAATAGCTTGCTGGCCGTGATTTGTTATTGTTCAGATATGAAAACGATCTTCCCATTGTGACAATACTGCGATTGGCTATCCCTGGAAAATTGTTTGTAAACAGTCTGCTCGCAGCCACCTGACAGCCTCTGCTCTACTCAGATAACCCAAGTGAGATCAAGAACAATTCCACATAAAGCCGGTCAATCGATCCGAGAAATCAAAACATCTACCAGACCGAGGCTTTCCTTCTGTTTCGTTCGAAGCTTTTCCATTGATAACCCCCGTGGAAGTGACTGCAGCTTTTCAAGCTGATAACAAATGGAAAAGTACTTCTAAAGGCCGCTATTCTTCGCTATTCTACTAATAAGAATAAACAAAAAACTTTTTTTTGCCCACTTGACTGGGTTTCTTCCAGCTGACTTGACACATTAGAGGGGCAACCAAAAGCAAATCAAAACCTTGAACCACTTTTCTGTGGACTTAAAAGTGCCGAAGGGCAGAAAAAGAAAGAAAAGAACAGCAGCCAGCAGCTCTGACTTATGAATAGAAAGAAACCTGCCTGCGGACGAATCAAAACTACCTCTCCACACAGTCGCATTGGTTCCATCTACCTAAGCTGATGACTCCGTGAATCTCGTACCTAGTGAGCCGCACATCCGAACTCGAATGCGGGTCCTGGGGGTCAGGTATCGGCGCGACCTGTTTTGATCATCCACCTCCTCCATCTCTGTAGTCCCTTTGCTTGAGCTGCATTTTCGGGCTTGTTTCGGTCATTAGATCCTTATCTAATTTTGTTGCCTGGACTGGAGTCGCCTGGAAGTAGACTGGTTTGCCTTGTTTACACCACTCTTTCAACTTCTTCGTTTTCTTGGGCCATTCATATTTGCTACGTGAGCGTCCCGCTGGCCTTTTTTCCGGGTAACTACAGAAATTAGCGTATCGACCACAAAAGCAAACACGTTTCGGTTCGGGTTTGGCTTTCAGTTTGGCTTTCGGGTCTGTGAGTCTGGACGCTGCGTCTGGATTACCGCTCATTTACGGTCACGTTTCGACGCCGAGGAATTGTCGCCGGACTTGTGCACTTGGCCAAGAACTGCGGCACGATGGAGAAGGGCTCGACCGGTTGCCAACGCCGTCGCCACCGTCACCGTCACCGCCACCGCCACCAGGCTGCCTTATCAGCACTATTTAGCATGACCATAAAGAGTCATATTCCCCACGGATATTCTCGGACTCGGACTCGCCCGGAGGTGCAATTAATTTTCACACCTGTTGTTCGGGACGTCTCGAATTCACCTCACGCGTTGCTTTGCCTCGTTTTTGTTTACTTTCTCACTTGCGTGCGAGCTGGTTTTTCTCGGTGTGTTTGTCATTTGCAATAATTTTTCGTTATGGTAATAAAAGGCTAAGGCCAGCATGGTCGCATTCATTCAGCTCTTTACTGCGCTTATAAAGTAATGTTCTATGAGCTCACGACACGGCTGGGAGATCTACTTCCTTCTCTGAAATTATATAGCTCATTATATTTCCATTACCTAAATTGAAAACATTTCATTTAGCATTGGACTTATTTAAGAAAGCTAACGTACACAAATTTATCATTTATATGAACGTACGAAATAACATAGAGGTTTTCCTTTAAAAAAATTCAGTTTTGAACAATGTAAATAAGTTTCGAATGTAAACAAGCAAATTATCAGTTCTTTATGATGTGTAACACCATGGAAGGCGTAACAAAGATGTGTTACTGATTAACATTTACTTTACCTTTCGATATGACACAAACATGACTATGCTTATTGTTAATATTTGACCGAGGGGAGACCCAAACCTTGATAGATAAGTCAACAATTGGCCGTCTTTATGGGTGTACGGCTTTGAGTACGAGCTGCAGTGCAAATATTATTGAAAGTCGCACTGGGGTCGCATCTACGAATCGCACAAAACCATAGCGTCATCACATCACATATTAATCCAATATTAGGAGACATTATCTTGCCTAAACATCGCACTTACCCTCATGTACATATGCTTGTGTATTTATAGTTTCCTCCTCCTAACCATACTAAATTCAAACCAAGTCAGAAAAACACGATCTAGTTCGCATGTATGCGAGTGCATTTTATGGACGCCTCAGACTCATTTGCCTGTGGAAGCCAGCAGGACATTGATCGGCCCAAGAGCCAGCTCAAAAAGTCCCATAACAGAAACTGAATCCGATCCAGAATAAGAATCCCAACCGTTGCACTGATCACCATACACATTCAGCTGTCACAGCTTAGCATCCAAAATCACTATACCATCATCATATCCATCGGGTAGAGCAAGAGCATGAGCTTGTGGAAGCGCATCTCCAGCCATGTCGACTGCGAGCAGCGTATGGCGGCTTACTACGAGGAGAAGGGTCTGCTCGAGCTGCGCCTCTGCTTGGCACCCTGGATCGAAGACAGGATAATGTGAGTAGAGTGGCGTGTTGGGGTATGGGGTGATTGAAGTCAGCGGCAGCATACGAGAAAAAGGTCCTCTTTGCTCTTTTTAGAAAGCATAGTCTTATGAATCTTTTTTATCCCTTTAGGTCCGAGCAAATAACGCCCAACACTACCGACCAGTTGGAGCGCGTGGCCCTAAAGTTCAACGAAGATCTGCAGCAAAAGCTTCTGTCCACGCGCACCGCCAGCGACCAGGCCCTCAAGTTCCGGGTGGTGGAGCTTTGCGCCCTCATCCAACGCATCTCCGCTGTCGAGCTGTACACGCATCTGCGGAGCGGTCTACAAAAAGAGTTGCAGCTGGTCACCGAAAAGAGCGTGGCTGCAACCGCAGGCCAATCAATGCCGCTAAATCCCTACAACATGAACAACACGCCCATGGTTACCGGCTACATGGACCCCAGTGAACTGCTGGCGGTGTCCAACAGCTGCAATCCGCCTGTTGTTCAGGGCATAGGCCCCATCCACAATGTGCAAAATCCAGGCATAGCCTCTCCAGCCCTCGGAATGGTCACGCCCAAGGTGGAGCTGTACGAGGTTCAACATCAGATCATGCAGGCCCTCAATGATTTTGGCAACTGTGCCAATGCATTAAAACTGCTTGTCCAGAACTATGGCTACATGCTGAACTCCACATCGTCGCCGAACGCAGAAGCTGCCTACAGAAGTCTAATCGATGAAAAAGCGGCCATCGTGCTCACAATGCGTCGCAGCTTTATGTACTACGAGTCGCTCCACGAGATGGTCATACACGAGCTCAAGAACTGGCGCCACCAACAAGCGCAAGCTGGAAACGGAGCTCCCTTTAATGAGGGCTCCCTGGATGACATCCAGCGCTGCTTTGAGATGCTCGAGACCTTTATCGCACACATGTTGGCTGCCGTTAAGGAGCTGATGCGCGTACGTCTGGTCACCGAAGAGCCAGAGCTCACACATCTGCTTGAACAGGTGCAAAACGCACAGAAGAACCTGGTATGCTCCGCCTTTATCGTCGACAAACAGCCCCCGCAAGTGATGAAGACTAACACACGCTTCGCAGCGTCTGTGCGTTGGCTAATCGGCTCCCAGCTCGGCATCCACAACAATCCACCCACAGTCGAGTGCATCATAATGTCAGGTAACTATATGTGCGCTTTTTACTGCCCAGTATTTAAACCTAACGCTTCCCCTTTTCATTCACAGAGATCCAGTCGCAACGGTTCGTCACGCGCAATACACAGATGGATAATAGTAGCCTCTCCGGTCAATCATCGGGCGAGATTCAAAACGCCTCTAGCACCATGGAGTATCAACAAAACAACCATGTTTTCTCCGCCAGCTTCCGAAACATGCAGCTAAAGAAGATTAAGCGGGCAGAAAAGAAAGGCACTGAGAGCGTTATGGATGAGAAGTTCGCCCTGTTCTTCTACACCACCACCACAGTAAACGATTTCCAGATCCGGGTGTGGACCCTGTCCTTACCGGTGGTGGTGATTGTGCACGGCAACCAGGAGCCACAATCTTGGGCTACCATTACTTGGGACAATGCGTTTGCAGAGATTGTGCGCGATCCCTTCATGATTACCGACCGCGTTACCTGGGCCCAGCTGTCCGTCGCGTTGAACATCAAATTTGGATCTTGCACAGGGCGTTCTTTGACTATTGATAACCTGGATTTCCTATGTGAGTTCGATCTCCGTTATTTCTTGACGATCGATCTTTATTTTCGTTTTCTTTTTAGACGAGAAACTCCAGCGTGAGGAGCGATCTGAGTACATTACGTGGAACCAGTTCTGTAAGGAGCCCATGCCTGACCGGTCCTTTACATTCTGGGAGTGGTTCTTTGCCATCATGAAACTCACCAAAGATCACATGTTGGGCATGTGGAAAGCAGGCTGCATTATGGGCTTCATCAACAAGGCCAAGGCTCAGGATGATCTGTTGCGTTCAGTCTATGGTATTGGGACTTTCCTGCTCCGCTTCTCCGACAGCGAGCTCGGTTTGTTAAAATTACTTACCAAAAAGGTCTCCAAAAATAATAACAATATAACTACAGGTGGAGTCACTATCGCCTACGTAAACGAAAATGGACTGGTCACCATGCTAGCGCCATGGACTGCACGTGATTTCCAGGTGCTGAACCTGGCCGATCGCATTCGAGATCTAGATGTGCTTTGCTGGCTGCATCCTAGCGATCGCAATGCGAGTCCCGTGAAGAGGGACGTCGCCTTTGGTGAGTTCTACTCAAAGCGTCAAGGTAAGAATGCAATCAAAGATAACACGGTCCAACACTCCTAATCAGAACCTGAACCCCTCGTTCTAGATCCCGTGACCGGTTATGTGAAGAGCACATTGCACGTTCACGTTTGTAGCAATGGAGACAATGGATCTACAAGTGGAACACCGCATCATGCTCAGGAAAGCATGCAACTGGGAAAGTAAGTTTTGGAAGCCGACGCCACAGCTATTACGCCAAATCGACCGTCAGCAACCACAAGAAAAACAATAAACCATTTATTTACTATTGCGTTTATACTTGGCTTAAAAGCTTAAGTGGAGAGTTAATGTTTGGGCCGAGATGATCGATAAAGCCTCTATGTCACGGCTGATTCGCCCTTTTTGTTTCTGCTTGTATGCTTTAATTTACGTTGATTATGATTATGTTTTTGACCAAAAAGTTTAATCAGATTGCAATACTTTGAATTGGAAAAAAAAACGTTGAAAAGAGGCAAAAAGTTGTAACCGAATGCGTTTGTTCCTTACTAACTCGAACTAGAGGCTCTTTTCTTAACAAACTAATAAAATTATTTGGGAACTTTTTTTGAGCTCTTTGAGAAGCTCTCCATGTCCCCTGTCTTTTCTTACTTGTACTTATACAGAAACTTACCTACCCTACTCTTTGTTTATTTTCATTTTCCACCTTTGCGGCTAATGATTTTTTGGTGATGGTTCAGTATCTCGCCACAAAGCGGCATCACTTTCTATAGCCCAACCCGACTTGAGGAATCAGATTCCGATGCTAGCGAAACGGCCGAGGCCCTAGCGAGCATTGTGAAAAGCGCTCAACCCAACGATCCTGTGATAAGTGAAATCACTGATGCCTTATTGACATACAACTATAGACTATATGCTGTGCCACCGCCTACACCTGATGGCTGGGTACTGGGCGCTAGTTAAATGTGCCATTTACCGAAAGGTATAACACTTTAGTTAAGTTTCGCATTCAAATCACTGAATTCAGATCACTGCAACCCGTTCACTCGTTGATAATTCCTGCGCTCTCGTCCGCATTCACTCACGCCCAAATAGAGCTCTCATCCGATCGATCCGTCCTGACCGCCATCTCCCAGTTTCCCTAATCGAATTGCAGTTGGCTTCTTCATTCTCATTCCATTGCATCTCCTCAGTCTACCCCTGATTCATACATTTCAGATGGGCTCTCGAATGAGATATATATACTATATAGATATATATCACTATATTCCTTCTCTTTTGCGATTTAGCGTTAAGAGACTTAATTACTTACGTTTCGTTTTGTGTTACGAGATTCTTTTATATTTTCACTATAAAGTATTGCCATCTCTTTAAACTTTTCAGCAACAACTCGATCAATTTTGTAAGATATATAAAAAAAAAATTAAAAATCATGCCCTCTAACCTTTATCTTTACCCTTCTCCTTTTTCGCTTTGAACGCAGCTTGCAGAATAGCACCATCATGCACCTATAAATCCGAATTTAACCAATCTGACTTAAAAAATCAAGCGACATAGAGAGTTTCAGATTGAAAGAAAATAATAAAATTGACAAGTGTTTAAAACTGATTGCTACATTAGATTTAACATAATCCTACGTGCCCCTTATTAAGGGTTGTTCGATTACTTGCATGTTCGTTGCTGTTGTCACTTTTATTACGAACTTAAACTCAATTTGATGTTATTGTTATTATATTAAATGTTAAGTGAATCCTGCATTCTCAATTGTTGGGGATTAGCTTCCATTAAAGCTTGCGATCATTTCCCAAGTACAAATATGTAATAAGTTGAGCACTTCTGTCATTTCATTATTTTATGCCCTCATATAATGCATCTATTCCACCTTTTCCTTGGATCGCCTGCATGATTTTGATTTAATATAATCCGGTTCTTTATTATTTATCAACGTTTTCTTTTCTAATTTGACAAAACTTTATTCGAAACCTCTTTTAGTGGTGACTTTGGAATGGCGGACTTCGATACGATTACAAACTTTGAGAACTTTTGAAACTATAACCACTATAGAAGCCTACATATAATCGAAATCAGATAAACTCCTGAACGTGTGCCGCTATCTTGGAAGTCCGACGATGCCGATTCCGCCACCTCAACGATATAAACGATCTGGCGCATGACTCATTGTGCTAATCAAAAGTTTTATTTAATGTTATCTAGATGTAATTATTAGATTTGGGAATGCATCGTAGTGGAAGGTTTTGATTGGTACGTATTTTATCTCTTGATATTATTCCATATCAAAACTCACTAAAACGCACTAAGATTTCGCTAGCACTTCGGGTTAGAAAAAAGAAGTTGAAGTAAAATGTTTGTACCTTAGCAAATGAATAGATTGAATATATATTGAAACGAAGAGGTTTATTATGCTACGTACTTAATGTTCGCGATTGTCCAGTTAATTGTTTATCGTATTTTGAGCGTTATTCGTCGTTTTATGCTATATACAAACGTTATACACAAATAAACTAGGGAAAGGATATGGATTCCGGGAAGTGAGTTGGTTTCAATGGTCATGGATCTAGACTAGCTAGAAGAGTTAAAACTTCTTTAACACTAGCTGGAAGATTTGAATCTTAATATAAGACTAGCTAGAAGAGTTGAAACTCCGTACAGGGAACGAAACAAATTACGAATTTACATGAAAAATATCTAAATATATTTATATACGTATATATGTACACAAGCGCTTTCTTGTCGCAGAAGGTGAAACTATTTTTAAAAACCAAGTTAGCCCCGTGTTTTAAATGTTACTCGTGTACCTACTACTTGCGACTAAGAACTAACTATTTTCGTAGGTTTTCGTTTATATATTTTATATTAAATTCTTAACTTTTTCCTTGCAGCTTTTTGTGAAACGCCAAAACACAGAACAACATCAACAACAATTAGATCTAGCAGAGCAATGCATGCAAATTGCGCACCTCAACACAAACACCTTCAGCTCACAGCCAGAACATTGTCTATATTATATATCGTGATTATGATTGTGTCTGACTTAAGCAGAATTTAGAATTTCTGTGTTGTATAAACCTTTAGAATGTGTCCGCATGTTGTTTTATATTTTTATATATACCTTTTATATATGTATACATATGATTTCAATTTTGCACTATGACGTGTTCGTCTGTGACAAAGCATTACGTTTAAATGATACTGACGAGAGAATCGATTTAGTTAGTGAGTAACTATTTGTTGAATCGAAATTTTTGATTTTGATTTTTATTTTAATCGCCTAATTTTAAAACTTGGATATAGAAATTACTTCGCGTGCTAAGCCTATGTTAAAAAAAAGATGAAAAACAATCAACGAAAGCAGCAACGCAGAGATTGATTGCTTTAATTTTAGTTATAATCTAAGTAACATTGAATTGCTTTATGTAACCCCTCCTTTATTGGCTTCCAATGCTGAAAATGCGAAAAAATTTAAACTAATCAATGTATATTTTTTTTAACTTGTTTGTTTGAGTCATCAGGGCAGAGTTTGCAATGCATTTCAAATGCGCCACATGCGATTGCCTTTTTAGTCAGCTATTAGAGACACAAGGACCATATTACGTTTTTTTGAGAGATCATAAGCATAATCATTTATGTATGTAAACAGCAACAATAACACAATACTACACTTAGCTTTGTATGCGAACCTTAAGAATTTTATAAAACTTAAGTACACCCCAAATAAATATACAATTCAATAAAATTAAAACACTTAAATGTGAACGAGAGCGGATTTCCTTCTGTGTACTCACAATTTGTGAAACAAAATGTAATAATGTGTACGTAAAGTTTTAATGTTTCATTATGAAAGCTATTGCACACACACATTCCCCAAAAACTCTAAACAAACACCACGCAACACACAGATACACAAGATACACAAATACACAAGAGAGACGCTCGCCAAAAACAATGTTGATATTTGGATACTATTTGATTGTCCTGTACTCACGGTGTACTTGAACTAAATGTGTACATGGTGTAAGTGTTTTAAATGTAATTTCAAACGCTAATTGGGTGTGCAATTTCTAAAGCTAAAGTGGGAAACTATTCTTGTCAAAATGGCCAATAAAGATTTGATTTTAAACATTAGCTTGAAGTGATTGTGGTTTTATTTCGATTCCATGCCGACGGGTTATACGTATATCACACAGATGAGCTTGAGAAGGGTCCTTGTATCTAATTGGATATCTTGGTGGAGCAGCACTTGTCTTTGGGTCCGTTCTTGCAGGAGCACTGGCACTGCTGGCTGCAGGCGCAGTTGTCGCCGCACTTGGTAGCGGAGCACTGGCAGTCTGAGGATTTAACCGGGAAATAAGCAGCCGCACTGGATTAACCAGGATTAATTGTATACTCACTTGTTCCACAAGCCTTGCAACCCATTATGTGATTTTTATTTTGTGTTTTGTTTGTATTAAAATAAACCTGATGCACTTAGCCGTAAGGTAGCACTGTTTGATGATTGTCGCCTGGAGGTCCAGCATTCTTATAGTGCTCCCACTGCTTTGCGCACCACCAAATCGATTCTCGTTATCAGGGCGTGTGCAAATCGCTTTATCATCGCCGGGCACAAAAAGCATTATGTTTTTGCGCACGCCGATTGAACTGCACACGGTTTTCTTATCTTATCGGGCAGCACGGCCCACAGTTTCGATTGGACTGGATCGGGTATAAAGAGGAGAGTTTCCCAACCTGAAGGCATCAACAAGTTTAAAAGCTTCGACTTGAAAACACCGCAACAAGCTAACCAAAAAACCAACAAGATGCCTTGCCAGGGATGTGGAAACAGTAAGTACCAGTCACCCTAAATGGGGTAACCTATATTTTATAAAGTTATACTAATAGAATGAACTCTCCTCCTTTAGACTGTCGGTGCTCAGCCGGAAAGTGCGGCGGTAACTGCGCCGGAAACAGCCAATGCCAATGCGCCGCCAAGACGGGAGCCAAGTGCTGCCAGGCCAAGTGATTGCCAACTACACTTGGATTAGGTTAATTAGTTTCTTATAGTTGTTACAAATCCCCGACTGACACTGAATAAACCCTATTATAATGTGGTTTTCCTAATTTATTATGACTTAATTCCTTGGGAAGTGGATATCTAGCAATTCCAGTGATATCTAGCAATTTGAATTCCTTTTTTAAAAATTAAAAACTGATGCTACATTGGCAAAAGGATACACTATGGTTGAATGACTCGACTAGCGGAGGGCATTATTATAGTGATCGAAATATTGTGGAAACATTCATTAATCCTACACATTCGAAGTCGCATTATAAGTTCATTTCGCGTGCCTCTAAAGTAGCTCTTAAATCCTCATGAATAAATTTAGAAAACAACTCAAACATTTTCAGGCATTTGTAACGGAAGTCTTTATTCCAGGCCCCACTTTGGGCATAAGTTTATAATCTACGGGGTTTATTTAATTTGCAGCGAAGCAAAACAGCTCGCTACCACTTTCTATGGCCCATTTAGCCAAGTGTGGTTGGCTGTGGAGCAGGTGCGTTAGTTGAAGGGCCATCAGCCGACAGAGAAGGGGACTCGAGTCGCCGCAGTCTTAAAATGTGCAACTTGGAGGGGCCACTGCTGGCAGTGGCGAGCAGCGAATGCATGTCTGAGTGCCACAGCCGTGTCCTTGCCACACTGCTCGGAAGAGTCCTTTAGGATGCGTGCCGTAAACAGGTTGATATGGCAGGATGGCAGGCAAGTGGTTAAACATCTGGCAGATTGAAAGCCGTGAAGGACACGCTGTCTGACTGTCAATTTGCATTCGAAAGATGCATTAAGCGCGCTAATTGCAGTTGACAATCTTATTTAACAGCCAGCCAAATTGGGGAATTGCCGGATCCGGGTGCCAGGGTAATCTAGTTGGATATCCTTGGAGCTTAGCTCTAGGCCGAAATTTCCATTTCAGCGATTTAATAACGTTAAGCGGCGGAAATGGAATCGCGCCAGGTAACTGCTCACTGCTAACTGATTTTTGCTTTGCTTTTTCCGCCAAGTCATCAAAGTTAATTCGTATGGGTGGAAGTTGGAGCTATGATGTTTTTACATCCATTTCCCGCTTCGAAATGCCAGTCAGCCGTTTCTCCTTGCTTTGCTCTATTTGCTTTGTTTTGCTTCCTGGCCGGAAATTCGTGTCACACCATTTGCCAGTTTCTGCCTGATAAAGTGACACGTCGGCATTGAAAGTTGCAGGCTGCAAGTGGGTCACGCGATGCGTTTAAATCTCGGCTTAGGGGCGCATACGCGGCTAAAGCAGTGACGCACACGGGACGTATACGCGACGCCTTTTTGTGGGCACTCTTAAAGCGCAAACGCAAACAGTTAATTACGACATTAAGTTTTCATGTCGCAACGAAGTGAAACGAAGCGAAACGGAAACAACTGCAATGCGGACACTTCGTGAGGACTTTGTCGCCAGCCGAAAGGCGAAAAAGGACGAGGCGCCCGGCGCATCACTTATGCATAAGAACATTTTAACTTTTCGTTGGCCACTTTCGACCCTCGACGGGATCAGGGATCAGGGATAAGGGATTGGGGAATGGGGATGCAAAATACGGTACACAGTATTCCGGAAACAGGGGACAAAGGACACGGGCTCATGTTTATCTTTGCGTGTGAATCTCGCCTCCTGGCAGTGTAAAGTTGCTCTACGGTGAAATCAAATTATCCACACAAGTGGCGAGAAGTTTTCGGCAGGCAACGAAACATAAATTAATGAAATGCACAAAAACTGCGAAGCCACCGTCACCCGCCCGTTTTGTGTGCAAATATTCTTAATAATTTATTACAATTTGTTTGCTAAGCGCTTCGAAACTTTCCTGAACTTTTCAACATAAATTAACAGATTAGTCAGCAGCCGTCGGGTCGAGTGGCACACTCTATGCTCCCCCGCCACCGAATTCAAGCCAGGAGCCGGTTGACCCAAAAGCCCCAGGAAAACCCAAGCAGACTGGGCCCAGACAGGTTCTGCCTCTGTTTTGGCTCACCTGTTCCGGTGTCCCTGCGTTAATTTCCATCTCCCAACGAGCTGGGAAAACTTTGCACCAGCACGCACAGAGGTGCGCTTCTGATCCAACCGCTGTGGCTAACACTATAAATCTTGGCCAATTTGCAAATCTCTCCAGCCGCTTTTCGTGGCTTGGAGGTCAGGAACCCGAGGGGCGTGGCTTTACACATTCACCGTAAAATATTCGTTTTTAATTTGTTTCATTTGTTGACCCCTAAAAGAAATGTTTGCACATATACAGGTATGTATAGAAATAACTTTTCGGCATTTAGAATTAAGTTTTTATACCCGTTACTCGTAGAGTAAAAGCAAAGACATTATAATTATTCTAATGACTTTGGTAAAAGGGTATACTAGATTCGTTGAAAAGTATGTAACAGGCAGAAGGAAGCGTTTCCGACCATATAAAGTATATATATTCTTCATCAGGATCAGTAGCCGAGTTGATCTGGCCATGTCCGTCTGTCCGTCCGTCTGTCTGTCTGTCTGTCTGTCTGTCTGTCTGTCTGTCTGTCTGTCCGTCTGTCCGTCTGTCCGTCTGTCTGTCCGTCCGTATGAACGTCGAGATCTCAGGAACTACAAAAGCTAGAAAGTTGAGATTAAGCATACAGACTCCAGGGACATAGACGCAGCACCAGTTTGTCGATTCATGTTGCCACGCCCACTCTAACGCCCACAAACCGCCTAAAACTGCCACGCCCACACTTTTGAAAAAGGTTTTAATATTTTTTAATTTTTGTATTAGTCTTGTAAATTTCTATCGATTTGCCAAAAAACTTTTTGCCACGCCCACTATAACGCCCACAAACCGCCAAAAACTGCCACGCCCACACTTTTGAAAAATGTTTTGATATTTTTTCATTTTTGTATTAGTCTTGTAAATTTTTATCGATTTCCCAAAAAACTTTTTGCCACGCCCACTCTAACGCCCACAAACCACATAAAACTGCCACGCCCACACTTTTGAAAAATGTTTTAATATTTTTTCATTTTTGTATTAGTCTTGTAAATTTCTATAGATTTGCCAAAAAACTTTTTGCCACGCCCCCTCTAACGCCCACAAACCGCATAAAACTGCCACGCCCACACTTTTGAAAAATGTTTTAATATTTTTTCATTTTTGTATTAGTCTTGTAAATTTCTATCGATTTGCCAAAAAACTTTTTGTCACGCCCACTCTAAAGCCCACAAACCGCCCAAAGCTGCCACGCCCACATTTTTAAAAAATGTTTTGATATTTTTTCATTTTTTTATTAGACTTGTAAATTTCTATCGATTTGCCAAAAAACTTTTTGCCACGCCCACTCTAACGCCCACAAACAGCCAAAAACTGTCAGTGTTGAAGACTCTCCTTCGCACTTCCACTAGCTGAGTAACGGGTATCAGATAGTCGGGGAACTCGACTATAGCGTTCTCTCTTGTTTTTTATTTTGTAATAGCAAGCATAAGCATCCAATGGTATTTAGCATCAAGGGACTTTCCTTCACTGTAGTTCAATAAAGTTATTTATTTTCGTTTAATTCTTTTCTCAAACCTATCATCACTTTAAGCATTTAGGTTGGGAAATGAAAACTGTCGACATAGACATTCAATTGATATGGTTGTTCACGTTCGTGTACAAGTTGGAGTCCCAGGTGCGTAATCAAACAGGACCTCCCACCACCCACCACCCATCAGGTGGGTGGCCTTGGGGGCCGCCTGTCTGCCAGGTCGCTTATCAATCGCTTTGGTGGCACTTTTCCATTTTTTTCGATTCGTGTTCAGTTTTTGGTTGCCACTGATTTCCCAAAGCACTTTAAGACCATGAAACCGGGTTCAGGGGTCAGGGGTCAGGGGTCAGCGGTCGTGAGTCGTGGGTCGTGGGTTGTGGGTTGTGGGTCAGGGAGCAAGTAAATGTGTCACCTCATGATTGCCATAACTAAGGCCAAGCAAACCCATTAGGGCGGCACATCCTGCGGTTGCAGGAAGTCCTTTGCCCTCTGTTGACAGCAATTTCATATGCACGAATGCACCATTACACAATGTGTCAGCCATTGCAAAGACAAAGGCGGGCCCAGGACACGCCTCCAATCCCCAATCTACAGTCCCCGCCTGTCCATTCGCCTGACAGTCGAGCCAACAAACAAAATTACAGTTTTGTCCTTGTTGACCATTAGATTTATTATAAAACTTTAATGCAACTTTCGCAGCACATGTATGCCGGTGTATGGGTGTGTGTGTTAATGCCGTAATGTTGTTAATTAAGTGAACATGGCAACCGCCCTGACCTGGCAGCTGTCCAGTATGTACATATCCTGTCCTGGCCACCGCCCCCTTTAAAATCCATCCCTGCCACCTGTCAGTTGCAACCGGAGAATTTCAGAGGAAGAGCCCAGGGCTCCAGGACTCCAGAGCTCCACGTCTGCATGGGTCAGAGAAAAATGCAGAGTGTCAGCGACGATTCCAAAGCATTTCCGAATGCCATCCGACGGAGCGTTGGGTCGGTCCGTGCCTCATTACCTAACTGTGCACGTGCACAAATCAATTTGGCTCTGCCGAGCTCGTTCTTTAGCAGCCAAGCTAAAAACAATCATACGACACGTTGACCAAACGGCAATCAAAGTCAACTGCTTTCAGTGCCGAAGAAAATCTCACACTGCACGGAAATTACGATGTGGAGAATTTGTTCCTTTGCTGTTGGTAAGAATTGAAATTTTCAAATCTATTTCTATGTATTTATATCTTTATCTGTAAAGTTATCCACATGCCGAGACATATAAACCTGCTGTAGCACATTGTTATCGTAGAAGAGGCTCAATTGGTCTACCGTAAGTTTAATGTTACGATACGAATTAAAATGAAATGTTTTTCTGTGTAAAACAACAGTTAGGGCACGAGGATGTCGTGGTATGTTTTAATAAGCAATGGCTTAGGAGGATCCAGAAGGATGCCACCTTGGGTGCTTCAGTTTCTGAGGCAGGCAGCCAGTCAGCCAGTCATCCAGCCACCCAGTCAGCCAGAAGAACCCCAAGATTGCTTCAGTTTCGGTAAGTACAATGCAGTTTTTGCCCACACACTCACTCAGCTGATGCTTATCTATCGCAGTGCTTGCCAACCGTACTGATAAGTGCACTTCATGATGCTCAAATTATATGGCTGCTGGGAACGAGCGCCATCAGCATTACGCCCATGAAGCACAAACATATTCACATTGTTGCACAGACTATTAAACACGGGGAGAGCGGGGGAAGAGGAGAAATGCATTTTTAATGCAGCGCAAATGTGGCATGTACTTGGCCGGGCTTAGGGGATGCTTGCTTTTAGTTAACCAGAATTCGTGGTACGGCTCTGAGAACTGGGCATGCCCCACCCATTGGCAAACTTTGGACCCAATTAAACACCAATTAGTGGGGGGCTCAAGTTTCGGCTTAGCAAAACTTTTGATTTTTTCGGCAGAGGAAAATCTCCTCCACCCTTGCTCTCAGCCTATTTAACGACCTTCGATTGAGCAGTTCAAGTACACGGCTCGTTTTCACGTAGTCCTCGCTTTAATTGTAAGTGGCTCTTGAGGACAGTCGGGTGGAAATTAAATCAGTGCGAACTACCCTAATGTAGTTGGAAACAATCACGTGACCTGGTTGCCCAATGCCGGAGGATAATGTCATAAATTAATCAACCCTTGTCCACGCTCCGGAATCCGCAGAATGAAGCTGTTTATTGGATGGGTAAACATAGAGACTAAGGATGTGGGAATAAAAATTATACTTGGGTTATAAATATTTAATATTTTAAGGTTTAGGAATTATAACCTATCTTGATTATCAAACTTTACAGTTTGTTTACAGTTCGAACACTATTAAAGTTCAAACAAGAGAGAACGCTATAGTCGAGTTCCCCGACTATTTGATACCGTTACTCAGCTAGTGAAAGTGCGAAGGAGTCTTCAGCACTGACAGTTTTTGGCGGTTTGTGGGCGCTAGAGTGGGCGTGGCAAAAAGTTTTTTGGAAAATCGATAGAAATTTGGAAGACTAATACAAAAATGAAAAAATATCAAAACATTTTTCAAAAGTGTGGGCGTAGCAGCGTTGGGCGGTTTGTGGGCGTTAAAGTGGGCGTGGCAAAAAGTTGTTTGGCAAATCGTTAGAAATTTATAAGACTAATACAAAAATTAAAAAATATCAAAACATTTTTCAAAAGTGTGGGCGTAGCAGCCTTGGGCGGTTTGTGGGCGTTAAAGTGGGCGTGGCAAAAAGTTGTTTGGCAAATCGTTAGAAATTTATAAGACTAATACAAAAATGAAAAAATATCAAAACATTTTTCAAAAGTGTGGGCGTGGCAGTTTTGCGCGGTTTGTGGGCGTTAGAGTGGGCGTGGCAACATGAATCGACAAACTTGCGCTGCGTCTATGTCTCAGGAGGCAGTATGCTTAATCTCAACTTTCTACCTTTTGTAGTTCCTGAGATCTCGACGTTCATACGGACAGACAGACGGACAGACGGACAGACGGACGGACAGACGGACGGACAGACGGACGGACAGACGGACGGACAGACGGACATGGCCAGATCGACTCGGCTATTGATCCTGATCAAGAATATATATACTTTATATGGTCGGAAACGCTTTCTTCTGCCTGTTACATACTTTTCAACGAATCTAGTATACCCTTTTACTCTACGAGTAACGGGTATAAATATGGGAATATTAGTTAAAGATACCAATTCTGTTTTTATTGCTATATATTCAACTTGATCAGTTGGGTAAACGCTCCCATACATTATCGCTTTTGCTAATAGTGTAGTGAAGCGACAGATTCAGTCACTTGCGACCATATTTTTGGGCTAGCTTATGTGGCTGTGTATTTATTTAATTGGCAGCCAAACAGCAAGCACGTTGAGTCAACACGGGAGGCGAGCTGTTGCTCGAAATCTAAATCCTCCATCCTCCATCCTCTAACCTCCAATCTGCATACAAATCCCGGCCACGAAGTCGATTTGCATACACCGAGATGTGGCCGCAATTGGGTGACTCTATGGTATACATAGCTCCTCGACGATGGCAAATTGAACTCTTCGGTGCCGAGAGTCGCCGATTGCGACTCCTCACTCTAATCAGTGGCTGGAAAACAGCATGCATCACGTACTCGAGCCATTTCCACAGGACCCGCCAGGAGTCCACAGGATGCAATTGGATGGCCCGGGTCAACAACAATGGCTGCGGCCAAAAACAAACCGAATCGAGTGCTCGGCAGTAAAAAGCGAATCAGCCAGGGCAAAAGTAGATCAACCAAATAGAAAGGCACTTCTAAGCCGAATCAAACAGAGCGACAAAGGCACAATGTCCATGCCAAATGAGCAGGAAGCAGGGACAAGCTGCTTTTTAGACCTATTTGGTATGGAGCATTGATGCTTACCCAGCAATTCCGGGATGTTCAGCTAATTTTGGCTACGGGAAATCTAGCGACTCGAGTCCAATGAAAACTTCAATATACTTTACAAACAAACACTGTCATCGCTAAGTAACCGCCATTTCTTTTCAGTGCTCCGCCTTACAGGGATATAAGTTTCGGCACAGGGCACATTTTTCGTCTACTTCCACGTGCCCGTCGGGCTTTTTCCCCAGATGATTTATAAAGTGCAATATCTGCGCGACAAGCAGAGCGTAAATACAAACTTATGCTATACCCTCGCCGGCGGCTTTATGTACCAACTCTTCCGCATGGCTCCAAAGTATATTAAAATCCATATGGAAAATGCAAATCGCACAGCGACTTTGTTTGATAGGCTGCCGTTCGAGGCATTTTATAGCGTGCTCGTCGAGCACAAATGATGTTCATTCATTGCCAGACACTAAATAATGCAGAAAGTGCAAACTTTGTTCTTGGTCTTTAAGTGCCGATGAAAAAGCCCCTCTGCGGTTCCGCCTCCTAATGAAAAATGCATGTACCGCCGCGTGCAATTGAAGATGTCGCCGTCTCATGTGCGAACATGGAAAGGCTTTTCGCAAGTTGAAAGGTAGAAGGACCAAACCATTTTCTATTGATGAATACATATTGCATTAGCTGATCACAGCAGCAGAAAAACACAGCCTGATGTTGAACAGTGCACTCCTGATAATAATAATTTCATTTTTATATATTTATCAGGGAGAAATTTAATGAGAAAGATAATGGTTTATTGAACTAGATGTTCAGGTCTCGTCAGTGAAATAGTTTAGTTTTGACGTGTTCAGTCGGTGTACAATTTGCGGTATATTTTTGGAACTGATTTTTTAAGGCTAAAACCCATGGTGTTCGGTACTTTATCGAGCCAAATCAACACAAAAGAAGAAAAATAAATGTCAAGCAAAGCGCTTGGGACTTTCTATGCAAACTTAATTAAAAGAAGTGTCAATTATTTGCCAGCGGGTTCAATTGAAATGCATGAAATTCTAGACAGCTGGACCAACGTGCTGGTTTCAATGAAATGAAAATATAAAATATGCATTTACAACTTCTCGTGACTACCGGCGATGCCCGGATAAGTATGCTACAGGCAACGTGATGGGGAATTGCGCCAAAATCGCTCTCGTCCTGCATTCAAATGGGCGCTGGTGCCAAAAAGGGGCAGTCGCCACCCAGCGAAACCCACTGAAACCCAGTATAGCAGTGAGTATAGCCCAGTGAAACATAATCCCGGCAGTGGGTGCAGTGCATCGTTCGCCTGTCTGCCAGGCGACAAAGCCACTCAATAATAAATGCAACGAGCGCATTTCAAACACTTATGGCAAGTTTAAAGTGCCACCGCCTTCGTTGCATGAGAAGTATGGAATGTGGCAGCGACTTTGGCCATATGCTCCTGCCAACTGAACTGAACTATGTGGCATAAGCGCACTGACTGCCGCATAAATAATTGCACAGTTGCTGCAAATAAAATGGACATCAAGACACCAACTTAGTCAACTAGTCTGTGTCGCCGAGGGTTTCTCTTGCCGTGTGGCAAGTGAAAACTTGTACAACTTTTGTATTGTCCCGGAAAAGTGGTGGGTGGATGGGCAGATGGGCGGATGGGCGGATGGGTGGCTTTACGGGTAACGGGTCGCTTGCACTTGAAGTGGAAAAACTTTGCTGCATTGCGTTAGGAAAAACTTTCGATGCTAGTTGTAGTATAAAAGCAAAAGTTTGCCGACAAAGCGAAAGTTAAAGTCGGAGCCAGGAATAATTTGAATAAGGCGAAAAAAAAATGTTTTTCAGCATTTACTTGCCCAAACATTGCTGAAATCCAAACGAAAGTCTCAATTAACAAAATTAAAACAATTATATTGTGTGCTGCGGAGCGTTAAACGAGTGTGAAGTCAGCTGCAAATAAATTCAAGACATTTACCTTAACCACACTTGCCAGCCTCAGCGTAAGTCTTAATTAACAAAATTTAAAATAATATTAAGAAATTATTTTGCATGTGCCCTGGTCATAAATGGGAGGCGAAAAGGAGGGAGTTTGCGAAATCGAGAGCGAAATAAACACAAGCACACGAATCCAAATGGCACAGAAACTTTCCCGTTTTCCCCCAGCTAGTTGCACGGGGAAAAGAGAAATCCCCCGCAATTGGCAATCGAAAATTGGAAAACTTTTTCCTATATTTGTTTTGGCTTCATTGACTTGATTCGCCCACACCAATCCACATGGCTTAGGAGCACCCACATATAGACAATCAACTCCCGCTCAGCTGCTGTGCTATTATCAAAAGTTTTTCCCCAGCACCGAGTTCTCAGCTAACCGAAGGCTAAGCGACGTCGAAAACTTTAATGGAGCCCCAGGATCGAACACACACATGTATCCCTGCGTCATGTATTGCGACTTTAATTGCAATCGGCCAGTTTTCAATTCCGATATCCACGCAAAAAATACTCAATTGTGCAGTTAAATGTTGTGCAATTAGAAGATACGTTTTTTGGGCTTGTTTGGCGGAGTTTTATTTATGTTTTCTGTAATTAACAGGCAGTCCTCGGTAAATATGACAAATCCCCTGAAAACTGCCGGTATTCTGTAGACTTATTTCCGAAGGCCTCGACCATGCGGCGGATGCGTAAAAAATTGATATCAGACCGATTCAACGCTAATTATATTTTAATAATATTTTTTTTATAAAATATTTCGGTTATTTCGGCTATATCTGTGTATTCTTGTTTGTGTGGTACTCTTATCATTGAATTGCTAGTAAGC
Source organism: Drosophila teissieri (assembly GCF_016746235.2). Classification (NCBI taxonomy): domain Eukaryota; kingdom Metazoa; phylum Arthropoda; class Insecta; order Diptera; family Drosophilidae; genus Drosophila; species Drosophila teissieri. The sequence continues at coordinate 8,793,435 of NC_053032.1, forward strand.
ACAAAAATATCAATTCTTGTAATTCTTAGTTAATATCTGATTTTTTTGTGCTTTGTTAATATCTCTTGATACCACCTCCTACTCTTACATATGTTTAATATGCAAAATGTTGCGCTCTGAAAGCGAATTCCAAACAGTCTACATTGGAGGTGTGCTACATTTTTGTTAGCTTTTAATAAAAGGGATATCAGAGTGTGAATTTGAGGTATTTGTTTTGAGTGCAGCTATATAGAAAGAACCATCTAGGAACCAATCGACACGTTCTAGTTCACAGCGTATACATACAGGGGATATGTGTTGATAATGATATCTGTGTGCTGCGTGAGCCCGATTCACTTTGTCGCCGCCGTTGATTTCCCCAAGCAACCTGCCGCTCTTGCACCACCCACCCCGATCCACCCCCTCCATGTGGAACCACCCCCTCATCATGCCCTCTGCTGGGCGGCTATACATGCTATCAAAGCGAGTGCGAGTCTGTCAATATGTTCGGGGTTTAGAGCAAAAGCTTTTCCTCGACTATGATTTAGGTAAGCGTCTCCGAGGACACCATCCATGTGGATGAGGATGTGGCTGTGTATCTGTATCTGTATCTGTATCTGCAGCTATATCTGTATCTGTAGCTGTATATCCCGATGGTGAGTCTGGCGACTTGGACATGGCGAAACCAGTTAGTGATTTTATTATTTATTGTTCTGCGTCACACCGCAAAAGGATTTAACACATAAATATTTCATTCCCTGGTCGCTCTTTTGCATTTGCTAGGGGGAAAACATTTTTGAGAGCTGTCAAAAATGTTTGGGCATTTGCATTATAATCGCCGCATACAATATAAATCTATGGCCCATGCATATTTTATAAATGGTCGTCGGACATAACCCGTTTTTCCCCCCTTCCAATCCAATCCCATACAAGCCAATCCAATCCAGTCCAATTCCCATTTCACATTTCCCATTTCCCATTCCCCTGCGAAATGGGAAAGCGTTTTACTTGAACGAATTATATTTCATGTGATAAATTCTAATGTCCTGGAAGGACGACCTAGGTGGACGAATTGTGTGTGATTAGGATGGTTGTGTGGCTTTGACAAATTGAAATTAAATTTCGTTTGTTTGCAGATCACATTCCGAATTTCATGACAGTCCGGCGAGGCTTTTATTTAATTACAAAAATGTTGAAATACGTTTTGCATGGGAATTGGTTCTGTAAACTGTGCATGCCCTTCGACACGATTAGTTGGATTAATTGGCTTTGACAGCATACACAATGCCTCTACTCGACTCATGACCTTTTGCCCTGCCTAATAGAGATGTAACCCGAATAGCTCAGCTGTGTACTCGGCTTATTTATGGGTTGGGAACTCACATTCGCATTCGAACTCGTGACATAATTAAAACACAAATAATTGTTAATTAGTTAACCATTGCGGTAACCGCAGCTGAATAATCTAAATAGTGAAATCAAACTAATTATAATTAAAGGTAACTAATTGCAATTAGAGGCGACCGCAAATGGCAATTAATTAGGCGAAAACATCGACCCATGCTGAGGTCACTCGACCGGTTTAGACTTCTAGCCTTCCTTCTTCCTTCTGGCGTTTCCACTTTTCACCGGCGCCGGGAACTCTATTTTATTATATTTCTATTTGTGGACCTTTTTAATTTCATTAAGTCCCGCTCGACCTGTAATTGGAATGCCACAAAGCGTTGCGATGGGGCTCGAGCCCCAGGAGAGCTCATCTTTTCGCACAGTCGAGTGCGGATTGTGGACTCGCCCACGCATTTTCCTGTTAAAAATTTCAATTGGCGCGTAAAAACGCGCGTGTCGAAAATAAACTCGTCCCGAAATGGAATAATTAAGCAGGTTCAGGTTCATTCATTAAATCTGCGAAGTCGAAAGTTAAATGCAGATCAACCACCTCTCCATTCCCTCGCTTCCAATTTTGGTTTAGAATATTTTTTTGGCATATATAATGCGCCGGCTTCTATGCGGAGCAAAATTAATACAGTTGCGGCAAAATCGACTGACCGCTTTCCTGTAATTACAGGCCAGGGAGTCCTGACAATCCTGCCAGTCCTGGCAGTCCTGGCACAGAATTGTGTTAACAAAAAACAAAAATATACAAAAAAGAAAGAGAATGCCCAGCAAGCAGGACAGAAAGCGAGAAAAAACAAGCGACCAAATTGCATAGGATGAAAATGAATTTTCCACATGAGACAGCCGCTCCGAAGGATCCCATTTCTTTGGCACCAGGTGCGGATTATGCATAAACATAACCCAACTGGATGACCAAAAAACTAAAAAGTCTCGAAAGTGGAGAGCAGACTGCAGACAACAACTGCAACTTTAGGGGGCATAATGCATGCAAACTTGCAATAATTTTCCCTGGCTGAAACCGTTTTCGTTTCGTTTCCATTTTATTTTTCCTCTTTGTAAATTTCACAACCAATAAATTTTATGCTTTCTGTGCAAGCGCCAAAGGCGTCTCTCACGAGGACCTCTGCAATCGGTGGGCGGGGCAGTAAAACATTTATGGTCGTTGCTAGATAATTAAGTTTTCAGTGAGTTTTCCTTCTCTAACCCGTTGCAGGCTGAGCAGCTGTATTTATGTCCGCCCCAATGGGCGGATAATTTTTTAGATGTCCTTTGTAGTATGGGAAGTAACAAAGAGACTAATAAAGCCTGCTTTAAAGCCAACTTTTCGCGTTTCCTTTAAACATAATATAACGAAAAATGAAAGAATCAAATGGAAATGCTAGTGACTCTTTTTGAGATTAAAAAGCTCAAAAATCAATATATACGACTTCTCTAGGTTTTTGTGCAATAGAAAACATTTTAAACTTCAAAAGCAGGTTCCAAAGTGTTTGAATGAATGAAATGTATTAGAGTATATAAATAAATAACCAAGATACTCCTATCGAAAAATAACACAGCGAGTCTTTGTATACGTGCCCATCTTAATTGGGCTTTGCGTAACCTTGGGACACATAGTATCCTGGAGATCTGCTCCCGTAATCCAAAACAAACTGCATTTGTCAGCAGTTGCCAGAAGTTGGGTCAGCGAACAAATCTGAAGTGAATTATGCAAATCCATTTCTCCACGTCGTGCGATGCGCATGCATTATTTACCCAAATTCCGCCCACTTGGATGCTGCCCCCCGAAAGTGAAGGAGCCGAGTGCAGGTGTCGGTGTATGGAGATGGGTTTTGTGGATGTGCCACTGACAGAGGAATTGGACTTCCCGGCCAAGAGCTGAAAGCTGCTCAAGGGTCCTCAGTGCTCAGCACAAATGTGCAAAGCGAACTTCACATTGGTGACTTGGATGGAGATGGAAATTCAAGGAAGGGGACGAGCACCCTCAACGACCGCCGCAAGCAGCCAAAATAACAGCAGGAAGACGAGGAGCAGGATGAGCCACTTGAGCGCCAGATTCTGCGGAGCAGTTCCACGCACCAAACTGGGTTACTCTAAATGGAGGAAAAAACGGAGAACTCTAGTGGTCTAGCGGGGAAGGCAAGTCAATGACGTTCATGCGGAAGCGCTGGGCACAACAATGCGCAAGGTAAACAAAAACACGTGCTGCTAAATTATCCGCAGTGGCGAAGTTGATGCAAGAGCGCATGTGCGGATACTGCGGAACTCTAGGAAGAGCGGAGAAATCCACAAAACCTGGAGAGTAGGTGGATAAAAGAGAGCCCGGAAGGACACTGCGGCGTATACGCAATATACTTTACTTTACTATGATACTTTACCAAGACATGCATTTGAAAACGTGCTGCCGGCTAAGAATTATCATGTCACAAAATATATAGTTTGAATAACACATGATTTAAAGGAAGTACAGGTTTTAAAAAAGGGACAGATAAATCTGAAGAGCTCTACAAATATTTAGCATATTTATTAAGATATCCAGCACGTGGCAATTAACTATCGCTAATTAACAATATCGTTAAAATGCAAAGCTAGACATTAATAGCTGTGTTTTGTTCAATCACAGCTTTTTCGAACTTGCACTCTTTAGCCATTCCTGAATTTCTCTTACTTCCAAATCAATTCAATGAACATTGGGCACATGGTTGTTACCACTCGATATTTTCATATTTTTCAAATCGAATTTGCTACGCTCCAAAAGCTGAAAGCCTCCAACTGGCAGAGATCATGAAAACATGTCTTACATAAACAAGCACATAAAATCGAGCTTGTAAATCACCCACATTGATTTGCATAGGTGTAAACGTTAAGCGCTATAAAAATAGTTTCAAAGTGTTCATTGAAAACTTATTGAGGCGTACCGCCAGATGCGATATATTCGCTTTAAATAGCGCACGAGCACCTGGCAAGTACGTATGTGTGCATATACACGTGTAAGTATGCGCAGGTGTATTTGTATTTTTGCACCTGTTCGAGGGTGAGTGTGTATGCAAACAGGATGCCTGCTGTGCGATGTCTGGGCTGCTTCCATTTATAGCATACCTTTCCGGGCGGCAGGAGGCTGTCCATAAATTAGATATTGGTGTGGCAGGACGTGAGCGGTGGGTGGTGGGTTGTGGTGGGTCAGCTGTAAATAAGGCCTACCGTTGGGTAGCGTGTGCATAAATTGGAGGCATTGAATTCGGATTCATTTACTCTGAAAATTCAATTTCGATTTAGTGACAAATGCAATTTAATTAAGCGTTTAGTGCCGCACTTCAAATTGAGTCGTTTGGTGTTTGTTATCCTCTATGCTTGACATATAAGCCCGACCATCTGGTGTGCTCGCTTGCAGTGCACCATAAAGGCTCGTAATGCGATCGTAAAGGCATGTCATACCCTGTGGCAGGCAGTCCATTAAAATTTCGTTGATAGCTCCATGTGCACTCGCGATAAATTGACGCGGTCCTCATCTTATTCGGCCCCATTTAATTAGCCTGCCAGCATGTGGGCCGTATTTATTTTTGATTAAACGAGTAAGGACTGTCGTGGCATGCTTACAGATTCTTAGGAGGCCACAGTGCGTATGACTGATGTGGCTGATGGCGTTTAGGGTGAGAAATGCATTGATGGCATCTCTCTGCGAACTACTAATACCACTTTCTGCATTCGGTGTGCATGGGATATTCATGAACTTCAGCTGGAAACATTCTGTCTAACTGTCAGGTTTGTTGACCCCTTTCAGGACCCGACAATTGTCCAGTGTTTTCCCTGTTTCGTCCCAGAAGCGATGTCCTGCATGTTTAATGAATTTGTTGCCAGCCACTTTTGTGTCCAGCTTTGCATTTTTCCCCTCCACTGTATATGCTGTGTTGCTTTTTAGTTTGATTTCTTACCCATCTGAGTGCCGGTTATAAGCCTTTCTCATCGCATCTTAGTCCGGCTTATCCGCTTCTCATTGGATGAGCCCTTTCCTCAGTTAGTCTGGTGGTAAAACGCATTAATTCACTTTCGCAGAACATTATTAAAACTTTGCCACACAACGCTGCAGCAAAAGTTCAGCCAGCAGTTCACCTTGTCTTTGTGGTCGAGTCGACGGTCTGGGTGATGGCAAAAGTTGTGCACTAATTAAGCGCTAATAACATTTTAGCACAGTTTGCCGCTCGCCGTGGGCAACTTCTGCCTGCAGCATGCAAATATGTATGATCGACCGCTAAAAAGGGGAAAAACTGTGGCATGCCATTTCGAAGGGCGGGGCTCTTGGACTTTCTCACAGTTCGAGCGCCAAGCGCCAGGCTCCAATCTCCCAGCTCCGCAATCAATTTCACACAGCCTAGGTTAAAAACATTTTAATTTCCATTTGGCCAGAATGGCAGGCTGGCCAAATTGCTGCGATTGCCATCAAATCCCAGGGCGCTGGAAATTTCTCTGCAAGTTTTTAGGCAGCTGCCAGCTGTCACACAGGTGGGCGGGGTGGCCAGGGGGCGGCGGGAAAGGGCAGCAGGCTAGGACAGGTTGTGGCCCCCGGCGGTCTCGGCTACAGCACTGGCAGAAAAGATTCCAAGAGCTGCTGTGAAATTGTTGCAAAGTTTTTCCTAACTTTGTTTTATAACCACTACATAATATTAACATTAATGTTCTAGTTTTTTCAGCATTCTTTTCGACACCTTTTCAAATGAACTTTACTATTGTAAGTTATAAGGTAACAATAAATTTGTACTGTGTAAGGGAAGAGGGCTGGCGAACGAGGTACATGGAGAATAAAAACGTTGTTGCCATCTCGCAGTCAATTGAGTCTGGTCCTGAGCACCGTGTGTGCATATGGGTGTGTATTGTGTGTGTGTGCGTGTGTGTGGAAAGGGGTGTACGGATGGGTGGGTGTCAGTGCACTTTGCATGTGAGCAAATAGCAAGTCCCCAACTGGTCAGGGTTCAGTTTCCTTGTTTGTCCTGCCTCGTGTGGTGTTTGTTGGATGTTGCATGTCCTCGTGTCCTCGGTGCCTTGAGTAATGTTGTTTAGCCGCCTCTTACTAAACTGAGTTGCTGTTTTTGCCTGTGCTGCAGTTGCATCCGTGGCTGCAACGAATGCTGTTTGTTGTTCGGTTGTAAGCGTTGCTTGATTTATGGGCCAGCAAATTTCACTTGACATAATCTTGGGCAATTTTCTTGAATATGGCTCCCCGGTGACAATGCTGCTTGAACTGAATTGAATTCTAATTTTGCAATGGGGAGTGCGAAAGGGGTCAGTTAAATAAGTTAAATAGATACCCTCTGCTTTCCAAGTATCTCCCGTCTGTCGAGTCCTTCCTGTCTGTCTGGCAAGGCAAATAAACGCTTATTTGCACACTAATTGCACCTGCGACGTGCTTTGTTATTATAAAATTCCATATTTACACAAGCGGGCGCCGTGTACCTGTGGGCCAAAAAGCGACCTCCCCCTTTTTGTTTTCGCTATTGTCACAATATTTGCCGTTCGCGTTGCGCCTGCTTGTTAGTGCTGAAAGGCTTTTTGGCTCCTGCTGAATACATTTTTCAAACTCTTCCGAGCCAACGTGGCGTATGATTAACCATGCGGATGTCTCTACTGCTGCTGCGACTGTCTCTGCGGTTGCTGCGTGCTCGCAGCTTAATTATGCGCAAGGTTATCCCGTCTTTGCCCCGACTATATACGCCGGATACATAGCCATCATGTGTGCATCCTTGACCCAGGATCCAGTAGCAGCAGCAGCCGCAGCAGCATCACGACAGTAGCTGCTGCAGCTAAATTATGGTCATTAAAAAGCTTTCAGCTAGAGGACATATCCAATGACATTAAAACATGGACGCAAATTCATGCTTCTAAATGAGAATGACCTGTGGACTTTGGCGTCTGCTTAGCGATCTGAAATAACAATCGAATAAGGGGAACTTGGACTGTCTGAACTTAATAATTCCTATAATATTAATTTTTTACGAAATGTGTATGTTAGCAAGAAAGATATTTGAAATACAACTTTTACAATAAAAAATTCGGTGCTTAAAGTAATAATAAGTAATTAATAAGCAGGGCAGGTGCGTTTAAGCTAGTGGTACTCTGATTTTAAAAATCTGGTTTACTTTAGGATAATTTATGCCAAGACCTCAATATCAATCTATCCAAACAGCCAGCTTTGAACTGGACAAACCGGTGCGCAAGGGGAATCCTGAATGGTGACCTCAGTCCGACGTAGCCTACTTCCCAGCGCTATCTGGTTGGCAATTAGGCAAAGTTTGGCTATGCAGCCAGCTAAAATATTTAAACAGCTTCGGCAGGGCAGAGAGTGGAGTTGCGTTAACCTTCGGGGAATTACGTGTGTCCAAATGGAATGAAAACGAAATGTCCAACTGCCGGCGACTGGGAATCGAAGAGGTTTAGGACTTGTGCTTTTAGTTCGCTGACTGCTACAGCAGCTGCTGCATTTCAAGTAGGTAAAAAGCGCAATGGCACAAGACGACGCCCGGATCCTGAGAATCCTGGGAAAAGTAGTCCACCCGCCACCCACCACCCAAGTTGTGTGTCCGAGAACAGGACCTTTGTAATATGCGCTCAACTCGCTGCGAACTTTTGTCAACTCGAAATCAAAGGGGACGGACCAGGAAGTTGAAAAGTTTCGAGTTTTCTACTAAAGTTACTCGCAGAAAAACCATTAAAGGCTCACGTAGTCAAAGTCAAAAGACAAATTTGCATCGGAACCTTGTTCCCGCGTTTTTTGTCCAATTTCGGCTGCTTGAAGGTGTAGCAAATTTGCAATGGGAAATGCGAATGGCGAACGTTGAATGGCGAATGGCGAATGACGAACAGAAAAGCCCGCTTAAAGCATGGCGAGCAATTTTCTGGTTTTGTTTGTCGCGCATTCAGCTGAAATTGTTTGCACTTAGCTGCGTTTGCTTTGAGCGCACAATTAAAATGCAATTTGGCAGAGCAGCGAGCACACAAAGGGGCAAACAATGGAGTCGCCGAATGCAAAGCGCTTGCCGAGCAGCAAATTCGACACCTGGTCCGAGGGGCTGGGAAAAAGAGCGCAAATCCGCAGCAAATGGTGGCATTTAATAGGGATTTTTTAGCTGCAAATCCAATTTGTTACCGTTTCGGCTTACCTTGATTTAAGAACGGGTTGTGCCCCTTTTTTTAGGTGACAAACCCCCAAGATTTAAGCGAAGTTCGTGGGCACACGACACGGCTTCAATTCGCATTGAGGTGTGAAATGATCGCTCTGGGCGCTCGTTTAACCCACATATGGCATTTTTGGCGAAGGGGACCCCAAAAATCAATTAATTGCAGTACACACATACCGTATGCCTGGGGCATTTCGGTGCCGACAGGGAACGGCAGTTGTCATTCGAGCAATCAACTCAGGTTATTTTCTTTCCGTTTTTAATTCAACATGTCCACATGTTGCTGTTATAGATGCGTTTGCCACTTTGTTTTGTTTTGACAAATTTTCGGTGCCACAATGTTGCACTGTTTTTGTCACGTGCTGCAGCCACTCGCTGCATGTAAATTGAGCTGCCACACTTTGTTTATTTGTTCACCAGCACGTGTGACTGCGCCAATTGTTTATGATATGTCCGTGCCCGAAAAAACAGAAGCGCAGCAGAAGGCTTAACTTCAATTCGCCACTTTTTCAATACCTCGATTGGTGCACTCAAAACAAAGACAGAGGTACAGAGGTATTGAAAAATATGTCAATTTTAAATTTTACGACTACGTATTGCTAAATATTTAAAAACCCGGATTAAAAACCATTAAAGAATAAAATTATTGCCTGATTTATAAATAAATTATACTGTATTTGAAGATTTTAATATCGTATACGTTTTTAAGAAAAATAGCAAATAATATTTTCCCAACAAAGAGTTTTCTCCATGTACATTGTTTTTGTTCAAATGCGTTGTATAATTTCTGCATACCTTGCATACTCCTTTGTTCCAAAAATATTGAAAACAAATAACGGCAATTACTTCGGCCCAACGTTATGACCATACGTTGCGTATGTATACTTCACAAGCCAAGCAGAGCCGATAAAAGGGCCCCTGCTTGGGCTGTTAATCGCACTGCTTGCCGCTGTTACCTTTTTGCAGCACCCAGCTGTCTAAAAGTCCCCATGAAAACCTACAAAAATAATATCTTGGGATAATATAATGAACCACTTTGAACTGAATATTTATGCAGCTTGTTTGTTTGCCGCAATTCACAAAACAATTCACACTCGCCAATGAAAATAGATGACATTAGGGGAGGTGTAGACCACAGAATTGTCGTGCCCGATCCCTAACTGTTAATTTCTGCGGTGAGCTGCTTGCTAATTTGTTTTTGGCACCGACTTGTTTACTGCATTGTGGTTATTTGCGAAGAACTGAGAGCAAATTAAAAATAATAAAGACATGTTGGGCAATTATGGATCACAATAAATAGTTTTTCAGCAACGGCCGACAAATGACACTTTTGACAAATGACCATTAACACTGTGCGTTGCAGACCAATAAAACCTATTCTTTGATAATTTACTCACGGTGACAAAAACAGCTAATGAGTTCAATTAAATGTGTTAATCGAATTGTAAAATTTGTTTTTTATAAATATGTATAACCTTTTTTTTAGACATGGTTGACTAATTTGGAAGACAAACAGAATTTTTAGAAAAACTGTGTTTAATTCGTATGCCTTATTTATTGGAGAACAGTTCAAAACTGTAGAAATCTTTTATTTGATATATACATACATAAATATGTAAATTGGAAACATTATTAAAAGCTTGTTTCTAAGATTAAAAAACGCGTCAACATAAAATACTTATATTTATATAATTGCTCTCTCAGGACATACAATATTCTTAACAACTATATAAAGTAAAACGGTCCAATTAATTCCGATGTTTACTATCAATATCCAATATATTAATTCAGGCTAAAAAGGCTGTGTAAGCCAATAGATACTGATACTTAAATTATATAGATGGCAGATTTTATGTACGCGCATATTCCGTATATTCTATATATAGTATGATTCTTTTTTCACTTGTTTCCCTTGTAGTAGCTAAATTGGTAAATTTGGCAAATCTGGCAGATTCAATTAAGCAGCAAAACGCCATCTGCGTATTGCTCCCTGCACGCCGAAATCGCCGAAAGAATTTATCTTTACAAGCGCCACATATTCCGCGTAACGATAAGCTTTATGCCGATCACTATCAGCGTGCTGGCGGTCTAATCACGTCAAGGTTCCTGCCTCTTTCTCTCGATTTAGCTTCGGATTTAGCTCTTTATTACCTGGCAGTGCCAGTGCCTCAATTGAAGTTGGCTTGGGCGACGCACGAGAGATGCACGATATGAGCGGTATGGAAATCCCAGATCCCCCAGCTCCTCCAGCTCCCCCAGCTTGCCCAGCTCCCGCTCCCGCTCCCGCTCCCGAAAAACTCAGCTGATTGGATCGAGCTGCCGATGCCGAGCCGGTGCCGGTGGCGGAGGCGAGTTGAGCTGATAAATCGAAAGCGGCTGGATGTTTCAGTCCGCTGCCAGCCATCGGCGACTTCACACCTGCCCGCCCACCTGCAAGCAGTGCTGTTCGTCGAACGGATCGTCTGAGACCAGAGCAAGCAGTTCGGATTCCAGTTATAAGTTATAGGAAGCGCGCTTTTCAAGTTTCAACTTTCATTGGTGCGTTTTGAGCTTAACTCTCCGTCTTTTATATTGCAAAAAGTTTGTGCCGCAGTAAAAAAAGTGTCTTCACTTTTAGAAAAGTGTTTTTGTGCTGGTGTTTGTTAAACCAACTGTTTGCTCAACTGCCTTCGATTAGGTTTTAATTTAAGGCATTTTGCCGCATTTTTGCATGGGTTAACAACTGTTTCTTCTAAATAACAGGTGTTTTTGAGAGGGTGTTGAATACTAAATTAAATCATTGGTCATGTGTCAGAACTTTTACAAGTTAGGACTGTGTACAATATATTTGTATACCCATGCAGGGGGTATATTGACTTCAGTCAAAAGCTTGCAGTGAAGGAGATTTTTGCGACCATAAAAAGTATATATTCTTGATCAGTACAGTAGCATACAGTGTAGTAAAGTACATACATAGATATTTTCGTGTGTCTCATTCTACGTAAGTTAAATTTAAATTTTCCCACAAATTTTCTTTCTATTGGCCCAGTATGTCATATAACTGAATAAGTGTTAAGGAAATTAGAATTCCTTTTTTTTCTAGTTGCCTTTTTTTTCTGGAAACAAGAAGGTATTTTTTGCCAAGCTGCTACTTTTTAGAGGCTTATTTTCTGTTGGGGATGTCGAAAGGAAAACTTATCAGCTCAGGCGGGAATTTATGGTATCCGAATGGGCACTCTATAAAACAAAAATCTCAGCGGGTTTCTTGTTATTCTGCGTCCAAAATAAAAAAAAAATCGCTAAAGATAACCATGTGGTAATAAAAGACCAAGAGCTGACTATATATATCACTTTATGATCACTAATCTAGAAGCATAAACAAAGTTGAAACTGTAGCCATTAGAAATAAATTCATTAAATATCAATTAGGGTTTTAACCCCGACCAGCGAACTGTTTAATTACGTTACTTGTGGAAATATTTGATAGCATGGAAAAGTTTTAAGGACTTTCCATTTTTTTATAACAGATTATTGCACGGTAGTTGTCATAAACATATAATGATAAGCAGCGTGTTAGCATATATTTTGGTATCTACAAGAGCTTGTACACTTAGAAAATGGACTTTCATTTAACAATATTCATGATACAGCTGTATAAAATTGCTGTTTATTTTTGATGCTTTCATTCTGAGGACAACCAGTTATAGAATATAACTCCAATATACTTTATTTTGTTCCACACAGTTACTTTGTGTACTTTATGCCATGTTGTCTCTGTTCGTTATATGGAGAAGAGTAGGGAATCTTTTTCAGAGAAAAACCAAGTACTTTCACATGAGCGCAGAGAACCCGCTTTCAACACGTGCGTGTGCAATTGCTTCAATTTGAAATGACATTCAAAAGCAGCGCGTGTTGAATAGTGCCGAAAATTCCTGCAATTTGCAAATCAAGGCGAATTAAGTCGACCAGACGTGGCTCACTTACGCCACAATTATTAGATTATGGCATCCACAGTGAGAGTGAGAGTGTGAGGTGTGCGGGATTTCGCGTGCCACAATTGGCGAACCATTTGCTTAATCGACTAAATGGATAATTGAGTTAAGATGCGTTCCCGTGGCGGATGCCTAGGTCAGACTTCTATTCTCATCTCAGAGCTGGCATCTTTGGCGTATTATGTTTCCGCATTAGTGGCCCACAAATTGCTTAGCAAAATGTTTGCTCTTCGCTCAGTGTCAATGACAATTACGGCAACCGGCACGCAACAGATGCCCGGTTCTAAATATATACGAGTAAGCGCTTGTAGTCGGGTGCTATTCGAGATCTAACAAATCGCGGAATTATAACACGCTTTTGTGTGTGGGGGAGCTCATTATTTGTTGGACTGCACTCGTGTTGGGCCAATCATCTTCAATTCGAGTTTAATGAATCGCCAGCACGCACACGAGTTGCCGGGCCCCACAATTGCCGCATTGCATAAACAAATTGAACGTATTTCAGGCTCACGTCGATCGGCTGGCACAATGACCGACCTGGAGTCTCCGAAGAACGGCAAGCACCTGGAGCAGGTGCACCACAACAAGTGAGTAGTTTCTGCAAGGTCATGTGGGTGGTTCTAAGTGGTTCCGCATAGCTTGCGCCTAAGAAATACCAGTCGATATATCAGAAAAGTGTATGATAAACAAGTTTTAAAATACAATGTTCTATGTAATTTTAGAATAGGGGCTATACACGTGACTTTTAATATTATATTCCAACTTGAAGAATATGGGTGTAATGGGACCGAGATGGTAAATAAACGAAAGATGCAAAAGAATATTATTTGTCTTGGTGTTTGATAAGTTTTTCTAACAATAAATAATGTTCCTCTTTTGCATAAGTCTGCAAACACAACCGTTTGTATAATAAATTGACTTTGGCAGGCCCTGGAGCATTATGGGTTGAGTAAAAACAACTTCAAAACGGGTTTCATGGCTAGACATAAAACAACAACAAGGTTAAGCGAACCGCCTGCAGCAAAAGATTGTTAACCGAAAGGGAAAGTAACCCGTCGGCTCCCCATTTGTATGGCCATTGGCCACCGTTTGATAATTAATATAAGAAGAACCATGATAACAATACCAATTTTCTTATACACCTTTTATTCAGTAATGAAATCACGGAGAGTGAACCACTCACCTGGCGATTTTGGCGTAAACAGCGCTACATTGTGGTGCTACTGGCTTTCTTCGGATTCTTCAATGTCTACTCACTGCGGGTGAACCTTTCGGTGGCCATTGTGGCCATGACCGAGAATCGCACGGTCTTCGATGCCGATGGAAACGTGTCCTACCAGCAGGACTTTCCCTGGGACTCCAAGCAGAAGGGCTTGATCCTTAGCTCCTTCTTCTACGGCTACATCCTGACCCAGTTCCTCGGAGGCTACATCGGCACCAAAATCGGTGGCAATATTGTGAGTTCATGATAGCATTTATAAATTACGGATAATTACAGATATTTGAAAAGAGACAAATTCGTCTGGTATATTTACATTTGAAGCGAAACTGGTTTGCGGTTAAGCAGTTTCGAAATATAGTGTACATAACAAACATTTATTGTTGATATGCATTTGATTACGAATTGAACTCAAGCTTAAAGAAGAAAATCTTTTTTTTTTGACATTTTTTAGTCTTCATGCTAAGATAAATAATAAAATTTATAAGCTTTATTTAAAGCTGTTCAAATATATTTAAATGTTTTCAAAATCGAACTAAACTTTAGGTATTTGGAACTGGAATCGGAAGCACAGCCATTCTGACGCTGCTCACTCCGTTGGCTGCCGCGCACAGCTTGGAGATGTTCCTGGCCGTCCGCATCATCGAGGGCTTCTTCGAGGGCGTCACCTTCCCCGGAATCCACGCGGTGTGGGCCCGCTGGTCTCCGCCTTTGGAACGATCCCGAATGGCCTCGATAGCATTTGCGGGCAACTATGCGGGAACTGTGGTGGCGATGCCGTGCTCCGGATTTCTGGCCACCAAATACGGCTGGGAGAGCGTGTTCTACGTATTCGGCACCATCGGCGTGATCTGGTACATCACTTGGCTTACCTTCGTCCGGGCTGGACCCGAGCAGGATCGCTTCTGCTCGAAGGAAGAGTGCGAATACATCCAGAAGACCATTGGGTATGTGGGCTCTAAGCATATCAAGCACCCCTGGAGGGCCATCTTCAGGTCCATGCCATTTTATGCCATCATGGCCTCGCACTTCTCCGAGAACTGGGGCTTCTATACCCTGCTCACCCAGCTGCCCAGCTTCCTCAGAGGTGAGTTATTTGGGAAAACAGCCCACAAATTTGTTGTAATTGTAGCTTTTTCAATAAATATGCTTTCAAATATTTTGCGAATTTTAAAATAAGTAAATAATTTAGAAAGCTTCAGCTTAAGAAGGAGGACTTACATAGCTATAGAACTTAAGTCTCTTGCAGAGCTAAACGTTAAGTAAAAGTGTACTCATTTTCCATTCCTCGCCATTTCAGACACCCTTAACTTCGACCTTGGCAAAACCGGCATTCTTTCGGCTGTGCCATACCTGGCCATGGGCATCCTGCTGGCCGTGTCCGGCTATTTGGCTGATTGGCTGCAGGTGAAGGGCATTTGGACGACCACCCAGGTGAGGCGCAACTTCAACTGCGGAGCCTTCCTGGCCCAGACGGTGTTCATGATGCTGACGGCCTACTTGCTGGATCCCACGTGGTCGGTGGTGAGTCTGACCATTGCCGTGGGCTTGGGTGCCTTCGCCTGGTCTGGATTCGCGTGAGTTTTTATTTTGGCCAAAGGGGAGTATCCCTCCTATATCTGGTACTGAGTCCCGTGCTTAATTTATAGCGTTAATCACCTCGACATTGCGCCCCAGCACGCCAGTGTACTAATGGGCATTGGCAACACATTCGCCACCATTCCGGGCATCGTGAGTCCGCTGCTGACGGGTTACGTGGTCACCAACCAGACTAGCGACGAATGGCGCATTATCTTCTTCATTTCGGCGGGCATTTACCTCGTCGGCTGCGTCATCTACTGGTTCTACTGCTCCGGTGATCTGCAGGAATGGGCCAAGACGCCCGAGCAGAAGGCCCAGGAGGCGGAGGAAAAGGCCCAACTGCAGTTGACCCAAACTGCCGGGTTTGTTAACAGTGGCGCCGAATTGAAGGACTAAGCCATTTAGTTCGGCTTCATCACATCATGAATTTTGTGCCCTAGTATTTGTCGTTGTTACGTTTTTGTGATGCTAGCGATATGCGCACCATTGTGTCTATATTTATGTATGTTAATCCATTTAGTCTCTCCCGACACTCGCTGCGAGTGTTTTTGCGAATAAACAAGGCATTTTATTTACAAGTATTTCAGGTCGTTTTTTATGCCTGATCCGCAAAGTATGCAAAGTATTCTGCAGCGGAAACATTAATGGTCTCCTAATGGGGACCAGAGAACTGCAAGGGTGGCATTTTTTGCCACCTTAATCACACTCAACAAATTTGGGTGTCGGGTGCCACTCACACCGGTCACGGCGGGTACTTGCAAACACCCGCTCAAAATATTCGGGTGTCTGCAGGCACCGTGGTGTGTGCGCACCCGAATCAATGCGGCACTCTAGGTAGCGGGTACCGATCACACTCGCCACTCAGAACGAAGGGTAGAGAAGGCAAACAGGCAGAAAAAGGCAAGTGCCAAAAAGGATGAGTGGCAAAAACACTCATTTATTTCTCGGAAACACCCGGGTGTCTCGCCAAACACCCGGTGTCTGGTAGACACTCGAGTGCCTGTGGTAGCATAATTCCTGAAAACGAAATATATTATGCCCAAAATCTGAAGATAGCCTCCTTTTTTTGCATTCTTTTTACAGAAATTTTAACAACACGAAAAACACTTTCCTTTTTTATATATTATATTATTTGCTTTGTTAAAATTTTTAATATCGGCTTCCCATATTTAACTTTATAAATGTATAATTTTAAAATAATAACAAAAAAATTTTATAATAAATAAAATTGTATAATAAAAAAAACAAGCGAAAAAAATATAAATAGAATAGTGTTAATAATAGATCCAATTATATTAAATAATATATAAGATTGTTTTTTGTTAAGACATTAGATACATCAAAACGCAAAAACATGTGCCCGACCTTTTTCTTGGGTGTTCCCTTTCACCCTTCATTTCTGAGACCATCTCGCTTCCACCCATACAAATTTTATGCATACAGAAAAGTACCTGCGGCCGATCGTTGCTTGCGCGTCACTCACCCTAAGTTTTGTTGCACTGCAGACACCCGGGTGTTTTTGTGCAAGTAGCAAAAGACACCCGGGTGGCAAAACACCCGGGTGTTTGTCTTTGCTGAAAATAGAGTGTCTACAAACACCCGGTGCTGAAATACCCGGTGTTTACCGGGTGCACTTAGGGTGCCGGTGGCTTGCTGCAGTTCTCTGATGGGGACTTTATGTTACAGCCCAAAAGCATGTATTAATTAATCAATGTTACCTACAATAACTTCTGTTAGGTCTTAACATAACTTTTTAAAGACAATTTAATATTTTGTTTTATTTTGTTCATTAAATTTGTTCGAGTTTTTTCAATTCATTAATTCAACTTGCTCCGATTTTTTTTAAAGATCACAAGATGAACTTTAAAAACGTTTAAGTTATAGTATTTGTATGTACGTAAGTAGTTGCATTCCAAACGAATTCAATACATTTTTTTGCAAATATGTATTTTTTATATTCGGTGAATCATATAACTTGTCAAACTTCCTCAATGTTATTAGAATGAGTAGTGGGCTGCTATAAATATGGCGATGTATGTATATATGTTTGTAATCTTCCTTTAACCATAATACGTGGTGCGGAGCAGTGCAAAAAACTGATACGACATGCTGATTACCTTCATAAAGGTATTAAATGATATTGGTGGAAAGGTGGGCGGTCTTATAGAGGCGGGCTTCTGGCTGCGCGCGATAATAAATTGCAGGATGCGTTTGTATTTGGTGCTGCACGGCAACCAGTTCTGATTGAAGGCGGAATGGCCAATGCGAGAGCTCTAAAATGTATTTTTTGTTAATTTGAAAATGTGCATATTAATGCCAGAAATAAATTGCACTCACTGAAGATATCATTTCATCGCCATAGTAGCAGACCACAAAAACTTGAACCAGCGAGGCCGAGAAAAATATGAAGTACAGCACAATGTCCTCCACATTGGAGGCTGTTATCTGAAAGCCAGCGAAGCAAATGACCAGCGAGGCGGCAATAAAGTTCCAGAGGATCAGGAAGCTAAATATGTTGTTAACCTCCTCGCTAAGGCTGAAATATATAATAAGAAAATATGTGAGTAAGTGCTAGTAAAATCGATGTAGCTAACTCTGTAATCCAAATTAGGTTAAATTGAGATATAGAGGTTATATCGTATATAACCGTGTACTTACTCCAGCGCCCTGGCATGATAGACCACCAAGTCTTGGAGGTATTTTATATTTTCTTCATCCGTATGATCGCCCCCTTCGTAGGCCTCCAAATCATTCGCAATAAAGTTAAAGTGCATGGTCAGCTGGGTTATGGTTGCGATCAGCACGAGATCCACGCAGACGTAGGAAACTCCGGCCACATAGGCACAATGAGCCAATCCCCAGTAGGAAAACCAGTAGACCGTCAGATCCGTTTCCGCATCGTAGGGAAACAAAATGTGGAATCCGTAGTTGCGCTCAAAAATCTCCGAGCCCATGAGGTAGTACTTAATGGTCGACTTGATGGCTGGATAAAAGCTAAATGACGAGGTGTAGGTCATGCAGAGGATGGTGAACAGGGTCATGACCCTGTTCATGTGTGTCCTGTAGAACGATACGTTATACTTTCGCTGCACCTCTACATCTAGGGGAAAGATCTCCTTCAGATCATCCAGCAACCTGACCAATCGTTTTCTATTCACTGTCAGTCCGAACTGCTTAAAGTCGGCCATGAAGCTGAAGCCAATGCAAGGTGCCACTGCAGTGGCCTCCAAGAGAGTAGTCGTCGACATGATGTGGACTATGAAGTACGCGATTTCCCCCACTACATAGGCATTGAAGTTGAGGAACCCAAGCACCAGATAAAACCTTAGCAGGTAACGCCTTATCACGTTCGGATCCCTGTCGGAGTACAGATCCTCGCCGATGGTCTTGTAGAAAGTGATCGGAAACCGGGTAAGTTCGTCGAAGGTGATGACTTCATTGTCACTTTTAGGTTTACGTTTGCGGAACAGCATGATTCAGCGGTTTGATCGCCCGACACAATTGGTTTTAGACTTATATAGTTCTCATCAAAGCTGTCCTATTAAATTCGCATGAGACAGCCTTCGCTGACCTCATAATTACTTAATTGAATTTGGGGTAACAGCACACCTGCCAACATCGACTTGCTAAAATATTAAGCTCTAGGAACTGAGCTATAGAAATATTCCCACGACTACACGGTGAAAAATTGAAAGACATGTTGGGAAAGAGAGGATATCTATGGTATTTGGGGAAAGGAGCTGAAAGGTGCTGGTTGACTGGCTATGTTTGATGTGAAATATATATTTTCTCCTAACATTGTAGTTACACAAGAATGGTTGTTGGGGTAACAAATTTATAATGCTCTGATGTAGTTTCCCAGTTTGACGACACTTGTTAGGTATACGGGTATACATGTAAAAGTTTAAGTAAAGTATGTAATAGAAAGAAAGAGGCGTATCCTACCCTACATAGTTTGTATATTCAGGATCACTAGCCGAACCGACTAGACTCTTTCTTGCAAAAGCTTACAATTTAATAATTGCAAAATGCCTATTTTCCTTTGCAAAAATCATGCCTATTAATGTGTATTTGTGCTTGAAGACCATTTTTTTATTACATAAAAAATATGATAAGGATTTTCCGTGTTTTTGTTTTTCGTGTAATTAACTGTTTTCGTAGCTCCCGCAAAGCTTTTCGTTTTTGCCTAATTTGCAGCAAGTTTCTTTCCTCGATTAATTTTTAGTTAACTTTCCACCTGTTATATTTTCATGGCATTTACGTTTACGTTAGTCGTAAACCGTTCCTGCATCCAATATGAGCATTTCAATTTTCCTTACTATAGGGAACTCTTTTATTTATTGTGAAAAACCCCGCTGCGTAGCTGCCTGCTCTTTTCACGCTTTTTATTGTGTGCTTCTGGGCTGTCTGCTGAGTCACGATACGCGGCGTATACGCAACGTGGGCAGCTGATAAGCTGATGAGAAGGTCGTGTGCAGCGAGTTGGCGAGCAATCGCGTGCGCAGAAAGAATTGCCTGGCCTATCGTCTGATAAATTGCGAAGCACTCGCCCCAGGCTTGCACACGACGTGATAAGTTGGGTCAAACAAACAAATTTGTTTTGGATTTGTGCAATTTTGCACTCGTTTGAGTTCGAGGCAATCGAAGTGGGTATAAAAGAGGGGTAGTTGCCGGACTGGGTCATCAGTTGAAAAGCCAAGCAACAAGCAATCAAGTAAATTTCAGTTTGCCTTTGCCAAGTGAAAGTCGGGAAATAGATACCAACAAGATGGTTTGCAAGGGTTGTGGAACAAGTAAGTGCTACAAGGCAGCAGCCAGCTGTATAATTGACAATCGTTCTCGATTCCTCGACAGACTGCCAGTGCTCGGCCCAAAAGTGCGGGGACAACTGCGCCTGCAACAAGGAGTGCCAGTGCGTTTGCAAGAATGGGCCCAAGGACCAGTGCTGCAGCAACAATTAAACGGCCAACAATATAACTAACTATTTAACTTTTAAGCTGGGGCCTAACTCCCAACGAGTTGGCCGCCATAAATAAAGTTTGTAAAGATTTTGGGCATTTAAAAGTTTCTGGCGTTAACTTTTGGTTAGTGGGCGGTCGGGTAGGTCAGTCATCTCACCATGCGATAATTATATTTTCGGCATTTGGCAGCTAAAACCAATTATGGTAAAATAATAAACGTGAGCCTGCATTTCAGTTAAGCAAACCGCAAAATAGAATTACATGAAAAATAAACAAACGCAATGCGACAATTTGGGCGAGATTGCAAATATTTGTATGTTCGCGGACATCTGCACCGGAATTAAAATCCAATCCATCAGCCGTGATTTTGGTAGGAAACTCACGGAAAGTCCGTTGAATTGTGTCCAAACGGAACATAAATCGAAATAACATTCAATTTGCGTGGCCATCGAACTGAAACCAAATTATTTAGCCGCTTTAATCTGCGACTGAACTCTGTCAATATGCCAATGGCCGAAATTTCATAGAAATATAACCATCCCACTTTGTTTTAGATATAAAATGTATTCAGCTTTTTAGGCAATTTCTCAAAAATGTTGTGCCGACTTTATTGCATTTTCCAAAAATATCTATCCCCTATAGTGGCAGCAAATTCCTACAGCGTTATGTTGAGTTTATTGGTCTGCCAATGGAATTGATGCGTTTCGTATCGGACAAATAATAACTTTCTGTTTCTGGCCCCGTTTTATTTATTGAAATGCCATTCTACTGCTACCCATTGCACACACTTTTGTTTGAAGAGCGGTCGAGCTTTCCATTCGAGTGGCTAGGCCTGAGTTTCCAGCTGTCAAACACAAATGACCAATTAAAATACAGGCACTTGTGGACAATTTCAAACGTCCGTTTCCGGTGCTTGAGCTGTCAAAATATTTATGAACCACTGCTGAGTGGTTCAGATCCATTAGCATAATCAGAGGTGCGTGATTGAGGCGTTTCTCAAAGACCTTTGTTGCGTGCTTAGGTCGTTTTGTTTTGTTTTGTTTTGTTTTATTTTGCGTTGTTCCCTGCCGGAAGTGAGTAGCAGTCTTTTGGCAAATCAGGTGTAAGTAATGTGACAAGAAAACGCTCTTGCAAAGTGACTAGCTGAAGCTTATACTGCACGGAAAAATAAAAAAAAAATATTTTGTTTGCCATTTTTAAAATTAGCAATGAAAGATTTCATAATGAACATAAATTACTCCCTTGACATCTGTTGACCTATTAGCTGCTTAAATTATTATTATTAATAAAATGATATATCCTTGCACTTTGTGTCAAAGTTGCCTTTCATTGAGTCCCATATAAGGAAAATACTGTTGTACTTGCCCAAACGGATCAGGAACTTGACAAAAAGTTTTTAAATGGAGCTCGGGATCGTAGAAAATGGGCAAGAAGACTCGACCAACTTAGTTGAGACAGGTGAGGAAGTAGATCCACAAACAATGCGTTTAGTCCTAGGAGACTGATTCCAGATAAAAAGGATAAGCCTTTCCGAGCTGTTTGGATGATATTAATGGCGATTCTAATAAATGTTTGCTTGATGGCCTTGGCTGTTCCTTTATACCTCTATCTGAATTCTGTTAACGAAGTGGTCAAACAACGTCTAATGGACTATATACTTGTTGGTGGAGCTCTTGTAGGAATTCCGATGCTGTACAGATTAGGAGTGAGTAAAGTAAAACATATGTAATAAAATATTATGGTAATTGGTTGTTGCAGGATCTATCGAAGGGCCGACCAAATTTCTACTACATTTAAATACTTCATTTGCTTAGTGTGTTGCACTATGATTCGAGTGTAAATTCCAAATTTGTGTGTCCTTATATTGGAAAATTAAAAATCGTGGCCCATTATTTACAGTTTTCTATTTCTTTAACACCAATCATACTTTCCTTGCCTTTAAACTCGTCTGCTTTTAGATCGACCT
Organism: Drosophila teissieri; assembly: GCF_016746235.2. Classification (NCBI taxonomy): domain Eukaryota; kingdom Metazoa; phylum Arthropoda; class Insecta; order Diptera; family Drosophilidae; genus Drosophila; species Drosophila teissieri. Next base: position 8,815,673 of record NC_053032.1, read on the forward strand.
CACACTGGCATATACATTATCCTCACATTTTACGAACAACACACAAGTGAATCCGGAGTCTTAAATTTAGGGTAACAAGTTAGCAAATAAAAAACACAAGATGTCGATCAGAAGGGGAGGATTGATGTCCTACAACCAGCGGCGCATTGCCCGCTGGTACTTTGGAGGCCTGGCGAGCTCCATGGCTGCCATGGTGACACATCCGATCGATCTGATCAAGGTGCTCATCCAGACTCAGGCGGTGAAGCTTTCGGTGGTCCAGACCACTCGCAAGATTGTCAAGGAACAGGGTGTCCTGGCCATGTACAATGGCATCTCGGCCTCGATGCTGCGCCAATACACGTACACGTTGGCCCGTTTCGGCATTTATTCGGTGGGCTCTGGAGCTATGGACACCAGCACAATGGGCGGCAAAACACTTCTGGCTGCGATTGCCGGAGGAATTGGTGGCTTTGTGGGCGCTCCTGCAGATCTGATCAACGTCCGCCTGCAGAACGATGTCAAGTTGCCACCAGAGAAGAGGCGCAAGTAAGACTTATAATTTATTCACTTCATTTCATTTAAGACTATCGTTAGGAAACATTTTTATATTCCTAACTTGTGGATTCCGAACCTACAAAATATTCCGATTGGCATGTTGTCCCTCCGTCTGTCCGCTCTTCCTTCTGTTTCACGTAGAGTAAAACTCGTAGACTAAAAGGATGTACTAGATTCGTTTAATTCTTGATTTTCCCTATTTTTATCAATAAGTTGAAAAAATATGGTTCGAACTCTGTTGGAAATCAAAATCACACAATACGCTTACAGTCCATTGAAAAGGTAGCACTTTTTTCTCTGCAGCTACAAACACGCTATAGACGGACTGGTGCGCATCACCCGTGAAGAGGGATGGAAAAATCTCTTCAATGGCTCCTCGATGATCGCGCTCCGGGGAGCTTTTATGACCGTAGGACAGATTGCGTTCTACGAGCAGAGCAAGTCCCAAATAATCAAATTGGGAATGCCCGAGAATATGGGCACCTACATCGTAGCATCGATGATTTCGTCCGTGGTGGCCACCACCTTGACGCAGCCCATCGACGTGGTGAAGACACGTCGGATGAATGCAGCACCTGGCGAGTATTCTGGTTTGGGGGATGTGTTTGTACAGACTTCAAAGGAGGGACCTCTGGCTTTCTTTAAGGGATACGTTCCCTCTTTGTGTCGACTATTGCCACACACGGTATTATTATTCGTGGGCCTAGAGTACCTAAGGACTCACTTTGGATATCTCCCAGAACCAAAACAGACAGGTCCATATAATCGATATGATGATGTTGATGACTAATCCTTTTGTGTTATTTTCAAAATCTCTAGCTTTCATATTACATGACCATTTATAGCATTGTCTGACATTGCATGTCAGAAAATAAAGTACATTTATTTTAATCATGGCTTTACTTTATTTGTTTATGATTTCTTTAAATTTATTTTGGAATCTTACAAATTGCCCTTTTACGTAAGCGCCTATTGAAAACAAATCAGTTTATGTCGTGCCGAAAATCTCCAGAAGTACTGTGAGTAAATACACTGGCGTGTTCTTTGTTTGCTAACGAAATTAAATCTCGAATTTGCAATTTGTGTTTTCTTTGGTCGGGGCTTTTCCCAGCTTTTTATTTTCGCTTTCACGACTCACTTCTTTTTATTTTGGTCCCGTTTTGTTTGAGCTGGTCTTCTGAAAGTCTGCTTTATGAGGTGAGGTACTCCATTACCCAGATGAATGCTTTAATGGCCTTTAAGGCTAATGAAGCTGCCGTGTGCCAGTGGAACCGCCATTTCAGCAAGGAAGTCATAATGCGCTCGAACAGAGCTGATGTCCTGTAATCGCATTAAAGCCATTAACAAGCTACACGAGAAATGGGGAATTAGACCAGCTACCGAGTGTAAATGGGAAAAGCGAAAGGAAAGCCAGTTTGGAGACACGATGTATTGACATGGGAAAACAATCATACGCCTCGTGTGCCGGACAGGACTCAAGGTGAATGTCATTCTGCTCTTATCGATGCCATCGCACATGCAATATTGATGATAGCTAAAGCGCTTTCAGTGTCCCGGACAGCATTTAAGTTCTGGCCAAAATGTGAGATACTTTTTAGCTCTTTCAGTCAGTAGCTACACAGTTTATTACATTTTGGAAACATTAAACATTTATTGTGTTCCAAACCTTTTCGGATTTAAGTGGCACATGTGGTTGGCCGCGGAAATAAAAATAAATAATAATTATTGAAAGAATTTCATTTCACCGGTACCTAGCTGTTAATACATACGTAAGCGCACATATTAAAGCACAAATGGTGTTGGAAAAATTGAATTTAATCGGAATTTCTCCTGCTCCGAAACGATTGCGAAATTGTAAATTAAATACTTTAAGTGTAGTGGATTAATTGCTTTGAAACATGAAACATTTAAAAAATGAAAAGGCATCAAAAGTGAACCATCACATGAGTTGCATAAAAAAATGATCGAGAATATTTATAACTTCATTGCCGGCTTTGACCTTTTTAAGACAATGTAAAACGGTTTTTGGCACATAAATTAAATTTCCATTCAAGACATCTTTGGATTTGTTGGTAGAAATAAATTCTTACGTTTTAAAAAAATATATAAGAAACGATATATTTTTATACCCGTTACTCGTAGAGTAAAAGGGTATACTAGATTCGTTGAAAAGTATGTAACAGGCAGAAGGAAGCGTTTCCGACCATATAAAGTATATATATTCTTGATCAGGATCAATAGCCGAGTCGATCTGGCCATGTCCGTCTGTCCGTCCGTCTGTCCGTCTGTCCGTCCGTCCGTCTGTCTGTCCGTATGAACGTCGAGATCTCAGGAACTACAAAAGGTAGACAGTTGAGATTAAGCATACTGACTCCTGAGACATAGACGCAGCGCAAGTTTGTCGATTCATGTTGCCACGCCCACTCTAACGCCACAAACCGCCCAAAACTGCCACGCCACACTTTTGAAAAATGTTTGATATTTTTCATTTTTGTATTAGTCTTATAAATTTCTATCGATTTGCCAAAAACTTTTTGCCACGCCCACTCTAGCGCCCACAAACCGCCCAAAGCTGCTACGCCCACACTTTTGAAAAATGTTTTGATATTTTTTCATTTTTGTATTAGTCTTCTAAATTTCTATCGCTTTGCCAAAAAACTTTTTGCCACGCCCACTCTAGCGCCCACAAACCGCCAAAAACTGTCAGTGCTGAAGACTCCTTCGCACTTTCACTAGCTGAGTAACGGGTATCAGATAGTCGGGGAACTCGACTATAGCGTTCTCTCTTGTTTTATATTTGCACTGCCTACATGGCCATTTTTTAAAACAATGTAATACATTTTAATTCCCGTGTAAGACACCTTTGATTTGGTTAAAAGAAACTAATTCTTAAAAGATTGTATACGATACAATTTGAGTTATTAAATATTAAATTAACTTTCTGATTAATTATTTAGTTGATTATATTTGCACTGCCGACATGGACATTTCTTAAAACAATGTAAAACATTTCAATTCCCGCATAAGACACCTTTCGTTTGGTTAAAAGGAATTAATTCTTACATTTTTAAAAATTGTATAAGAAACAAATTATTAGTTTACGTTTTCCTGAGTTAATAAATATTAGATGGGCTTTCTGATAAATTATTCTTGAGGTATAAAATTTGTTTTTAAGCCAGCTGTTGTTGGCCTAGCCGCAGTTCGTGCTATATTCCACTTTGAAACTTTATGGCACTGGCTTGATGTCCTCCCGAAGTACATCATAAAAGTGTCATTGGGTTGCGCAAAATGTACGCAAATGCCTGCGCATCATCAGTCGGCAGGACAAACAGGACATTCAGGACATTCAGGACAACCAGGCCGAAACAAGAGCCAAAACAGCGACAATAACGACCGCAGCGACAAATGCATAAATCAGTTTTAATGCAAATTTCGTTACACTCCATGTTGTCGTCTCAATAAGCAGCCATTAATATGCTGAGCCTGCTGCATAATTTGTGTGATTTTTGCGGTTTTGCTTAATTGTACGCATTGTCGCAAGGACAACGGCCAATCCGAGTCCTGCGCAATTATTCATGCGATGGTCAAGGACAACTGCTACCAGTTGCCGCACGTCTGTGGTCGGCATTCAGCGTAGCAGTCCGCGTAGAAGTGACTTGAATGCAGTTAAAGGAAACCCAACATCATTCTCATAAGCGGTACAACAATTAAGATCAAGTTCCAAAAATCAGTTTTGACACCAATAAATGTAATTATATGCAATTTACTAGCTTGTTTTATTTAAACTTCAAGGAAAAGTATTTTATTAAAGTATGACAGGATGTTTTCTGATTTTTCCAAGTGCACTTATGACTGAATGGAGTCGCAGCAAGGCGTTCGCAATTGTCGGCCATTTAAATGCAGGCCAATAAATTTGAGCGCAATTTGAAGTGGCGCTTTGTCTGGTCGTTCGTTCTGGCATTATCCGCTTAATGCACGGAAGTCCATTTATATTGCCAACTGGCGGCGTTCGAGACACAAATGAAGTGGAGTTCGCGGCAAGAAACACGCAGAGGAGGCTTGAATACCTTCGTGGACGGCGCCACTTCCCGTATTCCCGCGATGCCAGAATGCAATAAACTTCTAAATCAGTCGATTAAGCTGCGAACTGCAAATGCCCCTAAAAGCATGGTTTCCCATATGTATGGGATATGCGTGCAAATGTGCGAGTACGAAAAGTTTCTGAAAAATGTCGAGCAATTAAAATAAGTAGCGTGAATCTCGAGGGTGTGAGCCATTGGAAGTTGGTTTGGCTACGGTTGCTTTGTTATCTTTCCTGTGGATTTGGCTGTCAGCAGAATACGAAGTACCCAGCCAGCCGGGGGGCTACATTGAGTGGGGCAATCGGGGTACCGGTGGATTAAACAGCACATTCTGGACCATTTAATTATGCTTTAATTTAATTTTAGGGATACGATTGAGCTTGCAAGTGCTTGCGGGAACTCGCAGGTGATTTAGCAGTAGAAGCACGTGTAAAAATATCACACTTTTGCTAACCGTATGACCTTAATTTAAATTTGGTTAAGGTAAATTCCGCTTTATCTTGGTTGTTATGCAGTTGCTAACAAATTAAGTCGTTAAATGAGGTTATACATTTATTCTGTATTACATTTATCTGGGTAAATAGAATACAAATATGTAGTAATTTCAAAAATCAAATATGAATTTAAAATTTTAAGCTGAGCTGACATACTTTGAGATTAACTGGAGCTTTTGCATTTTGTTGTGAATTAATTTTGCAAATGGGTTGTCTGCCTCAAGTGATTTTACAGATTCCGAACGCATTGAAAGTTATTTGGCATCTGTCAGCCGGGAATTTGTTGGCCATTTGAATGCTCGCCACATACGCAAAAGCAGGAAGCATAACAGTCTATCTTTATAATTAGATCTCATCGTATCTACTGGGGCGAAAGTAGTACCACCGCTACCTCCAGAGCAATTTTCCTGGCCACGGGGTCATGCTGCCTGGTTACACGTACTCCAATCCGGAGGCCATAACGGTATCCGAACCCGGAGGCACGGACCGAATCCAGCGAAAACCGAACCGCGAATCGCGAAACTTGGCTCATTAAAGATTAAGACGCATTAACACAAATGGTGTGAGGGGCTAGCAGTTTAAGCGCCATCAGCATAAATATTTATGCAAATTGGGATTAGGAGTATTCTGTATGTACTTTGTAGGGTCGTCTGGTGGAAAGTTTGTGCGATAGCTACGGATAATGGCCGAAATTGTTATTTAATTAGAACTGAAGCCTTGGGTTTCGATTACCGAAAGTTTCTTAAAGCTCTGGCATTTCGTTTACCAGTGACCTTGTTGTACATTTTGGGTGAATTACAGCATTGCTCCGTCTTTGAGATTTCCCTCTTTCATTCGATTTTCCCGCTGGCTGATTCTGCTGCAGCTGTTCCTCTTTGTTTCGACATGGTAGTTTGCATTTCCCGCACTCAAGGCCACCGCCTTGGCAAAAAAAAAGGAAAAACTCTGTCCAAACAAATGCATGCGGTATAATTTATGCTGCCACGGAGCGAAGCCAACTTCCAGCTCATAAAATGTCGAGGTGAGTTGCGTTGAACGGCCAAGGCTGCCCGGATTTAGATAAATGCAATGCATAAAGATCCTGCTGGCGGCATCCGAGGTCAACTGCATTCCATGCATTCCATTTCCAACTGGTTGGCCATAAAAGGTCGTGGAATTCGGCGATTCATGGCACTCGCAAGAATATCAAAATGAAGTGGATGGCCATTGGTAGAATTTTAATGCATTTTTGTAATATTTATTTACAGAGTAACACTAGAGGGAACGCTTAAGTCCAGTTCCTCGACTATCAAATACCCGTTACTCAACTAGTGGCCGAAACGATTTTGGCATACATTTTGAAAAAAACCAAAAAAATAATGCGAGTATATCATATTCTAGAATCATTACTAGAATCTGCATGCTTTATCTCAACCTCTATACATTATAGTTCCGGAAACCCGTTATTCAAACGGTTCAGACGGTAACTTAACATTTAAAAACATTTATATTTAAACATTACTTTTTGACATAGTCATCTAGATCCTCTCCATCTGGGAATAGATACCTCGAAATTCATCATTGGAAATCTTTGCGTGCTTTTGTTGCCATCGGCGAATTAGCCCGCATATCGCTCTTTGCTCCGAGCTGAGCTCATCAATATGCATTGAATTTGAATTGAGTGGGAAAACTTGTTGGGTGCTTTGATGTCTGTCAAATGCTTATTGGCAACATTGTCTCCTAATGCAATTAGCCGCATTTATGCGCAATTTCGGTTGGCCCACTCCCCACACTCGAATCGTAGACATGGCAATTTCCCAGCTGCTTGTTTGTTGAAATTTCATTACTTTGTGTAAACAAAGTGCACGTGCTCGATGCGCCTCCTCCGCAACATTCGCCCCTCGAGTCCTGCAGGATTTTCTCCTCGAAAGTGGCGCATGCGCGGATAAACCAGAAAGAGTAATCATTCCTCTGAATAGGGCGCCATGAGATATGGCATTAAATCATTCTACGTTTTCCTGTGTTTCATTCAATTATCAAAAATATTTTAAAATAATTTTATGTGCCCTTGCCACACACCCTGACACCCAGACAGTCCCAGTCTTGCAGAGATAGACTTACTCACTTTTCCCGACTGGTCACGTCGTAATCAGCAAAAGGTTTCGCGTAGTTGCGGCTGTAAACTCGACTACGTGCCTCCCATGGCTGATGAGCCAGAAAACGTTCCCATAAATACTAAAATTCCTAATTTATTTAGTTTGCGTTTTGGATTTATTGCGCCTACTATTCGGCTGTTGTATATCATTTATGTGCGGCTGGAAATGGATACGGATACGATACGAATACGGATACGAATACGGATGGGGTTTAACGTTTTAAACGTTTCGCGCTCCACACGGCGTATGCACAACGTTCTTAAAGCCTGCTCGCTGCACATGGCGTATGAGCAATGTGCTTGAGCAGCATTTAATGCGTGTGCCAATTTAGCGGCCTGAAGTGGCGCTTCACTCGAGTGCAGCTGCTTGACTTCTGGATGGATGTACTTGGCCAGAAAAGAATCGCACAGCTGCACGCTGTTCATCAACTAATTAAGCAAAATTACCACTGCTAATGGAACAGAAATGATATGGAGGAGGCCTTGACACGTTTCTGCCATGGGACTTGGATTGGGACTGGGACTGGTACTGGTACTGGGACTGGTACTGGGAGTGGGACTGGAATTGATCTTTGGGGAGCCCTAAAGCTGCGACACGTCGAGGCCTATCCACGGAAGTCACACCTCCTTTTTGCGCCGCGCATGAACAATCTCATAATCAGCATAATTTTCCTGTAAATACCAAAGAACAACAGGCAAAAGTCAGAGGCACTTGACTTCGGCTGGCCTGAGATTCCTGGCCACAGGCAAGACAGGAAGATGTGCTGGCTGATGGTGGCCCAGATGGTGGTTATGCACTGAGATAATTATCTGCCCACTCGCCGCTCATCCTGGCGATGCCGATTCCAATTCCATTTCCACTTTCGTTTTCCCTGGCTTTCGACGCTTTATGCCCCTCGACTGCTGTTGGCAAGTTGTGCCCTGGAGACCAGTTGGCCAAGAAGAATAATGTTGGCCCGTGTTATTATCTCTTGTGCCGGTTTTTGTGGGCGTGGCCAGTGAGTGTCATAAATAAAATGGCAACTATGTGCCGCCGTCGGCTTTCCCCTCTTCTTCACACTTAAGAACCATTATTAGGCAAATATATGTAAGATATGGTGGCTACTTTACGTGGACCGCCCGTTGGCCAGTTTCGTTTTACTACCGCTGCTCAAATTTGATTTCGTTTGCACTAATTGCTGGCAGTGTAGAAATATGGGCTACCATTAATCACAGACACAACTCCTGGCGTGCCACCAACGAAAGGCAACCAAGTGCGAACCACCAGCATGGGCCAATTGCCGAAGGGCTGCGTATTTTATTGGTTGTACTCCGAGTAAACAATTATAGGTACACACAACAATATTTGCCCAGCTCGAGGCTGTTTAATCTAGGTGAGGTGGGGTGTAACTACTATGATTTGTGGCTGATACGGGAGCATATATTGTATCAGATCACTTACCAATTTGTTGCCTATATATACTCGTATTTATATCTATGTACATACATATATGCATGGCCCATTTCCTATTCTCGAGAGCTGCCCAGTCACTCTCATTTGCGCAGACAAATGAATCGCAGGAATGTCAAAAATTTCATTAGCTCAGCGGTAAATAATAAATGGTTTCCTGTTTACCGCTCATACGAGTTAATAGCTAAGCAGCGTTTTATTTGCACATTAAAAAGTCAAGCTCAGCCAGGGGTAATAGAAAAGCAATTTTCATGGGCTCGCCTAATAAATGAAAGAGCTGCGAAGCTTGTATACTCTACCCAAAATCTACGTATTTAATCCAATAATTCGGGTATTTATACTTTCCATACAAATGACGGACAAGTTTTAACATTTTTTACAGTTTATTTGTTGTGCTTCATGTTTTTCAAGGAAAATGGCAAAACATGTGGGAGACAAGCATGAAAATGTATTTATAATAATTAGCTTTGATACATCTCAATAAGGTGTTACAATACAAATCATATAACTTGTAAAATATACCACAAAATGTTTATTCCTTCATATTACCTATACAAAATTCACAAGTTCCTTAATTTGTACAATTAACTTTTGGTGGTTATTAAATGCTTTATTTATATGGTTTTACAACTCAAATCACATGGTATAACCGACTACCTTATGCTGTTCCTCACACGAGCTCCACTTAATGTGAGCTCATAAATTGCCCATAAGGCAACTGACTCGAAACATTGGACCCACCCAAACGTATAACGTACAGGCGAACTAGCGTTATTCTTTATTGTTTGAGAGGATTGTACAAGTCATGCGGCCAAAACGCTTTCATGCCCGAGTTGTTTTGCAGCCGCGTTCTGCCAGGATTCCGGGAACTGTTTGTCATGCCAGAGTCAATTTTCTCCATTCAAAGACACTTTATTGGTAACTCGACAAATGCAAGCGGCACAAAAGGATGTGCATGTCCTGCGGGCAAGGGAGAGTTAAAAGTTTGCATGTCATTCGAGCCGCACTTCATTTCATCGCCAGGCAGCCGTTTTTCCCCCCTTTTTGCCATTTTTCACCCATTTGCTCCCATTGTGGCCCACCAAGGTGTGAAACATTGTGTCAGGCTGTCGGGCAAAAGCGGAAAAGGAGAAAATTATTTGCACTCTCAGGACTCGAAGCACGGTTTCTACTGCTGAGCAGTTTTAGTGCACTCGCACTGCCTTTTTGGGGCAGATTTGTTTTGCTTAGCCCCGAAATGTAATGTGCTTTACAACATGCTGAAAAGTTTTCAGCCAAAAGTGTGCTCCTACACTATTTTCGAATGCGTATGTGTGTGTGTTATAAGCTAATGCACCAAGGAATTTCCACTACATTTTCATATGCTCAATTATTTAATACACCAAGCGAGGCGAGGAACAACAGCTTCACTTGCAGGACCTGCTCGCAACTTTATCTGTTCTTGTTTATTCGAGGGAAACGAAGTTAAATTGTTTGCCCTTCAATGTCTTTAATGCGGAGCAACGAGCTGGCTAAGTGGGTGGGTGGGTGAGTGGTGGTCGGTGGAGTACTAGCAATTATAATGCTGGCTGTATCGCCTTTGAACAGCTCGTTGTCTGTCATAGACACGCCATCGATTGCAGCCATTCTGGTCGGGCCAACTTTCTGCCCCATTTCACTCCTATTGCCTTCCAGCACTTAAAAAATGAAATACATTAAATAGAAGGCAAAGGGCATAAATTTTGTGTGGAAAACGCATATTAATAAATAATGCTATATTACCTCCCTATGCACTTTAAAATTAAAAAATTATACAAAATCTTTTTCAATAACATGTAGCATGTAGCAGGGGCTTTGAAATTAAAAATAAATGTTTATCTTAGGCGCGCCATATTTACATTTATCTCTGCGGCCCTCTCCTGTAATGTATTTAAACATATTTTCTTCTTATTTTTGTAGCCTTAATATCAATACGACTAGGTATTAATTGGGTATTAAGAGGAGTTAAGAGTTACTCAGTTATCAAAGTCAATTTAATATCTGATTCGATACTTCGCTAGAGTTAGGGATAGACAAATAAATAGAACTAAAGTTCCCAAATTCATATAAAATAGATTTTATGTAAAGCGGCAACTTAATACATCAAGTTATATTATTGGTTAAAATCTGTGTAAATACACTAAAGTGAATTCCTGCTCAAAAACTAGTGCCAGTATTGGTTTAGTGTATCGACGGCAGCCACAAAGAAATGCTGGCCAGAAGAACAACGGCAGCACCAGCGGCTGTGGCAACAACAAAGAATAAAGGCCGACAGCTGCAGAGCTTAAGTAACATAAGGTGCCTCATTGCCTCATAGTTTGCTTTATTTATGGCCCGCACAGCTCCGCCGGTCGGCATGAAAGTGGCTTTTAAAGCCGCCGTCGTCCATTGTTGGCCTGAATTATTGATTTTCATTAGAGTCTTGTCCGTCTTCGATTACGGCGACAGTTTCGGTTTGTTTTGTTGGCCTTCCCTTAGCCTTGTGAGGCACCCAACAACCCCATCCAGAGTCTGCTGGTGGATTGTGTATTTGATTTCCTTTGAAATCACTGCTCAATGGCTTCGACCGGCAAGTTTGACCGACCATGTGCCCATGTAGCGCTGATTTAATTACGGCCGACACCATCGCCGTCGCAATTGAAATGTTCGGCAGACTTTAACTTGGCCCAAACGCCGGCGCACAGTTGGCGAATCTTGAGACTGCCAGCACCGGCAGGCAACTGGGAATTTTTTAATTTAATTAAAATGTCGACGGTGAACGGCAGACGGTAGTTGGTAGATGGTAGACGACTCCTCGTCTGCTGTCCCTGCGGCCACAATGCAATTGTAAGGTTTCCATTTTAATTAAAGTTTTTACGCGCATTTCACTTACTCGAAATCGCAGCGACGACAGGGCTACAAACAGCGCCCTCCGCCGCCAACTGCCAACCAAAAGTGGCAAATTTCATATTCCGTTAGAGCCCTGGCAACCTGGATTCCGGATTCCGGGTTCCAGATTCCAGATTCCGGCTAGAGTGGCAACGAGTGAGAGAGGGACAAACGAGGACAACGAGAGGACTATTTAAATGGGAAAAGCCGAAAAACATGGGGACTCCCGTGCTGCACTCAGAAAAAATCAAAATTAATGGAATGCATTGAAAATGTATTTTTAAAATAATTATATTTAAGTTAAAACAATGGTAAAGCCGGCCAATTTTAAGTTTGAGTTTTATCAGAGTCCAGTGCCACACGAACGAAATGTATTGAAGAATATATTTTATGAATTCATTTGGAAAGAAATTAAGCATTTGAATTCTTAATACAAGTACATACATTAAGCTCTTTGTCATTCAGAAAATCAGTGAAATTTGAAAAATGGAAATTTTTAAGTGTGCTGTATTCTCTGCAAATTTGTTGTTTTCTTTGGAAAACTTCAGCAATCAAACAAAACAAGCTGAGTGTTGATTGTGCATTGATTCTCCACTTTCAGTGCGAGAGCTTCGCCTTGATGGATCAGGTTACCTGCTTCTTCGTAGCAGGAAGCCAGTTCCTGCGGCACCAGCTGCACTTTCACCAGCAGCTTTTCACTCTCATCTTAAAGTTGAGAGCTGCAATGGGTAATTGATTAAAAGCGACACCCACTGGCAGGTGTTTAATTCGATATTGATGTGCGGCGCTGACATTGCGCATACGCCGTGTGGAATGCTTGGACCGCCTTAGTCGCGAATCAGCCAGGGATAAGATGGCTAAGGGCACACTTGGGGCTTCACTGGCTCTTATCGCGTAACTTTTAAAGCTTCCCAAGTTTATGGAGCACATGCATCAACCTCAACCCACGAGGAATTGGCCGCCATTGTTGTGCATAATCGAGGCAATTATGCAGCGCAATGATCTGGCAAGGTCTCCGAGCAGGCCGACTTGAACTTGTCACCAAGGGTCTGCTATCTGCTATCTGCGATGTCGGCATATTAATTGGCAAGCCTGCGCTTGTGCAACCTATCCCCAATGGTACGCCATTGGTACGCCCACCCCGGCAATTACCCCTTTGTCTTTTCCAATTAGATCAGTCAATGACCTCGCCGCACTGACTGCCGGCTGTTGATGGCAAATAATTGGCGCAGATAAACCGGCATTAAGCCACATTAAATTATGCACTGAGGAATCCCCCTTTGACCCGGCGGACTGAAGTGGCTCTGCACCGGATGCGGAGCAGATGGAGGCCAACTGCAGTCCGGGTCCTGGAGTTTCGAGTGTGTCAGCAAGGAGCAGCAGGCGTCGCTGGTTGTGCGGCGATGATGGCAACGCAGCGCAGCGCAACGCAACGCAACGGCGGCGAGTAGCAATTAAAATGTCAATTGAAACGCCCCCGGTTCACAGTGAAAAAGAGGCGTGGAGATAACTGCCGCACAGTTGATCAAGGAGCAACTTTCTCGTATTTTATGTTAGTAGAATGGGGAACCTGGTTGAGAAATTTTCGAGCACTGCGTTCAACATGTTAAGTTATTTAAATATGTAAGCGCTCTTTGATGGAATTTGTTCATCCATTAGTAATATAACTTATACCAATAAATCAGAACTATTTCATATGTACATATGTGTATTTGTACATCTATGCATAAGCAATACTTTAGTTTTAAACTATACCTATGTGCTTTTAACTTGTAAAAACGTATTTATATTTTATTTTGCTGCAAACATTAAGCTAATCGAAATTAATTTCGCGAGTACCATAAAGTTGTCAAATTTACTTAGGTAGTTGATTGGCTTGTCAAATGTAGTGGACCCACTGTGAAAGCATTGACGGATATTGCAGACGGAGGACTGGTCCCTGTCCGTGTCCGGGAATCGTTTTTGGTTGCGGACTAAGCAGAGGAGACTGGCGGGCAGGACGCGGCAAAGGCAAACTCAAGCCAAAGGCAAACATTCCAATTTCATTTGGCTGGCTTTGGGGACCGGTTGGCTTGTTTTAGTCCCTGTTTTAGCTGCCAACTTCAGGCCTTCCATTGTCAACTAATTTCGAAGCGGTTCGGAATCAAAGTTGCACTCCCAAGCACAGGCACAGGCACAAGCCCAAGCCCAAGCCCAAGTCCATTATAAACTTTCGCTTTTGGCAGCGCCACCAAGTTGGAGCAAAACAATGGGATCAGGTGAATTGCACCTGGCCAAAGGAGCAGCCGGGGCACACCAGGTGGTTGGGGGAAATGAGGCCAAGTGTGGGGGTATTATGGCATTGTTGGCCTGACAAACGGCAAACACGCTGAAGGCTCAAATCCGTGCCGTGATTCGGATGCGGTTGTGGATGTGGATGTGGATTTCGTGCCCTTGGTTTGGGTATAATTAAATTCCGCTTTTAAGTGCAACACCGCTCGACGGTAAAAATAGTGACTAATGTGCCAAACGAGCCAGTCGCATCCCATTTTCGTGGTTCACTGGCTCGGCTTAATTTCATTTCAAATCGTTAAAGTCCTAAAAATACCGCTTGGCTGGGTCACACAAAATGCGGAAGGTCCAACATGTCATAGGTCAAGTCTGGGATTTCACCCCCAACTTTCCCCCGCCCACAGTGGCAGGTGGGAAATCACATTACATATACGTGGGATTTATTTTCTGCCTTGCACAGTTTGAGTTTACAATTAAATTAGAAACTTTGACTGTGCTCCGTAAAGTTTCGGCGGCAACGTCAGAGCTTTGCCAGTTATGCGGACAGTTTTGGTCCGGTTCCCAGCTCCCAGTTCCCAGTTCCCTGTTCCCGATCCCCAACCACCTCACATCTGACGAAATAAAATACGTGACACAATTCCATATGAGAACAAGCGCTTGAGGAGCAACAACAGTTGCAGCAACTTCTGGTGTGCCCTGCTCCCAGTAATCCCCGTACCTCTGGGCAGTTCAATGAACTTTAAAGCCCTGCAAGAGCTGAGCCAGCTCCGAAATTAAAACTGAAGAAATGGATATCCATCTATATATAGAGTCCGGAGGAATCGGATTGGTGCTGCAAAATCAGTCGTAATCATCATTCGCTAAATGTATGCTCTACCTATTAACCTCCCTATCCACGTTACTTTATACTTTTCGTATAGTGCACACCACATCAAGGAGTTCACCGAACCATAAATGCATACATACTCGAATGTACATACATATGTATGTATGTGCGCCTAAGTGTGGCAGGTGGCAGATGGGGCAGACACTTGGCCCCATTCTTTTTCAATTCGTTTTCGTAGTCTTAGCTAGATTTTATTTATTTATATGGCCAAATGTTGTCTTTCGATTCGGCTTCTTTCATTTCCTAGCCGGCAGCCGCTTCCTTGTTTGCCAGGCCCCCTACATACTCGTACATTTCCTTACCTACATCTATCTTTACATATATCTTTGGCCCCGGCTCGCTGCACTTGCGCTCATTAAACATTTAGCTACATTGTCTGGCATATCTTGGATATGCGAAAAGGTGCCTGGGATGCCGGTTGCCAAGGGAAACTGCTTAGCCGGGCTGCAGACAAAAGATATGAGGCAAAAGCGCAACGTCAAAAAGGAAATTGTGCGCCTAATGGTCATTGCTGGGCTAAATGAAGCTGCCATTGGGTGCCGAGCCGGCTCCTTCGGTCCATTGAAATATTTAAAAGGATTTCCTTTTCTGCCCGGCTGCCTCTTCTGGCCATGTCCCTCCAGTTACACCGCTCGGCGAACGATCTGGGATTAAGCAAATCAAAAAGTCAGTGCCCCTGCCTCACTTTGAACCACGGACATCGACAACTGTACGTCTGAGCACTGCACAAAACATATTTCTTAAGTATATCAAGCTTTTATCCCTAAAAAGAGGGGTAAAATGTGAGTACATAGATTTCAAGCTTAAGATATTTAAATACATCGTTTATTTATGTGCTTTTAACTTTATCGCATTATTGTTATCGACTTATTCCCAAGCTTATTTCTAAGAATAGTAGAAATATAGAAATACTCGTACATAAAATCATTATATTACTTGAAGAAGAAACCTATGCTATCTTTTCTGATCCATGAGCTTCAATTCGAAATGGACATTTCTTGTAATGTCATTTCGCACTTTTTGGTCCGCACTCTGGGACGGTTCGCTGTCCCTGTCATCGGCACTACAGTCACAGTCACAGTCGCAGCTGCATTGGCTGCCTTGTCCGAATGCAATTAAAATGTCAGCGATGCAGAAAAGGGGCCGCCCGGTGGCGGGAAAAATGGCTGGCTAGCATGCGAGGGAAAATGGCTCGGAATGGAGTGCGAGGTACCACTCTGCCCGCGGGACTCTGGCCAGACACGCATTTGCCATGCCAAAGGGACTGGACTGGACACTCGACTTGCACCGCTTTTTCGAGCAGGAGCAGAGCAGAGCAGAGCAGAGCAGAGCAGAGCAGCACCAGGATCAGGACTGGATTCGGGAAAACCGGAGGAAAAGGGGCGACCAGCGGCCACGCCCATACACGCCATTAAGCGCACTTGTGATGTACGTAAATTAATTTACTGTCGACCATTTATGTTCGCCGGCGAACCAATGAAGGCGCCACAACATCCACGTCAACATGGCCAACACAAAGATGAAGAGCCAAGCGCGTTGTTAGCCAGCTTTATTGACACACTGAAATGTGTAGACGTCGAAAAAAAAAAAGGGAGAAAGTTACACAAGCCGCAAAAGTTTGCTAATAAATAAAATTTAGCACCCAGTTGGCCATAAAAACACGGCCCAAAAGCGAGACACATCCTACATAATTATTGATTCGACAGGCGGGATATATGTAAGCAAAATTTATGATTCAGCGTGATATATGTTGGGGGATTTTGATTCCTCGCTGCTAAGCTGTGCGTTGGCTAAATGGAAAATCACAGGGCAATAAATGCGGAAAAGGGGAAAAGTTTAAAAAAGTCGTGGATGGCTTCCAATCTTGATTAAAGTCGGAGTTCGGAACTTGTTTCTTATTTAAAACCTAAATAAAATATTGTAAGTCACCTAAAATGTTTCAGACTAGCCGCTGCCTAGTTGAATAACTAAAAACTGGTATAGCTAAACCTGAGTAGTAAATTAAGTCTCAAAGCGGTAAAAATGTAATGGATATTTCAATTATATTTATGGAGCTAGTACGTAACATGGCTTCTATATATAATCATGTATTTCCCAATATGGCGATGGGTGGACTTCTGCCACCCAGTCGGCGCCATTTATTGCGTCCTACATTGCATTCAGCACTGCAAGTGGTTATTGTCAATAGCGTTATTCAGGGGAGGCACGCGCGTTGTGGACGGCAGTGTGTCGCACGCGGAGACCGCAAGTTGCGGATATTATCTGGAGGGTGTCACTTTGTCGGCAACAGATACTTAAGTGCTGTCCGGCAGCCCCGAGCGCCGCATTCCGGCGTAGTCCCTCGCAGTCCCTCGCAGTCCCTCGCAGTCCGTTGCAGTCCGGCCGGACTGGATGGGATGGCGGAAGCACGCGACTACGGCGGAAATTGCTGCACATGCAACGCACGCAGCCCGGCCACTTGGTAACCCCTTTTCGCCCAGTATCCTTTCCACCCCTTTCATCGGGATGCCATCAACAGCCGTTCCGGATCGGAATGGAGTTCTCCCACTCGCCCTCCATCTGAGTTTACAAATTAAAGTTAAAATTACAATGCATGGCATGCCATAAATACGAAAGTTTAAGACCTTGACAGCCATGACCAATTGACCCAATTGTTTGCCCGTTCGCCCGTTCGCCCGTTTTCCCGCACTTTGCATGTGCCGAGCTGAGGCGGAGGTGTTTTCGGGCGTGGGCGCTGGCGGGGGGCTTCATCATCGAGGGGCGGGATGGGGCTTTCGGGCTTTCGAGTGCCCCGAATTGCAGCAGCCAGCGTGAGAGTGGCCAAATTGAATTTGAAGCGCAGACCCAAGCCGAAATAGGGCCATGTTCCCAAAGACCTTAATCGCAGAGCCAACATTGACTTTAAGTTTGTTGCGGGCCGAAGAGAATGGCGCTCTCTTAGGGTCCCCTTCTCTCTTTCGGCCCGTTTTTATCCGGCTAAGAGGCTCTCGGGCTCTTCTACCTTCGGCTTGCGGACACGACCTAGGCGAACGGAAAATGGAAAAGCGGCGCGCTTTCCTCGCCTGTCAGTTTGCCGCAGTCGAGCACTGAACACGCAGCGCGCGGTTACATCCACCAGAACGCGAGGATAACTCAGCCAGGATAACAATATCGTGCGATCCTTCGACGAGGGTCGGTTGAATACAAAAATAGAGGTGGCCCCAAAGGCGAAAGCACGAAATAACCCCGTACAAAAGTGATAGAAAGTGCGAAAGTGTGTGTTTGTGTGAGAGAGAGTGGCATTATGGGCATTAGCGGGGTCACCACCTCCCACGCAGTTTGAACTTGTGGCAAAGCCGCAAATGCAACGGCTAGTTGCGAATTCACAACGTGCCACGGGCGAAATACTGACACCTCCATCTCGTTCGGTCCCGGTCCCGGTCCCGATCCCGTACCCGCCTCCCGTGTCTCATCCCCGGAAAATCCGTGTCCATCGAAATAACCCGTAACCCGTTTCGCATCCGTATTCCGTGTCGCGTCGCGGTTCGTTGAGCTGGCAGCCGAAACTGTCGGTTTAGTTGCGCCATTGCCATTATCTATATGCCAACATAGCAGAGCTCGGCTGCAGATTGCATCCCATATCCGCGGAACGTGTCGCCATCGCCATAGCCATAGCCGTAGCCATCGCCACCGCTGGCCATGTAAGTGATATCCGTGTGGGTTTTGAGTTGCCACAGAAAGTGTGTACCGCAATAAATTACCTGGCAACTGACATGTTTCCGAATCGAAATGCAGTTGCGCCAGCCCATCCGCCTGCGGATAGGCCCCGTCGTAATTAAATTTCTGTGAATTTTATCACAATGTACGGCACTCTTGCAGCGGCAGCTGAAGCTGGAGCCGGAGCATCAGAGGCCACTGCCATCGGTCTTTTCCTTTATCCTTCCGTGGCCCTCTGTTCAATAACAATGGAACCATGTCGAAATCGGGCCGCTGGCCATTTTGCGATGCTCCTCTGATACACGTTTTTGTGTCGGTAAAAATTCAACAAAAACTAAAGCCAAACTCCATTAGGAGCTTGCAAAAGCCGCATGATTTATACAAGGGTCATGCATCATATACCTAAACACGCCAACACATGTACGACCTATATAGATAATGTTATTGATCCTTTTGACAGACTTTTTAGCTGCGGGTCAAGCAATCACAAGCAATCACAGCAGAGATGAAAGATTTCAGCAATGAAAAGGCAATTATTTGCGGAAACCAACCGCTGATCAAAAAATACTTTAGATCATTATCCCAACCAATTCATAATAAATCAAGGTTCGGTTTAATATCAGGAAAACGGAAGCGAGCAATCAGGGCAGACATTTAAATCGAGACTACAGATTTCACCTATGCAAATACATTTAATGGCAGCTGTATGTCCATGTACTGGCGTTTCGGTCCATAACTTCTAGGTTATAAAAATAGTATCCAGCTTTTTGGCTTAGTTTCCACTGTACTGCCATAAATGTAGGCCATTACTTCGGTACTACCCGCACCAGATCGTCATAAATCAAAGTTCTGCTTGCTCAAAATTAGTGAAATGCAAATAACATGACAATATTAATGATTTCGCCCAGAGACATGCACACACTGCACATAGTAATAAAAATATGAAACAAGGCGAATACTGTTCGGCTGTTTGAATAGGGAATGTCTTAACGATGACTGGCTGGGAAATATCGAATACCCGGTGTTTTATCAATTGCCATATCGCGTGCTCGAGCGCGAAAAAATAAGGAAATATATACTATAAACGAATGTAAGGACTGTGGAATTGTTGCGAGTGGCAGCCATCGAGTGGAACAATGGACTCCCGTACCCGAGAAGTGTGTGAACCGTTTTGGCCAACAAGAAACCTGATAGCGAGCCGCACAAAAGAGCACTTTCAGTTGCGAATGGCACCGGTCCTTCGCCATTTGATGGCGGCCATTAGCTATTTGCTGCCGCTAATCGAAGTTTATGTTTTGCATTCATGTAAGCCGCCTCCCTCCCAAAATTTTGGCTAGTGGAGTGGCAGGGGCTGTGGCAAGGACACGCCCTCGATCGACCCACTATCAACTAGCAGGCAGCCGTGCTCTCATGTTGCGACTGTCAGTTTAATACAAATGAACTGTTTATGTTAATAAATGAGCTCACCGGTTTATGCCGGATCCAGCTGTGGGTGGGGGCGCGTCTCCCAGAGGGGGGTATTACATCATTAAAGCAACACCTGCTGTATCTGAGTGCGTATAGGAGTGTGTGTGTGTCAATGTCAGGAGGCGCCACCGGAGCCCCATCTCCACCCCTCCATCCCTCCATCCCTTCAAACCCCTAGTAACGTTGCAAGAAAATTACAGCTAATTAACATTTTCTGTTTTTTCAATTTGTGCACACGATATTTGGACAGGCTTCTCAAAAAGCATACACCTAAGAAAAATAAGCAAACTAAAGCGCCTAGTTAGCTAGAATGGCTCTTGACTAATACTGAATATCTTATTAAATGTGCTATTTTTAAAAGGTATTGATGTCGCTAGTATACAACTTCAAGTAAATAAGTTCCTTGTAGAATTCAAAAAGGAGAAAAATTAAAAATATAAGAGCTTTAAGTGGAGTTTATGGCTTAGAGTCATGCCTAATCCTTGGCGAACTGAACAAATGAACAGCTGTTTTCTCCCAGTGCCGCCAGCTGAAAGCCGACCTGAGCGTCTTTGCCGCTCTGTTGGGCGTTTAATAGCCGGAAATCTGTCTATTTCCGCTTGCCGTGGCGTTGATTATACTTAATAGATGACCGACCGGCTGGAGCGCCCCTTCTTGGCTGGCTGCTAATTCTTCTTTTCTGCTGCTTTCTGCCTGATACTCGAGTATTAGTGTAGCTGTAATTATGCTCTAATTATATCCCGTGTGTGTGCAAGTGAGAGTGTGTGAGTGTGTGCCTGTGCTTGTGCTTGTATGCCTGTGGTGCAAAGAAAAATCTCTGCTGTGATGTAATTACAACCCAACGTGTAAAAAGCAGGAGTGCTGCCTCCTCCTGCTCCACCTCCTCCTCCTCCTCCTCCTCCGCCTCCTCCTCCGCCTCCTCCAGCGGCGGCTTTAATCCTGGTTTCGCTTTCCTTTCTCTTTTTTTTTTCGAGGTCCTCGCCAGGTAATCTGGCGGCAGGTGAGGCCATCCAGATAGTGGAGGTCCTTTTGTGGGTTTGAGTGGCCGTGCATGTGTTTAATTGGGCTGTCACTTGTGGGAAATCATTATCACTGTTAACCACAAATAATTGTCTATATTTAAACAGAGATTTTCAATTATGTTTTTTCCCCTTTTTCAGGTGAACTGTAAGGCAAACAATTTAAAGCTGTAAAATTCAATGAATAACCAATGAAGATAAATCCGAAAAGCAATTAATGTAAACGAAGGAATTTAAATAAATCCATAACTTTAACGATACATATCAAAGTTAGTCTGATTTTTCTTTAATACTATTAGCTTATTTAATACCAATATACGTCAAAATATTAAAAGTGCTAAGATTCTCTATAATAATAACCGAGTTTAAGGCATAGCCCAGAGCAATTGAAGCGATTAAAAGTTCTGAGAAATCAAGTGAAGCGTTGAAAACGAGACCCGTTGGCAAAATAAATATTTAATTAAATCGATTGTGTGTGCAGACGGATGCAATTTAATTGAATGGATATAACGAATCACGCGAGTTTTCCTGCAAAAAACCTCTAAAACACGCACATCCGTGTCGCGCCAAATCGCTTTGTCATGTAATGTCTTTATGCCCTCAAGCGGATCAAGTGCTTAGGCGATAAGAAAAGCAGCTGGAGCGGCTGGCTCCTTGCAGGATTTCCGGATTATATGCATAAATGAAAGCACACATGCCCCGGCCGTAAGCCAAAGTTTCGAGGGGCCTAGGATTCCATCGCACAGCGGATTAGCTGCAACATAAAACCACGCACACAAAGGACCTGAGTGGAGGCAAAAACGCGAGGCAGCAGCAGGAAGCTGGGATTTGCGCCCTCCATGACGTCAACAGTGCGTAAATGGGCAAGCAATTAAGCCGTTAACGATGTGCCCGCTCTCAAAGGCGCCACGCAGGACCTCCAGGATCTCCAGGACCTCCACGAGCTTCGGCACCACCCCGATCCAGATAGCGGTAGAACGCCAGATAGAGTCCTTTACGAGCACAAGCGAGCCAATAAAAACTGCATTCAGCCGCGCTGCGTCCAAAGTCGCTGATTAATTCCAAGTAAGTTGATGAGCTTGTGCTCCTACTCCACCTTTACGATTCCACTTGGTCGCTTTACGGGTCTGCCGAAGAACCAGACAACCTGTTTTCTGGTAATTTCTGTAATCATCACGGTTTTAAAACGAGAGCACGGGGTTCAAAAGAACACGGAAAATGCAGTGTCGAGTCGCCTGAGAAAAGTGACTCCAATTTGATAAGTTGAGTAAAAGAATTTATATGAATACAGGGAAAGGGGTGCCTTTTTCTGTTTAATTGCAAGAAAACTTAATTGTTTTTCCATTAGCCACTGCACAGGAAAATTCATTCCAAAAGACATGGATACAGTATACCAAAAATAACCACTGTGATATCCACACTGACAAACATTATTTATTCAAAGATCCGTATCCAATTTTACTCAGTTCAAGGTCTCTTAGTGCCACAAAAATAATAATCGATGAGTTCTGAGCTCCCTATTGAAGTCAGGGCTTCAAAGGAAGCACAAATTAATTGCATATTTCCTTTAAATTGTTTTTTTATTAATTTTTAACACACTTTGCCACAGAAGGCAATTCCACTATTATTTTGACAAGCAACAAAAATCATTTCGTTTATAAATCCCTATGGCTAACTGGGTAATTACGTTTGAATTAAACAACCGAAAAATCCACATTGTATTTAGCTTCTTCCTTTTATTACTTTTCCTGCACAACACTGTAGCATTGCATAAAATCGTATACAAAAACAGCAGCATGCCGCATATGTAATAAATTCTTATCCTTTATGCTCTTGCAAACAGTAATCAAACAATTTTCTGGAAAATGTTCCCCGCTTTATATATGTATGTAATTTCGTTTTTAAAATTAGATTACAGACATTTGCCTGTGGGTAACGTCCAAAATGGCAGCATACTCTTCAGCGCTCATCAAAAATGCGAACGAATTTATAAAGAGATAGCAACGTGCCGGCAGCGGGTTGAGTTTTGGCAGCTACTATGGCGGTGCTATTATTGTTAGCCCAGTTGGTTGGTTGTACTAAAAATACAACACCGAAAATACGAGTAATTTTTGAGGGCTGCAACCGAACCGAATGCTTTCGGAGGCCCCAAGGCCTTCGCTTTCATAGAGTCTCTGCGTGAATCGAGTGCGGTGAGTGGAGCTGGCATTTTGTTTGCCGAAAATCGGACGGCCAGACAAATGCATGCATAACTTGAAAGCGAAATCCGGGCATCACGGCCATAGAAAGTCATCTAATTCTCTCAATTCAAACACTTTTGCCTGAGCCGCACTCGCATACAAGTCCAAACATCGGAGCTTGTTTGTTGGCAGTCATTGAAAAGTGGGTAAACTAAATGTGAAAGCTAAGCCCAGTGATGTCTGCACTGTGAGGAAAGTAAGGTTTCATTTCTCTTGAAGAAGCACTAAAATGTTTATGTATAAAGTGAGTAATTGTTGGTTAGTAATTGCAATAATTATTGAAATAAATTCCTTTCCATTGCTGTTTTCTAGCAAATCCCTTAATACCAAAACCGATTCCATCGTGAGCTGCATTCATTTTGAGCTGACTTTTATGCCATAATGTATACTGATAGGTAGGATTTCTTGATTTTTTACTCTGTGTGCCAGCATGGAGACACGAAAAGGATGAAGCCCGGCCTAAAACAGGCAATTCATAGTCAGCCAGGCTGCCAGCTCGGATTCAATGGCTCTCATTCACCGGCTTAGACTATCACACAAGGGCAGGAAGTGGGGAAGATGGTGGCATACGAATGTGGGCGGAGTGTGTGAGTGTGGGTGTGGGTGTGGGGGGTATAAATCAAACACACACATATGCACACGGGTGGGCGGGCGTTCTCCCACTCCCACTTGTGTCCGCCCACCAATGCTGCAGCCGATGGCGCTTAAAGGCATTTTCGCAAAAGTTTTTGACTTGAGCATTTCAATCGCCTGTTTTATTGCTCACATATTTTATGCCGTTTATGCTCAAAATTCAGCTCAACATGCGCGACTCTTTGGTTCACACAAATGGCGAAAGGAGCTGCCTTTGTCTGTGTGAGTGTGTGTATTTGTGTGTATGTCCTGCGGCGTTGAGCAAGCAACTCTTGCCAGCGCTGAGGAAAAACCGCAATGCGGCACATTATGCGCGCTGAAATTCCCTCAAGTCCCTTTCATTCCCGAAAGAAAGTCGAAAGTCGGGGAAAACGCAGCCGCGAAAGAAGTGCGCAAATGCTTGCCACCCCCTCTTCACTTTTCTTTTTTCCAGCCTTTATTTCTCCTGTGTGGGGGGCGTGGCCGGCAGGCGGACATGGCTATTTGGCTGCATTTTCCCGCCGACTGATAAACTGGCCGCCTCCTGGGAGTGTTTGCCTTGCGGTTTTCCGTTTGTTTGTTTTAGCCTGCTTTGCTTTAGCAAAAAAATATACCAACTAATTAATGTTTTGTGCGTGAAAATGTATTTTAATTGTGCACCTGCTGCTGCTGCTGCTTCTGCTGTCGACACTGCGGTTAGGTAAATATTAATGTTGGCTTCGGTGCGTTGACTTTGCCTTAAATCCCAGTCTGGCGACGACACTTGGGCCTTTTCCCTTGCCCTTTGCCAGAGGTTCGGGGACGTGGGATGTGGGCCTGGGGCTTTCCACTTTTGATTGAAATGTTTGTCAAGTTTATTTGCCCGGGGCTTCCGTAAAATGATTTGCCAGAAAGCCCGGCAACAATGTAAACACTTTTGCGTGTGCGCCACCATGTCCTCAGCAGAAATGAGATGAATTCGGCCAGAACGGCCGTGAGGACTCAACTCAACTCAACTCAACTCAACCCAAAGACATCTCGGCCTTAGCTCTTGGCTCAATTAAGACAAAGGCTTGCTGGCGCATACGGCATACATATTGATTTTCATTCACTAATGAAAAGTGAACATAAAAAGCAAAAGACACTTAACCCTTTTATTAAATCGACCACGCAATCTGCCGATGACGTCAGATAGTGCCTGACTAAAGGGCAGACTCGTCGATTGACTGAATGACTGAATGACAGACTGACTCACTGACTGAATGACTGACTGAGTGACTGACTGACTGACTGACATACTGGCTGACTTTCCAGGCAACAGCTTGGTTCAGCGCCTCCCAAGTGACAGCACTCGCCCACTGAAATAACACTTTAAAAACAAGGCAGTGGGGCAGTTGGGGGATCGTGTTTACACTGGGGGAAAATATTTACTCGAAATATACCAGGAGCTCTTAGCAAAACGAGGTCAAGTGCCGCTCACAATTTAATGTTAAATTTGACTTTATAACCCCCCAAGAGTTAGCTAGCCTTTATTATCGGATTTTAAATGGCTATAGAAGCTGGATGAAGTCCTTTTATTATAAAGGTCATTAAAATATTCAATAATTTCAAATAAATGTATTTTATTACATGTTATGTATTTTAGATGGGTATGAAAATTTAAAAGTGTATGAAGAGGTCTTCAAAATCGCAACCCTGATCGCAAAGGACTCGAGTATGAACAAGGCATTTTATTTTGAAGACATTTGAGAACGCTTATAGTTTTTCGTTCAGTGCAGGCGAGTGTCAGTGTTTGTGGACGTGTTCTGGTTCGTGTTCGGGCCTCTCGAAGCGCACACAGCACGCCTGTTGATGGAACCCCTTCCATCTGGCTTTTAACCCACATAATAATTACTGTAGCGAAAGGTTGCCACGGTCGAATGCGAAAAGTTGGAGTCGATAATTGCAGCGCCTGTTTGGGCCCCGGCAAGCGATTGTTAATATGAGTATTTGCGCAGCGGTGTCTTATAATCGGTACTACTAATTGCGCACGGCTTTCCCCATGTAAAGACCGTGGTCCCCTTAATTGTCGAGCTTCGCATCGATGGGCTTGAATTCGATTTTCGTATTTTTCCCGCAGTTCCGACGAACATTTTTGGTATTTCACATTCGCGATTGAGTGGGTAGGCAATGCGCGGTCGGCTGCATGTGCCACTTCCGCTTGATAGCGTCATGGTTCCGGCTCCGTTTCCGTATCCGCGTGAAGTGGGTGGCGCTTGGAAGGCGCAAGGACCAACAGTATTTTTCGCATTCCAGGACAGCCCGCCAACTGCACTGGAATAGAACAACGTTTGCGTGACATTTGCGCGTTAGTCACAAAATGCGTTTGTTTGGTGAGGAAATGCCACATCGAGAGCGCTTTTGGCATACCTCCTGTGCTCGCAGGACTTTATTAGTTGTTTGTCTGTGGGACAGCGTACAGCCACACGCCAAGTTTTATGATGGGCCTGCTATTAATAGTTCTGCCTGCAAAAACGGGACCACTATGCTTGGCAATTGGTATAATTTAAACAATTTTGCTTAATTTTCGAATGGTGGCACTTCAGTTGCACTTGACTTAAAGCTGGAAACCTGCTGACTGTTGTCCACTTGGCGCTGAAAAAGCGCCAACACTTTAATCTCGGAGTCCCCAAGGATCAGTTCAGATGTATGCGTGCGTGTGTGAGTCTGTGTGTGTGTGTGTGTCTGAAAGCAGAAAATGCATTTAGTATGCAAACAAAATGGGCACAAAACTGTCGTTATTTATGCAAACCTAACTTCTGCTCTTTAGAAATTATTATTTCGCTCCTTTCACATTCTCCTCTCCTGTGGCTTTTTTGTTTATAGCAGCCAGTCCGTTGTTTCTCTTGCTGTTGCCAGTTGGTTTGCATTTCCGTCTTTATGTTTGCTCACCCGCACACAGACACAGTGGCACCCACACTCTCACAGACTCACACACACACTCACCCAGGCCGCACGGAAGTGGAGACGCATAATGAGCGGCCGGAGCATTTGGCCCGCTTCCTTCCGTCTTCGGATGCCATTTAAAGTGCGCACCCTGCGTGCTGAGAGCTGCAGCCCTTCGCCCGGACGACTTTAACCCTTGCCGCCTCGTTGAACACGAATTTTACATTCGAATTGCAGCGAATGAAAAATATGCACTTAATTAGATCCTAATAGGAAAAGATTCGAATTAAAAAAATGGGAATAACATGTATTTATGCATTAGAAACGGTTATAATGAGTTTATTTCCATTTTTCAAAACAGCCAGGACACATTCCTTAGCTTATACTTCTATCTATAGGCTTTTGCATTAGCAACATATTAAAAAAACAAAATAATGATGTTGGGTTTATTTTCAAGAAAAGGAAGAATGTTAAAAGCAGCTAGAGTCTTTTGCTATTTATTATACATTATGCACTTAAAGACAAACCAAAAACAAGCAATGGATCCTTCCATGATTTTAAGTGACTTCTGGTTAAAAAAAAATTGTTTTAGTATTTTTATTTACTTGGTTTTTCATTTTCAACCCTAACAGAGAAGCCTGATCCAACCAGGGAAAACTGTTTTTGTTAGTGAAAACAAGTAGCACAACCATTATTAAGTTTTCCTGTATCAGGTTTACTTCCGATTTTAACTGAATAAGATTTTTATTAGCACAAAGCTAGAACTCTAGTAGTTCATTCAATTCATTTATTTAATCAAAAGCATTGCCTAGCGACGTGTTAGGCCAGGAATAGATGAATAGGTGAAAGCGCGAGGGGCAGGCTTAAAGTGCTCACCCGGTGGCATCAATTAAAGCCAAATACTTTGTGCCGTGCGCCGGGAAAATAAAGAGCAAAAAATGAACGAGTATAACGCTCATTCAGGGACCCGTCGGATTCAGGGACAAAGCTTGGCGCGCCGTCACCAAATGAATGGCCACCTGACAGGCATCTATTAAGCCGGTTTGGAGTGGTGCTCGCTGGGCTCCTGATGGCGCGTTCGTGGTGGGTTCGTGGTGGCAGAGGGGCTGGCTAATTTGCCACAGGCCTCTGGCTATTCACCGGCCACCGGGCTGGTTGTCTGCCACTGTCCAGGTCCTGGAGGGGTGGAAATTATATGGCGCGGGCATCATCAACGAGTCGCCATCTCAACAATCACTTTCCAAATATGTCAACATAATTAATTTTCAATTATCCCAGTGACATTTGCCGCACAACCAACACACTCACTAACTCACTACAACATAGGGACACACAACTTGGAATCCAGCTAATTGGGTGGGGCCAAAGGGGCGCAGGCGGGGGCTCGGGCGTGGTCTATTATTATTAATGACAGAGTTCGCTTTGCCAGCGACCCTCTGGTGTCACTTAGTATAATTGAGCGGCGTTTGATGGAAATAATTCACAATCCCGCCGGCCCACAATGGGGAAAGTAAATTATTTTTGATGTTCTTGCTGATGTTGATCAATTAATCACGAAAGCAAATGCCGATGCATAGTTTTTGAGCAGCTCAGGCAGCCAGCTCAACCAGGATAATCTACCTCCTGACCCGCAGTGACCCTGACCCATCGCAACCCGCAGAAAGGTGACAAGTCTGTGGTTTTCCACTTCCCCCTGGTATGCGTATGGGTGTCCGCGATTTAATAGCAGGCCATCAATTTGACGCCTTCGAATGCGCCAGAAGCAAATATATATATGTATATGTATATATATGTAAATATACATACTACATAGACAGCCCCATCCACGACCATTTCGTGCCGCAGTTTCATTCCGAGTGGAAGACGTGACGGGTGTTTGGGTGACTGAGATGGAGACGAAGACAAGGCATTTACCCAAATTAAATTGGCGCTTCAAAGACCCTTTTATCACCTGGCGTTAATCAAAATTCAAACCCCGGCAAATGTAGCGGAAGAAATGAGAAGCGCCTGAGGAGCCGGATTGGATCGGATTGTATCCATTCCAGTCCGCTGCCTCGTTTTTTGGGCCGCTCTGCGCTAGTTGGCCTAATCATCGCCCCCGGCTTCGTGTTTAACCGCAAACGTATCGCCGAGTTCGAGCTGGAGCGTCTTTGCCAACTTGGATGCACTGATAAAAAGCAGGAGCTCTTAAACAATGGTTTTAATTAATTGAGAGCGATTAAACCCTTCTTTGGGAAATAGTTCATACTTTTGAGGCAAAACTTGAACGCGTCCTTAGCAACCACAAATACTTTTGCTGGGACTCGAAATTCATACATAGACTTTTATAATATTTTAGACCGAATAATTCAAAGTTACTTTTACCTATGCAGTGCTAGCTTTGCTCATGACTGCTCATTTAATCACGCATTTGTACATATATTCTCCATGACTTTAATAGTATTCAGATATTTGGACCAGCAAAGGCATTCACAGAATCCTTTTGTGCAGTGTAATTACCGATTGCCCAAGCTGCTTGTCTGCCGCTTTGCTTTCCGGTTTGCATAGTAAATGTCACAGCTCACGACTGCAAAGCAGAATGGCAGCGGGAATGAACTACAATGGCTCTAAGGACGAGGACGAGAATGAGGATAAGAATGAGAATGAGCAGTAGCTCTAGCAGCGGCAGGAGCAAAACAAGTCGCTTAACAAGCGACAGCAACTACTTATGCTCAGGTGGAGGCCCACAAAGGAGCACACGCGAGGGGGTGGGTGGGTTGGTTGAGAAATGGCAAATGGCTGAAAAGGAATCTTAACCGGAATTATTCATAATGTTCAGGCGGCACGCATACATTTGCATTTCACGGATGTGAGTGTCACTATTGAGACAGCAAGGTGGGGCGGTACGTTAACGTGCCGCCTGCAAGCCTGGAAAACTGGAAGCCTGAATGCCTGGAAGGGAAACGGATCCATTGTGGGGCAGGGTGAGAGGGCAGCCGGAGGTACAAAGATTTACTGTGGAGGCTATACATGGGCGGTATAGCCCCGTTTCGGGCCAGCCAAGCAAGTCATTCAATTTGGCTACCAGACATTCACACACACACTCGCGCGGGGGAACAAGGACACCAGCAGATATACACTAATAAAGGCGAAAAAGGACGTGAGCAACGCTCTCGGAATTTCAAGCATGTTGCATTCTCGTCAGCTCGCAATCAGACGAAACTAAACGCGATTGTTTTATATTTTGTATTTTCCTCGGAGGCGAATGGAAATGCTGAGGGCGACAGGAGCAGCAGCAGCAGCAGCAGCAGCAGTAGCAGAAACAGAAACAGGAAGCTAAACATCCAGCGGAATCAGCAAGACAAACACAAGGACATCCTGACAAAAAAATAAAGTCAACAAAAATTCAAGCGCCACAAAGGAAGACAAATAATTAAAGTAAAAGTTTCCTTCATCAGTTTCCTTTTTGCATTCACTTTTTGTTAACTGTTCCCTGGCAAAGGTGCTTTCTTTTCTATCTTTGTATGTAGATTCTAGAAAGTCCATGAACTTTCTTGCTTATGAGCTTGTTTTTATGAATATCCTTTTTGGTCCACCCGAATAATCTTTGAATATTTCTTTTTAAAAATACAAACTATAGCTTCAATTTTGATGTTATCAGATAGATGCTTTTTGGTCTCTGACTGGTACATACATATATCTAAGGGTATTTAAGAATCGCCGTGGTGAGTTCGACATTCGAGCCCAGTTCTTATTCATTTCACGTTGATTTTGCAGCTGGGTCAGGAGCTCTTATCAGTCGGGCCAGAAAGAATTCATCAAGGTCAAAATGTTGATGGCCTCCGTTTCCTTGCGCCTCCTGCTTTGTGTCCTATCGCCATGGATTCGGTGGTTAGGTCGGGTTCCGGAACTTTTCCTTTTTGTTTTTTTTTTTTTGTGTTTTTTGGTTTTTCTTTTTATTTTTTGATGCCTTGTGGCTTGTCTGCTTCGCCTGACTGCCTTTGACAACGGATCCAATGACTCGACGGCAGATGGTTTTGGGTGGACAGAGGGGGAATGGGCTCTAAAACGCGTCTTGTTCCTTCCTCGGTTTCAGTGTTTATCGGCGGGCCAAAAAAGTAATTTCTTAAAAAAGTTTTCCATGTCTGAGCTGAGGCCAAAAGGGTCGAGAATCAGCAGCGAGTGTCAAGTGTTATTGACGATTTGTTGATGATGTGGCACAAAGAGCGGGTGAAAAAGGTATGCGATTGGCATTCGTAAAAGGGTTCTTTGCCGTGACTCGAGTGACACTGCTGGCCGCCACAACTCGTTGTCTATCCTGGCTCATTTTCCAGTCCTTCCAGTACGACCATTGCATATGCTTAGCGCACAAAGGACGTTTTTCCTGCTCTGCCTTTTGCCCTCTTGTTGAGAAATAAGGATGGGGTATGTCAAATGCAAGCATTAGCTCTCATATTGTTTTAAACAATTTGTTTAAAGCTAACATTGTCACTGCGGACGGCAGTGAAATTAGTCAGATTATA
Source organism: Drosophila teissieri (assembly GCF_016746235.2). NCBI lineage: Eukaryota > Metazoa > Arthropoda > Insecta > Diptera > Drosophilidae > Drosophila > Drosophila teissieri. The sequence continues at coordinate 8,846,853 of NC_053032.1, forward strand.
CCGAGTGGTATTGGAGGTAGACCAGTCGAAAGGTAGCCCCATAAATTAAGGGCGTGCATGGCAAGACTTTACAAAACTTGGTTCAGGAGGAGGAGCGGTGAAAGTGTTCTTTGTTGACTTCTACGTAGAAATGAAATTGGTTAAGTAACAAAAGCAGCTCCTTTCCCAAATTCAGAACCCTATTTGAGCAATGAATATTGTATAGGCGGGTAAAACCGCTAAAAAGTTTCAATAGTTTCCATGAGTGTGAAATTCAGATATATACGTTAAAAAAGTCGAATGCTTTGTGGATCTATGAATTGCCATGGCTCTAAATAATTCACCTACCTACAATCCGCTTGCCTGTTATAGACGATTAGGTATGGCAAAAAAGGCCTCTTTTTCCAACTTTTCTATTCGAATTGTACTAAAATATGTTTTATTCAGCAGGCTTTCATATTGAACGATTATAACAACAAGCTGAAGGTCATAAACTTTGGTAAATTATCTAAAGTAATCCGCACTTCGAACTGACGTACTCTCAAGTTGCGTCGGTTTCTTTAAAGCCCAGTTCCAATAGATTCAGATATCAACAGCAGCAGCAGAATTGCTAGTCGTAAGGGCTTCTTTCAACCTGTCACGGGCATGCAAGGGAATCTCACATACCTGGCCAATATTAGAAAAAGGCAGCACAAAAGCAGAGGCAATGGCCAAGGCGAACACGCAGGGCTCGAAACATCTTTTCACTGCGATAACAGAAACACTCCTCCATTCAGACAGACATGAGGCACGTAACAGTTTTATCTCCTATTCAAAGTGCCGAGCTGGCCTTCCAGTGGGTGTAAGTAAACTTTTGGTTGGCAGTAAGCCGCCGCCCGAAAACTTTTCAAGTGTTGAGCAATAATCAGAAAGGCTGGACCTGGTAGCCACGCCTCCTCTTCGGGGGGAAAAGTTTTCGTGTTCCGGGCATTGCTTAAATGGGTTTATGGGTTCATTTGCAGTTGTAATAGGCGTTGAAATGCTGGGGATTGTGGCCCTTTTTAGCCGACGCGTCTTTGTTTCTTTTCCTTTCCTTCGTTGCGATTCCTTATTCCGCACCTCTAATTTGCTCTTCATCTCCTTGATGGGCTGCAAATGAGGGCGAGCTCCAAAGTTAATTACTCTTGACCCTTGAGCAGCAGCACGCAACCGTCCATGTTTGCTGGAATTTAGAAATTTAGTGTAGTTTTTTCTCGTTACGGCCCAGTCATTTTGGGATGTCCTGTGCGCAGTTTAGAGCACATAAACAATTTTGTATTTCAATTAACCGAGCGGACACGCCACGAAATCAATTGAAACCGAATCATGGGCTGTCATCGAGGGCCAAGGAGCGAACAACCCGACGAATGAATCAAATCAAATATTTATTGTTTTCGATCCAATAAATTTTTATCACTCACCGGGGTAGCTGATGGCCAGCAAGATTGGGCGCGGTAGGTGCGAATATCCAAGTGACAACGCCGCCGGCGACAGCGCACATTCGCTTTCACTTACAGAAAGCTGAGCAGCAAAAAAGCGGCAAAATGGCAAAATGGCAAAAAATAATAATCATAAAATGGCGGATAAAATTCACAAATAAATGCGAAAACGAATACAAATCAAACCGCCCTCCTGCATATGAGTTTTTTTTTTTTTGTTTCTGGGTGTTTACGGCTGAGCCGAAAATGCGAGCATAAAGAATTTGCAATTTAAAAGGGATTTACTGCGCCTCGTAAAACAAACACAATAAAAGATCAAACGACATGACAGGCTAAGGCCTCTGTCCCTGAGCCGTGAGCCGTGACCCCTGACCCCTGAACCCCGAACCCTGACCCCCGACCCGAGCCGCCAATTTCCCGATTTTCCGAACGGAACACCCCAGGCGAAATGTCAAAGGATGAGGCCCAGAATGTGCGACATCACGGAAAAGACAACAGGCATGAGCCGAAAGATGACAAAATAAAAATAAAGCCGAATTTGGTGTGACAACTTTGCAGGCAACCAGATCGAGATGGATATGACATGGCCCACACACACGCACTTACACGAGGAGAAGTTGGCTCACACACACACCCACACACCCACACACATGGAGTTGCGAATTGTTTTTCCTTGGCTTCAGCTGGCTGCCACTGTTGACGTTTTAATCGAATCAATCCGGCAGCCGAGCGTGCCGAAAAAAAGTTATAAACTTGTTGGCAGTTGGATTGAGAGTTGATGTTCCCGTTCCCATTCCCATTCCCATTCCCATTGCCACTGCGGTTTGAGCTTGAATTAGGGGCAAAGCTGGATGGCTGGCACACATGGCTCAGAAGTTTCATCTCACAATTCCTATCTGGCAAGCTAATTTACTCAACAATGTGAAAGTTGTTTGCCTGTTTTCCCTATTTTAGCAGTCGGCCTGTTTGCCTATCATTCGCTGCAGAGTCAAATGATTTCCGACTGTCTGAGATATAAGGCCAATGAGCAAATGAAAATTACTGCCCGAGCTATGATTTGGTTTTTCTCTGCCCTTCTTAGCTTAGATATTCAAGCTTAAATTTGAAAAGGGATTTACCTTTTGAGCAATAGTTTCAATTAAATCTATATCGTGAGTGTAATTGGGACTTTTTCTGAATCGGTCATTAAACTTAAATAATAGCAAAAAGTAAACGCAATATTTAAGAAATTTATATTTATATTCATAATTAAAATAAAAAAATGTATGCTCAAATTGTGGAAAAATAATAATTTGGTTAAAATAATTATTTCCTTTTTGGTGAAATATTTGTTGTGACAATATATTGGAAGCAATATATCTCAAGTAGGCATACAACTACTACACACAATAAAATGTATATTAAGCCAAAATTAAACTTTTATATAAGTCTGCGTTACAATAGATCAAGACAGGATCCCTAATTACGTGAGAGTAGGTGCTATCTTAGTATCTTTAAATAATCTTGATAAATTCAATCGGCAAATGCAGGATACATTGCCTTTGAAGCGAACAGACAATGTCCTATCGGTGCGGCCATTAATCAAGTTTATCGAGCTAAAAATTAAACATAATTGACATCGTATTGAGCACGGGTTGCTTTTCAATTATTTCTGCTGTCCACCGCAGAGGCGACCAAACAAATGTCAAACGAGAAACATCGTGTGTACATTTCTATCTGGGCGAAAGTGGGCTGAGGACTTAATTTGTAATCTAATAAGCTTGTCTGCAATTATGCAAAATAAATAAATTAGGAATCCGTCGTGGGAGCATTATTGCACTCGAGTGCGACGAGTTTGAGTGGCGTTGCGGCGCTCGAGTGAGTAAACTATAGACTTAATCCAATTAATGTCGAATTTAAATGCTCGAGACGATTTGGCATACACTGACTGGCACCGAGCAGCCGCTCATCCCGACTCGATTGGCCATCAAGGGGCTTTGGGGTCTAAGGGGCTAAGGGGGCCTGAGGCGGGGCAAGATGGAGGGGAGGCCACGATATCGGAGGACTTAGAGCCGGCGATTCACATTTCAGCTTGCTGCCACAACCGCATCGTGTACAAGTTACTCCTGGGAACGTGGTGGAAAACGGAAACTTTTTCTGCGACGTAGATAGTTTTTGCCAACAGCTCATGTGTGCGTGGGCGGAGTAGGGGGCGTGGCGGCATCCAGACTCTGAACTCTACCCTCTACTCGGCACGTAGACAGCCTCTCACTCAGGCTATGCACTTGCAGGAAAAGGGCCATTATTATCAGAGGTATCTGGCAAGTAGTACTAGTACTACTGTTTATTAGGCCAGAAATATGGGTGGATACATTGAGAAACCTTTAAAAGCATGGAACGCAATATGAATGAAGGGAAATATAATGTTTTCTTATATGTTTTAATATGATTCCAATTATATTGCCTATTTTCATTCCATTTTGAATGATTTTTTGATATTCTTTTATGTGTTTTAAACAAAAATCTCAGAAGTAGTAAGATTGAAATGCAGTAGCGCGGTCTGACCTATGTAGACTATGTGCCATTAAGGGCAACGCTTGACGAGATCTTTTAACAAATTCATTGCAAATTAAAATAATAGGCACATTTTTCTTAGTGTGCTCGTTTACAGAGTGGTGGGAGGATACGTAATGCGTCATGTTCGAGTTTATCGCTTGGGCTCCGAAATTGGCATACTGGGTGAAAAGAGCAGCAGATAGCCCCATTCGAGTCCTGGGCCGACGGGACGTGAGTGGAACAGGTTCCAGGTCGCCTGATGGCTGAGATGTGACCGACGCGGAGTACACGTATTGGGGCTAGGGGATCGGGCCTTGGCCGAGGCCAATGTCGGTGGCTCGGTGACTTGGCTCTGGTCTGAAAAGAGCGGGACTTGGCTGAGCATGTGCCAATGTGCTGTTAGTAATGGAACCGCAAATTGAGCCAACCCGGTTGGGCGGAAGCGGAAACTGGGACAGCCAACTGGCCGACTGCAATTTGCAAGCAGAGACCTTTTGGGGAAGCAACTACAGAAATGCTTGCTCATCGCCTTGATTCCCGACTCGTTGTCCGCCGAAAAGCATATTTAATGTATTTGCCAGCCACAGTAATTAGATTTGCCTTTTATTCAATTCAAATTGAACGAGTGAGTGAGTGAGTGAGCACAGAGTCCATCGCAGCAGCCATCGATCCGACATCAATTATGGTTTATTATGGCCGGGAACTAAATGGCGGAAAAACATTCGCGGCTTTTAGTTAAAGGAAAATTGACCGAAATATATTGTTCCGTATAGCAGCATTAAATTTTCAGTTTTAATTTAACGGCAACAGCTAAATAATAAAATCGATTTTCCTGTCACGGTATGTTGGTTTTAAGAAATGTAATTAAAAGTATGATTTTAAATCGGGCTCTTTCTTACCTGTAGCTCTTTTCAGCTATAATTTCGGACCAAATGGGCAGCAAAATTCGAAAATTAAATGCACTTTGATTGGCAACTAATTAGATTTCCTGCTATTCGATTCAAATCAGTCGAATGACTGCACAGAATCCATCGCATATGCTCACTCATTTGATTTTGGGCGGAAACTAAATGGCGGAAACGCGCCAGCGAGGCATGCTAATTCACGTGGAGCGAAGGCGCCACATCTTCACAGCTTCCATTTGTATCTGTATCTACATCCATTCGTCTCGGCGGCTGTGGCTAGTTTTCCCACCTGTCGCACTTTCCCCACCCGAATCGCCTTCGAATCGGGCGGGAATGGCTGGCTGCACAAAAACTACTCAACCTTACGCACACAAACGCACCAGGGCCCAGGAATTGTCGTCCTGCGGCTGCTTTGTTTTCTTCCTTGCCACTTGACTTTTGCTTGGCTTTTACTTGTGGCATGCGACTGTTGTGGTTGCCGCACACTCCCAAAAATTTGCGCCTGAAAGTGTTTATCATAAGAAGTCTTATGTGGTTGAAAAGTTAAATCACCATTTAACCCTTCAATTATCTAAAGAAAATAAATATTATTGCTGTATTGAAAACTGTATTAATATATTATTCATTCGCAAAGTTCGCTTGTACAATTAAAATCAGAAAAGATAATAAAAAGAATAAATTCACCTTTAAATTCTATAATGGTATATGATGTAAAACAACGCTTTAATATTAAATTTAATTTTCCACTAAGAATGATTTTTGGTAGAAGGTATATTGGATCGCAGAAAACTTTCACGCAGTGCATATTTCATATCATTTGCTGTTAATTTTCAAGTTTGCAATAAATTGTGTTTGTGTGTAGCAAAGGGAGTGACCATGCTGTTGAGTTGTTGTGGCAACAGGATTTATGCAAAACAATTTCATTGTTCTCTCGAGCATCCAACTCGAATCCTTGCTTTTCCTTGGTCGATTGTTGACTAAGTGGTTTCATGTGGCTTTCAGTGTCGAGGGCAGCTGCTCGGCCACTTTAATCTCTTAGAGGCTCGTGGCTCATAAAATTAAATGCCTACTTAATGCCGGGAACCCAAGAATCCAAGAATCCTGGCGGTGTGCCTGTCCGAGTGTAAACCATCTGAAAAAGCGGGCCTGAAAGTTGCAAATGTGCTAAAGAGCAAGATGAATTGCCGGTTATTATTGCCAACTTCATTTGCCATGCACTCACAACGGGTAGCTAACTGGGCCAAGAGCCCCTCAATGAGGGCCCATCTTCAAGATGCAAAACGGGATGAAGAGGGGCTCCAAATTAAACCCACCTCTCCTGATGGGGGGCTGCGTTACAAATGAATATTAATTATGGATGGCATGCTAATTCGGCGAATCCATTAATCACAATTATAATTTATGCTGTTGCTTTCACCTTTCTACGTGCTATAATTTTCACATTTTTATCGAACAATTTTTACTGGCACTTGACTGCCCATTTGGCTCATTAACATTCGCACGGATAATAGAAATTTAAGTTGTAAAATCAATAAAGTGCCACATTAATTATTACAACAACAAAAATAATGGCAAGGACAATGCAATCACGCGACGCTAATAAATCCCGGGGGTTATGTACAAATCTGCGAATAATTAATGTGTGAACTCGAAATGGCATTCGTAATGACCCATACCATAATGGATATTATAATTGCATAGGGCGGTTGAGATTGTCACACTCGCATTAGCATTAGGCTTTGCCAAAAGGTTGCATAATCGTAGATTATTAATTCAAAAATTGAATGGCAATATGTAAATTGTGAGTCCGAATAATTTAAGGATTCTAATAAGTCCGTGGATATTTTTATCCCTATTCACTCTTATCTTTAAGTGTCGAATGTAGCACTAGGATCATTCCACGATTGCTTAATAATATATTTATAACCTTATGTTTTCATACTGAGAGCAAAAAATATGATCTTACATAATACCGTAAGGTAAGGACCTTAGCCATGAATATTTATAATCTCATATTCGTATTCTAAGAGGGCATTCACCTTCGACTCTTGCACGTACAAAAAAAGGACAGAAGCTGTTTTGGAACAACATCATAATTTTATTTATGCTAGAGTAGTTTGACAAATGAATTTTAAGCACTTCCTGTTGACTTTGTCGCAATCAAAATGTGCATAATTTGCATTTCGCAATTTACATTTGCAGTTGCGAAGATGCAGCCGGCCACTTTTGTGCTTGACATTGGCAGCATAATTGTTCAGTTTACATTTCGTATTTATTATTTGATTTTCTGCCATTTCATTATCCTTTCGAACGGCGCTTTCCGCTCGTTGAAAATAGTGAAATTGTAAATATTTTTCCGTGTCACCGTTTACTTTATTTTCCTTTGGCAATTATTCAGCTGTTCGCTTCAATTTCAATAATTAATTGAACAAATTGTACTTCTCTCTCTCGATTTCAGCTGAACAGTAGACAGCGTCCGCTGATATCTGGATTCCATTTGTACTACAACCAATGACAACATGCTGAAACCGTTTGCCGTGATTATCGGAATTTTTTATTTAGGTGAGTCCTTTGAAAGTCCTATCTTCCACATTCAGGCGTTCGGTCGCTCGGTCGTTCAGCGTGTATTATTAATTACAATCGTTAAATGGAATTTCGACATGCGAAATATGCGGGCGAGCGAAAGTTAATTAATCACATTTGCCGCTAAACGATTTCTGTTCAAAGAGTTTTTGCTCATTAAGTCGATTCGAGTGGTAACTACATTTCTGAAGGATTTACTTTCTTTTACGACAACGAAAAACCATTTTTTAATCAGTGGTCAATTAATCAGTTATCGTAGTTGAATTTGTACGCATGAGAAATGGTTACAGTTTGGAAAGCATTAATGCTTTATACGTTGGGATAAGCCAATGGTTTTAAAACTGGATATTTTAAAAACACACTGCTTAGTCTAAAAGGACTTGTTCAAAGCAGTGTTCAGGAGCTTGCTTTAAAAGCTTTAAAAAGTTCAACGTTTAAAGCTTTACTACCAGAAAGCTTTAATACTACTACTTTAATTTACTACCAGAAAGCTTTACCACTTGAAAGCTTGTCTGAAACAACCGTTGAAAGCCTTGAATGCTTTTGAGCCGATTCAAGAACCTCAATCATTCTACACATGCCCAGAAATCAGGGTGGCAGCGTCGGACATCCTTAAAAATTAGGATGGCAGCCCCGGACCTCCTTAGATAACAAAGTGGCAGTGCCCGCCGTCCTTAGAAATCAAAATGGCAGCTTTGAAAATACTGAAAAAATACCGGCGAATGCCGCGAAAATGCGTTATTTTCAAATTGCGAATTGATTAATAGCAGACATAAACATTTTCTTTAAAAATTAGTTTCGTTAGTTCGTTTAGACTTAAGTTTCTTTATCACCTCATACTAACCATGTTACCAGCAGCCAGGTGATAATTAGGAGATTTGCTGCCATTAACCAGGCCGCACAATTCTCGTTCCACCTTTAGGCGATGATGTCGAATTAGTCTATTGAAAATCCATAAATTCCTGGAACGCCTATCAACGAAATCCCTTTTGGCATAACTTTAATCGCGCTTCAATCGCCAGACTCTTGCGATTAGAATGCCTGAATGGCAGCGGTAAAAACCAACACATAACGGCAAACTATAATTATGTTTATCTTAATTATATTGCGTGACGTAAGTTTCTTATTAACCGGCCACAAAGTCACAAAGTCAGCAACAATTTACCATGTTTATGGGCGGCGGGGCCAAAGCCTCAAGGAATTATTATTACATGCAGGTGCCCCTTGGGAACACCCACCCACCCACAGGCTTTTGAGTCGCGTGAGCAATCAGAGCACAGGTGGGCAAATCACCAGAAAGCCAGAAAGCCAGAAAGGCAGAAACGCAGAAAGTGGCCAAGCCAAGTGGTCACTGCCGAGTGGCGCCTTTGTTCACCTGCTCCTTGTGGGCCCACAGCACTTTATTTGCATATAAAACGTGTGACGAGAGCTGGGGCAAACGCGTTTCTAATGGAGCCACAGCAACTGCCCGGCCTGGCTGTTCTTGATTTCTTGCGCCTTGCAGCGCAGAGAAGTATGCTAGGAAATTAAGCACATTGGTCATTTTCATTTGCGTGCCAGCTAGCTGTTTTGGGGCCACGCGGCGTATGCGCAATGCTAAGAAAATGCCTCGACTCCAGCGACACACGCCAAAACGCAAAAAACGCAAAAAACGCAAAAAGTGCACGTCATTACCTTGATTTGTGGCGACTTTTGAGAGCCACCCCCACAGTTTCAAGCGTGAGCCATACAAATTTCGCACTTAACTTTCAGCGGGCCTCATCATTTATGCTAATCAAAGGCATTTTAATGCCGCTCATCGATAGTTGAAGCGTCTTGCGATAAATCAAAATAATTAAGTCGCCTTAAACTGACTGAACTGACTTGAGTCGCGTCGCAGTGCGGCGGGTCCACAAAGTGACTGGCATTAACCAAAACTCCCAAGTGGGGCTAATAAGCTTGAGACAGCGCTAATTTTACCCTCATTAAACAAGCTGACATGCCAGGCCCAGGGCCGAGCCAGGACCAGATTGGTGGCTCACAGGACGATGCCAGCTAACGGCTTAGAGAGCTCAATAAACTCAAAGGGCTGGTCGACGTCCTTCGTTCCTTTTCCATCCTTCTCCCCTTCTCTCTCTCCAGAAATTCCCCTTTAACCCCCGCGATTGCCATGCCAGCAAGCGTCGCCATTTTGGCAGTCATTAACGGCAAACTGCTTCATCATTTAATAACCCAAAAGTGAGCTGGTTAAATGCCGAGCGATGCGATGGGGCTCTTTGGCCCAAATACTCCCCCACAAAAGGGCACACAGACACTCCGACACTCAGACACTCAGCCACTCAGACAACAGCTTGGGTTGGCAAGAAAAAAGCCAGAGTGCCAGAGTGGCACAGAACATGCCACACTTATTTTTATAGATTTCATTTTAACACCGAAAAAGGCAACGCATGGAAACTTAACCGATGCCGTTCCAGACCCTCAGTCCCCAGCCCCCTGCCCCCTGCCCCCTGCCACACCCCCTCTATTCGCTTGGCAGGCCGGAGACTACATAAAATTGGCAAGGCGTCAAAACGGGCGGCAGCCACGAAAAAAAGGGTTCATTACGGCAATTTGCTTAAACTCGTGGCGGATGCTCCTCAATTCTATGGGAAGCTCGGCGCTGTGGCTCTTTTCTACTCTTTTTCTCTGCTTTTTGTAGTCAGAATCTTAAAGCACACAATAATTCCAAGGGGCTAAGTGAAAAATAGCGGCATCATTTGACGGTCTGGCTTTCATTTCACAGTTCACATTCGCCACACTTGGCGTGTTCATAAAATATAATGAAAAGCAACATTTCCGGGCTCGGCGATTTTCTAACTCCTGTCACCTCGAAGCCACCAGAGTTCAATGCTCTCCTTTGCATTAGCTCTTATTCCCCCAAGTTTTCCAATATGTGTGCTTAGTGTCGCTTTGTTTGGACATTGCCAAAGGGGTTGTCAAGTACTGGGACTTGTGGACCTGTGGACTAGGAATTATAACTTGATTCCAGTGCAGCAGGAGCAGGCTGTACACAATTTTTAATTGAGCCTCGATGGCAGTGCTACAGCCGACACGCAACTAGGACTGCTTGACCAGGACCTGAGCCTCAATTCGCATTAGGAAAATATTTCAAAAAGCACTTAAGTTACGGTCAGGTTGAAAGCTAAAGCACCCACTACAAAGAATGCACTCAAGGAAAAACGAGAATAGTTTAGAGCATCTGGAAATAGCAAATGAAAGTTTGGTTTTTAAGTTACTATATATATATATAGTTGAAATAAATGTATAATCTAGAACATGCGAGTTTATTAAATATTTGTATTAATTTGTATCTACTATCCCAGCGTAAAGTTTTGTTTCATTTCAAACGAGTTCATCAGTGGAGCACAAGTACTAAAGCATTTTTGTTATTAAAAGCTCTACAGTGCAAATGACTAGCAGTGGCAATTTAAATGTATTCTATTATTAAGAGATCGAACTGTCTGTCAAGCATGAGAAAGCAGGAGAAAAAAAAAATTAAAAACTGTATTCTCGATTTTCGATTGTGTGGTATATTTCTGCATTCGGAGCGTCTGTGGTCGTTTTCCCAGTTGTCGTCGCTGCGGCAGGAAGTCCTTGCCTCCTGGAGAATTGAAGGAGAAAGGCGTTTGGCGTGCTGAGTTTTCGTTTTTGGTTTTCCGTGCGTGCCTAATTATATTTGCGTGCGCATGACCAATTGCAGAGAAAGCCTTGGGCTCTGGCCGACTTTAAAGCCGTTTAAAAGGATATTAGCAAGGACGCATCATCGGCGGAAACTGACAAGTGACAAGTGACATGTGTAGGCGTCGCTCCAACTGGTCGCCATCGCCATCACCGCCATCGCCACCGCCACCGAATTCGAGTCCTTGGGCCGCAATGTTGACTTTATTGTCAGCAATATGATTTGTCACCTCGCAGGACAAGGAAAACGGACAGCTCTCCCGGTCGCCTGACAGATGAGTGTCTGGTTAGGAGGTGAGTGGAGGAGTTGGGAGTCCGGAGTGCGGAGTGCGGAGTCCACTTGGCACTTGCCACTTGGACATGGCGTGTCGGCTTTGTGGTCTCACCCACCTTGTGGCCTCGGTGCCTTGATCGATTACCATTACATCCCGGAGCCGATGGAGAGCAGGACCTTAATGGGTAATAAGTAGATTGCGTGATTGTTCCCAGAGCTCGACGCATTTTGCAGTGATTGCTCACTTTTCGACACTTTCGGGCGATGGCAGACAAAGGCCAAAAGGCCAAAAGGCCAGGAGGCCAAGGAGCCAAAAGGCCGGGGTATTAACTCCAGTCCCGCTCCTTCGGACCCCAAGTGGGCGTCCATTAATCAAGTCCTGGCCAGAAGATGTGTATGCTCTTGAATGGGCGTGCTGCGTTGCGGAACTATTCGTTTGCATTTTCTATTATTATGAAGACATGCCGTGTCGTGTGCCCGACTTTTTGTTTATTTCTGTTTTAGTTTTTGTAGCTTCCACCCCGCGTGTTTGCCGAGTAATTAGTGGCATAAGGCAAAAGTTTTTGAGGCAAATGTGTTGGCATTTGATTTGGAGCCGCTTCCTGAATCGAAGGGAAATGGATAGAGGGAGGGGAGCATGTATTTAAATTAAGGTCACAGACCCCGCACATTTCCAGAATTTATTTCCTAGAATCCGGCATTTAATCAGTCGTGCCGCGCATTTATCGCTGCACTGAATGGAAGATATTTTTTTATGCGTACTCGCAGAGTACGGGGATATGTTAAACAGATAGAGAGTGGATTCCATTGGATATCCCGATGGGGATTCTTAAATTTATTTCCAAACATTCCGGCGCCGTAATTGTTTCACGCCTGAATTTACAATTGTTGCGGGTGGTGCTCCTTTGGCTTGCCATAAATTTGAGCCGAGAATGTTAGAATGTTTGGGCGACCCGAGTGGGGCCGAGTGTTTTGGCCAACTTGTTTTGCATGAAAAAGTGTCAACAACAAGCGGCGGGTCCTGCCTCAGGCTGTGACACCAAAGCTGACAACACTAATGAACGAGCGATGGGTGCACTTGCCACGCCTTCAACGCCTTCAACGCCTTCAACGCCTTCAACGCCCTCAACGCCCGCAACGCCCGCAACGCCCTGTGCCCTTTGACCCCCGCCCACTGGAAGGCGCCCGCAACTCTACGGCATTTGTTCTATGCAGTTTTCACCTTTCCTTCCCTTGGCATAATTTCTTTTTTCAGTTTTTAGTTTAGTTTCGGTTTTGTTTCTGCCGCCCGCAACTTTGACATAATTCAGGGCAGGTCTGCCAGGCGGGCCAAAAAATATGAAACTTTGCGGGTGTCGGTGCAATATTCTCTCTCATTTTTTGCCATTTTCGCCCTCAGCGCTTGTTGTTGTTGCTCCGGGCAAAAGTTGATAACGAGCAGGTGTTAAAATGTGACCAAGTGTTGGCTGGCTTCTGGCACGCCTACTCCGCGCCCTCCCGTCCTGCCGCCCCACTGCTGCCCCCACCGCCCACTCGGCTGCCTTGGTGATTACAAGTTGTTGACACTTTTGCAGTTTGCGGCAACAACTCACATCGGCTCAAAGCGAGAGCCAAAGTTGGCTGGCTGGCTGTGACCATGGCCAAAATGTCGCCTCATCACTCGTCCCCAATCCTCTGCTGCTGCTGCTGCAGTTCTGGAGCTGGAGCTGGCAACTTGGGGCTACTCGAAGCTGCAGTGCAGCCAGATTGCTGGAAGGATCTTAGGCCGATTTGAATATACATATATACGTGATGTGGGCTAAAATATTCAGAGCCCAATATCCTGCCAAATAATACAATGTTTTTGTCCCGCATATAACTTTTACTCTTTTACTCAGTGAACAGAATGAATAGCTACTTCATAGAGCGTCAATGCTTATATCAAAATAGTTTTCGAAAAACCAGTTTAGGTCCAAAGGACCTCGTGGTCTTTTATTCTATGTAATAGCCTACTTTCTTCTGATTTATATTAAAATGTATATCTGTATTTGGTTTGCACTGTTAATGTCCTATACATTTTGGTTCAATATATTTATATTGCTTTTCAGTTGGTATGCTTAATGGGTGCGATTTCATGCGTTGTTCTTAATAATAAAGTGTATAAGTGTATATGCATATTTTGAACGACCCTTTCTCACCTCTATTCTCCTATTTCCCGGCCATATTTGGGTTTACGACGCTGGCGTTGACTTTTTAATGAACACGGCAATTTGCCGAAAGGCGAGGAAGAACACCGCTCACACACTTGGGCAGGTGAATGGGGATGGGGCGTGGCATGACCTGGTGTGGCCTGGCATTTTTGATCAGCCTCGAATATCATTTCACATATCGTTAAAATTCGTTTAGGCGCAGCATACAAATTGCTACATTTCCGCCAAACTTCAAGGCGTTACCCGGGACTTTAGACCTGCTCCTCACCCCTCCACCTCCAGCTCCAAGTCGACCTTCCCCTCACCACCCATTCACCACTCACCCGCTTTTCCTGCTCAGCGAATCGCTGGTGGAGTACTTTCAAAAATTTCCTGCGTGCGTCTGCGGTGGGCCTCGTGTAAATTGAATGAAATTGAAAAATTTAACGCAACAGCAATTCCATTACGTTTGCCAGGCTCATTTTCACCGCGTTTGGGCTTGGCCCCTGCCTCTTGCCCCCTCAACCATCGACTCCCTCTTCCTCCATCTACCATTTACCACCACCCATTCCACCCCGACGTCCTTGCCTCGAAATTTATTCATTACATGCAATTTTTTGCGCCGTCTTCACTTTCGTTTATCTGGGTTTCCTCAACATTTTCAAGCGCATTAGGCTTGGCAATCAGAAATCATGTGTGAAATGGGAAAAAATGTGCGAAATAAAATGAAAATCGCGCTGCCAAACAGGAAAAACACTGGGAAAACATCAACTTGGGTCCCAATGGCCTTCAGGCACTTGTCTTCATACGTGTGTGTGTTTTCAATTACAATGGCAATTGTTGTGGTTACAGCCATTGCCTTCGGTGCCCAGAGCGAAAAAACGGAATCAATGTGAATAAATAAACGCTTACAAACAAAAATGCACAAATAGATTGTCATCGGTCTCATCAGCCTTCCACAGATTACCGCATTAGTCGGCCCCCAAGCAAAAAGCAGGCAAAGTTGGTTCAGGAGATTCGAACTCCGATACAGATGGATGGATGGTCGGAGGTTGCGATGCATATTGTATTTATGCAATCTGCATTTTATAAATATTTTTGTAAGCAATCAACAATGACAGCAGCCGAAGCCAGGACCACCAGGACCACCAGGACCACCAGGACCATCAGGACCTTCCGCCCTGAGCCAACATGTTGGGCATGCCAAGTGCGTTGTCTTCCATTTCGCATTTCGCATTTCCCGTGTGTTATGTTAATGTTTAATATAAATGCCCGCTGCCATGTATTGGCTCAGTCTGCTCCTGCCGGCTAAGGAGCTTTTGAAAGCCAAGAAGGACGAGTACTTTGCTGCACTGAGAGGAAATAGAGGCAGGGATGTGACCGCTGAAGCTCGACTGTTCTGTTCCACGACGGAAGATTAGGAACCAGTGATTCTTCTTGATATCAAAAGCTTCACTTATAAATACCTCAATTTTCAACAATTACTATGACTTTTCTGGGGCGATTTTTCGTTGAGTGCACGCTTAGCTCCCTTGAAACGCCTGACGCATAAGCAAATAGATATTGCAGTCATCTGACTTGACCAATCCGAATCCAAATCCCATCATTTTGATGTTTATTCTGTAAGCCGAAGCCTTTAAATGGACAACAGGATAGTCGTGGGAAGGGACCATGAAAACGGCTGGGATATTAAATTTTAAAGGACGAACATTTAGGTTTTTTCGTCGTCTGATGAGTGTGCTTGTGTGTGCAATTTTGGTTAGTTGATGTCGCCAACAAACTTGCATACTAAATAAGCCGCTGGCTGCCACTATCTCTCTATCTCTCTATCCGCATCTCTGCACTCCCTCTCTTTTCACTGAATTTTCCCATTTCCCATTTTCCACCCACTTTTGCCCCCTTTTCCACAATTCTCCTCACTCCTCCAGAGGCCTCATGCATTTTACATTTGCAGTCGTCAGCCGCTACTCATTTGTTTTCCTTGCGCCCAAAGGCAACCAAAAAAGAAGAAAAGTCCCACACCACTCTCACTACACACACACACATACACACACACCACCACATGTTCATGCAATTACATAGACCACACCACACCACACCACACACCAACACACACACAAGCACACGCATTGTTGCAATTGCAGGGGAAATAGACTTTTTGAATGCGAATGCGTTGCACATGTCAGATGGAATGCGCTTAGAAAAAAGCAGGAAAAACGTGGCAAACAGGAAAAGTAAGTGCGAGAAGAAAGAAGATAAAATCCCGCAGCAATTCGAGGCTTCCTTCTTCGCCGCCTGCTTTTCTTTTACTTTGCAATCGCAAGTAAGTTTTCCCTGTTTTTTCCAGCAGGAAGGACAACAACTTGCTTGCTATTCCGCATGCAGACCCCGCACATTGGCAGAAAAGTATCGTAAAATTTAAGTAAACTGTAGAATTTCATTAGTGTACGAGTATATGGTTTTACCCAACTTATTAAGTTGTGGTAAAATGCATTAAAATGCATTAGCATTGTAACTGCATCAGTATAAAATATATAACTTTATGTTTGGAAACAATCAAACTATGCACTTTCATAAGAAAGATTATAATCTTTCTTTAGTTAGGATCTTTTTCATTAGGAAGTATTAAGACATTGGTCAAAATTGCTAGATTTATGTGTTTTGCAATATGAGTCTTTTACCAATCTACTCAGCTGCTTGTTTGTGTGATAAGATGGTTTTTGGACGGATTTTATAAAGTTGCCACTGTGCAGTGCTTCGTTACTGTGGTAGTTGCCTGTGCATTTGTTCCTCCAATTACTGTTGTAGTCAGATCCCTTGTTGTTGTGCTGTGGGCCCGTCTTCATGTTTCTCCATGTTGTCAGCAGGGCAGTCGGAGCAGTAAGCATCTGCTGCTCCGTTCCGTTCCGTTCCGCTCACTAAATCCGTGCTACTTAAATCGTCCCTAAAATCCTCGTGGCAATTCTTTCGCCATGGAGCACATGCAGCTTTTGTGTGTGCTGTATGAGAATTTAATGACATTCTTAAGTTGTCATCAGTGGCTGACTGGCTGCCTGGCTGCATGGCTGCCTGGCTGGGTGGCTAAAAGGCAGGACGAGTCTAGTCGCCGGGGACAGCGATTGGGCCAACTATCTTGGCAGGCTGACTGCCTTCAGCGCTGGGCTCCGACTTAGTGGCATCTTATCCTGTCGCCGTCGCGGTCCCATCCTCCTCCAGCGCATTCTACGCCTCCTACGCCACCAGCCAGCCAACTCCATTTCTTCCCATTGTCGTGGCAGTGGTTGTCCTTGTTGGCCCTGCAGGCATGGCAGGAATATCAAATTGAGTAAGACCAACAAAATGAGTTGAATCATTAGCGTACACAACCCATACAAACCGAGATCGTTGGGGATAAACAGCTGAGGTCAAAGTTATAGAACGGATAGCAGTACTCGTAGAGGTCCCCATAACTCACACCAGTAGAAGCTACTGATATGTGCCAGTTAGGAATACTACGAGTATATACCATGTGTAGTGGAAAATATATCTACTTATACTTGTTCTTATTTTCTTCGTATTTTTAATATTCAGATAAATAGTATTTGTAACCGGTCATTAAATATAATATGAATATCTTTAAAATTTTTAGTTATTGCCACTTAAATACAGCGTATTTTTTCAAATAATAATTTTCAAGTAAAAGCACCTTGTGTGCTTACTAGTTACTGCTATTATATCCATCACTAGTGTTTGGAGGAGCCGGAGGACCACCCCGGAATCACTGTGGCCCATCCATGTCCTACATCCTTCACTTCCCATATTGCGCAATCGCTGACTTGGCCGGGAACCCCGCGGCAACTTGCGCCGCTGGATGCACTTTGCCTTTTGAGAGGATGAAGCCGTATCAGCATTAGCGTCTGATGTCTCTTGTCTGTCTATTTTTGGGGACATTTCTTTGGGGCGAAATCTCACAAGACAGTCCTCGTTTTTCCAGGTCAGGTCGGGTCAGATATGAGGCATGTGCAATCCGATTGTGCAACCTTTTTTGGGTGCGACCGGGGGTTGACGAATTTAATTTTCAATTTCGGGCCAAAACACTTGCGCCTTTCATTTCACGCTGTCTGCCAGTCAAATACGAAGGACCCCATATACACATACATATTTACCACACTCCATAGTCAGGCAGTTATTTTTGCGCTGCATGAGCAAATCTTTAGTATTTGTACAAGCGACAGCCGCAGACTGAAAAAAGCCGCCGCATTTGAATATGCAATTTGCAATTTGACTTGGCTCTGACGCTGAAAGGAAGGAGGCCAAAACCGCGCGATTCTGCTGCCTGTCGACAGCTAGGACCTCCCCTCCCCGCCCCCCCACAGCTCCACCACCCCTCCGCCATGAGTTAATCTGCGAGCTTAAGAAATCGCAGACTGTAACGAGTGAACTGGGGGTTTTCAGTTACTGTAACAGAAGAGAGCACCGAAAATAATTCCTACAAGAAAAGTCATTTTAAATTGTATTAGGAATTTTCGAGGTTTGAAATTTGTTTCATTGTATATGGAACTCTATAATGTTTAACAATCATCGCCGACCATCTAACATTATTTTAAGTCCTGTTTTATGAAATAAGAATCATTTGGTTCAAAACAATACACCGATAAAATGCTTACTGAATTCTCTTAATGCTTAAAAAGTTGTATCCTTTTTTAAGATGCTTGATGAATTTTATGTTGAAAAAATCAATAGGATCAAGTATTTAGACAATATTTTTGTAGGCACAAAGACAGAGTCGCGAATAACTTCTACACCAATAAGTTTCCCTAATTTCGTGCAGTGTCTTCGGCAATAGTTTCGTATAAAGTCTGAACGCCGGCCGTTTTATCACAGTGCTGGGCGCGTTTTTGTCGAACGTCCTGCGCTGACATTTCCGCGCAAGATTTATGCACTCGGGCTGCAGTTGAAGACAGCTGTCGTTGGAGCTGCTGTCTTTTCCCGTTTTTCCCGTAGTTCCCAGCAGCAGGGCTAGCCCTAATAGCTTTTTACTCTCGTGCATGAAATATGCCGCCGAAATGTGGAATAAAATAGAGTCGGGGCAGAGTTCATTGTGGGCTATGGAAAGTGTCAATCCGGATTTGCCATATTTTTTGCGCTCATGTCCTTTCACCCCTTCGCAGTGCAGCGTGCTCTACTTTCAAGTTCATCAATTGTCAGCCGCAAGTAAATGGGACTGTGGAAAGGCCGCAAGAGGGTGGCGAGGGGCAACTTGAGCGTTCAACAAACTAAAGCTAAGTTCACCTGACACACCAATGACAAGTACACAGGTCTGTGTGCCCATGGGTGCATCTACACCCACACACACCCATCTTCACCCATCTACACGCAGCCAAACACACACACAATTAGGACTTGATAAATTGCTTTTGTATGCTGTTTCAGTCATAAGCCAACGCGGCAGCAAAATGAAACAATAAGCCACGTCCGTCAAGTCAGCTCTTGAGGTGGCTAAAAGTCGAGTCGAGTTATGAGCGGAAGTCAGGACACCCTCGCACACATACACGCACGTGCACACGTACACACGAACACACGAACACACGTACAGGCAGTGCACACAGCCGCAGACAACACTTCGTCACACTTGCGAAGACAATGGGACTAGACAGCCAGACAGACGCCTTCCTGGCTACGCGTCGGAGCTCAAATGCGTTCGGCTGGGGAGCCGTACTATTTTCTGGTTGTCTCATAAAAACAGTGTTTAGAATTAGGTATATAGAGTGTTTCAGATTTAGGAGTTAGCATGGCAATGGTATAGTTGCTGTAAGATGGGCTTTATTATGTACCTGACAGCATAGCACACATTCAGTGTAAAACTGCACTCGAATTCCAGAGCGCAGATCCCTTTGACTTGCTGCCTTTTGGGTTTGCTGGCTATTATCGGGCTCAGTCGCAGCGCAACTTCGGCTAATTGAAAACGCGTGTTAGCACTTGAACAGAGCAGGGCAGAGTGTGAAATCAGTCAGGCTAACTAGCTTCCTATAACACTTCATTTTCCCAGCTATTTACATTGTGCCCGAATATTTCGATGGCTTTTTGTCGGCAACACCTTTGGTGTCTAAGGTCTGACAACTTTTCGGCTTTCTTGCCGCCTGTGTGGAAGTCCCTTTTTGAGCCAACTAAATGGCAATCTATTATACGTGTCCTTTGACCGTAACCAAGGCACACACACACATTGCTGTCTAATGTATACATACTCGTATATGTATATGTGTATTTGTGTATTTGGGGCAATGTTACCCTTCGGCCTGGCTGGCTGCCTTGTGCGGGCCTTTATTGAAAATTGTCCAATTTGGAAGGAGATTTTCGCACACCCGCCCCCTGAAGCCCGGCTAATGCACACAATTTGCTTTTGTATATCCGTTTCAGCAGGATCGTCCTGCTCGAAAACATTAACAATTTCTCAATGGCAGTTTTATGACGCAAAAGGGTTGAGGTGCTCGCAGGATAAAGAAATGAAAACAAGGCGACAATTACTGAGAGGAGTTCAACTTTAACTTTCACTTCAATCAACTCCGGCTGAGTGACAGCGGCAATTGTCCTGGCTGACATGGATGCGACTGAGTGAGAGTACGACAAGAGTCCTGTTGGCGCTGCTTCCGTGTTGCGGTTGTAAGTGCCTGGCTAGCGCGGTACTGCTATTGCTACTAATTATGCACGGACTGCAGGGCAACAAACCGCGCCGATGTTGACACACAGCCAGAAAGGGGTCTGCTCTGAATCTCTGTCTGCAGCTGAATCTAGAGATGGAGATGGAGATGGAGATGAAGATAGCGATGCAGTTGGAAATGGGGACTCAAACCGAGCAGGAGGTGCAGCCAAGGAGCCGCTGAAGTGGCTTGCAACTGTCACACGGACCACTGGAGATTTCCTCTCGAGCTCCAAGAAGCAGCTGCGTGCTGCCATGTGTGTCATTAAGCTGAGGGCAGGGAAAATAAAGTTTGAAATTATTATATTATTATTATCTAGACTGTGGCAAAAATTCAGATGAAATGCCACATAATGTATTAACATTTTATAGATTACATCTACACATGTCTGGTTAAAATAGCAAGGAATTGGTGATTAAATTATGTTTGACACAGCAGACTTATTTTTGATATTATTTGTATTAATATGGTTTCAATATTTAACTCAAAATTGGTAATTATTCCTTTGCTAGCGCAAAAGAACAAACATTTATAACGTTCTACTCCTTGAATTTAAATAGGGCTAAGAAAGTAAATGAGAAAGGCTCAGTTGTTTCCGTGTTTCCAAAATCCTCTTGCAGTGTATGCCATGAGTAGTGAGTGTTTTGGTGCGTTTTGTGATATTTTCTAATTTTCACAAAATAAGCAATTCTCACGTCTGTGTCCTTCTGCCGCGTTCGCGTGTCGCTCCTGCGCCGCTGGCCCGTGTTGTATCCTCCGCCGAGGATTCATTTTCAGCCCGGGCATGTTGTTGTTTAGCCAACGGGCTGCAGGTGGCAACACCACATGCTTTGTACTTCAAAAGCAAGTCAATTTGCAACTGTGTGCGAGTGTATGTGTGTGTGTGGGAGTGCTACCTCAGGAGCCCTCGCCAACGATTGTCTCTCTGCCTGCTGCATTGTTTCTCCGGCACATTGCTATACACTGGTTTACATTGGTATATGTTTCCCTCTTTTTTGAAAAGTAAAGTAAATTTGCTTTATTTCTGTCGGCAATCGATTCACGTTTAGTTATTTCGCTGGCTTTGATGTTGGATGCGAATGCCCGCTTACACTTCCCGCCAGCAGCACTTTTCCCTCACTCAGCGCAAAAAATAACATTTCCCCCTCTTATTTTCTTTTTAGGTAAGCCCCAAAAAGCGTCCTATACTCCAAACGGTGCGCAGTGAGTAAAATGTATCCTGCACTACTAAAACACGTGCTTTTTTGTTTGAAGCGTTTGAAGCTTTCAATTAATTAAATAAATGAATTAGAGCGCTTTGGAAGTATTCTGCAGTAGAGTAGATTAAAAACAAATAGTGGTAGGGAATAATATTCGAATCAAACAAGAAGCGTTCTCCTTTAACGGGCAGTGTAACAGGTAAAACAAATTGCTCCGCACTGAGCATAAATTAGCAATGGCAATGTAATTACACTTTCATTAGATTAAAATATCATAAGTGCCATAAAAATTAAGTTATGCCGAGGGGCGAGCACAATGGAAATGAAATAATCAGCTTACCTCGGCTGCGGGAAAACATAAAAGTCCGGCCGCACAAAAGAGCCTCGCCGTCGAGGAGCCACCGCGTTGCCAGGACACCGGTCAGGACTCATTGTTTTGGCAGGGAATCGCTTTGATTTCACGCGATAATTACAACGGGCTCTGCGAAGAAATATTCCGACTTGGGTTCGTGCAGCTATTCAGGTGGGAAACTTCGAGATCCCCACTCCCAGAGCCCGTTCACCAACTCTGGTGGAATCGGAGAGTTTCCTCGAGTCCTTTGGACGACCTGTGTTTATAACCCTGGCGACATGTTAACATGCCGGCCGTGCCAACATTCAGAGCCAATTTCTTGAGCCCTGGCCAAAGCTACTATTTTTGGAAACACCTTTTTATTTTACTCCCTGTACTACGGAAACTTTAGTTTTATTTAAGTAAACATTCGTGAGGTCGTCCAATTTCTGTAGTTTCCAGTTCTAATTAAATGTGTTGGTTTTTAAATAATATTCTACATTGTAAAGTTTTTAAAATAAGTACGCAAAACTCCTTAATTTAAATAACATTTTTTAGATTATTCCACTCTGTTTATTTCTGATTACGAATTATGCATGCATTCATTTTGATACAGAATTCGATTACACAAGTATTTTAGGGCCTTTTTGGGCAATACATTTTTATTGTGAATTCGTTTTTTCCTATGTCCTTCCATTTTTTAGTGCTGGCAAGCGAAGTGGGCTGCCGGGCGCGGGTGAAGTGTCGAAGGGTTATCCTTTTTTGTGTGTTCCTTTTGCCAATTACCACACGCTTCGTGGGGCATGGTCGCCACTTCGGGCACTCGCTGCGTATACGTAATTTTTATTGGGCACTCTCACGCGTCGTCATCCATCGTCTGCCGTCGTTTCCAGCCGCCATCCATCCGTTTGTGTGTCAAGTCGTGAGCTTTTGCCTCGTACGCAGAGTCCTAGGCCAACACGGGAGCTTTGCTCGGCGAATGTGCAACCAAAACAAAACGGATAATTGCACGGCCACCTGAAACTCCAACTATCCAGTGTGAGTGTCCTCTCTCTCTCTTACTCTCAGCTGGAAATCTCTCCACTTGGCCACCTGTCTGTGTTTGCTTCTGTGTGTGTGTCTGTGTGTTTGTGTTGATGGGCAATCCTTTGCAAAGGATGCTGATGTCGCTACTTCAAACACACGCACGACTAGTAATTCATTAAGGCACAAAGCATGTTTTCATTTACTAAAGCAATGCAAATGTTGTAATAAACATAAACTAAAGAAGAATTTTAGCAGAAACCTGGTACGCATATTCTAAATGCTTATATAAGATTGGTTATCCAGCATAAGTCTTCTATTTCTCATTTGTATAACGTTGACGACAAAGCCTACAAGGCAAATATGAAAATTGTTACTATTGTGATGGTAATAGCTTGCTATCAAAACATTAAGTTAAAATAATAAAAGCTTATATGTTAAAACAATGTTATATATAAATATTAAAGAATTTATAAATGTAGCGACTTAATTGAACCCCTTGGCATAAAATGATTGATTTCATAGCGTTTGAATAACGTAAATGTTGTTAAATTAAAATGCTAAGTATTCTTGTAGTTTTGCAAAACATCAGTATTTTAAAGAAAATATGTAAAATACAGTGCAAAACAACTAAGTTAGTCATAA
Source organism: Drosophila teissieri (assembly GCF_016746235.2). Taxonomy (NCBI): domain Eukaryota; kingdom Metazoa; phylum Arthropoda; class Insecta; order Diptera; family Drosophilidae; genus Drosophila; species Drosophila teissieri. Next base: position 8,870,325 of record NC_053032.1, read on the forward strand.
CTTTCGATACAAGTCCCTGTATCTTACAGTTTGAGAGTCACACTCTCCACAGAAGCCAAGAATTGGCGCCAAACCAATCTCTACACAGGACGCTCTCTCTCTCTCTCATTTCCCCCAATGAACTAGGCAAGCCGAAGGCTCAGAGACGAGCACTCGGAGCCGAGTCCTTTGGGCCAACTTCGTGCGTTGAAAGGACCCGAGGGCTGGGGACTTCAGCGGGCCAAACAGTTTTCGACTGAGACTCGTGACGAACGGACGCGCGGCCAATGGCAAGCGGGCAGTGCGATTCAATCGGACCGCTTTTTGGGCTTCAATTCGATGCGAATTCGACTCTAGCGGAAGCGGAAATACGAGTGCCAGCGAATTGCCAATGGCACGGCTGAGATGTGTGCGTGCCGCGAGCGAGGATCGTCGAGTCGAGTCGAGTGAATAGAATATCCAGAAACGTGGCTTGAAATCTTCGAGTGAAATCGGAGCTAAGCTGTAAATCATAGTGCCACTCAGAAAAACAAACAAAAATCAGTAGAGTGTGCTTTCTTCGCCCGAGATTTGTGCCACTGCATACTGTAGCCTATAGCCTATAGCCTATAGTATATAGTATATAATTTAATTTGCCAAATGTGTTGGAAAATTTCATGGCCCGGCGAAGGGGAAAGTGGAAAGTGGAAAGCAAAGGAAAACTCCGAGCAGCAGCTGCCTGTGCCGCACGGCTTACTGCTTACTGCTTATGCTGGTAATGGGTTAATGCGGTTGAGCACTCGCATGCCTTCACGCTTATCCCCCGTCACCCACCGCTTCCATCGCACTTCGCTCCGAAAAAGCAAATATTTCATGTTATTTACCTAGGTGCGCCACTTTCGTTAATTGTATGCAAAAAAGTTGCCAGCATTGCCCCCTCCCACCCCACCGGGGCACACTCTCCGTGTGTGAGTGAAGTGAAGTTTTTGGCTCAGGTTTATTCGCTACAACAACTTTCGGGTGGCTGGTTCAATTACAACCCCACATACCCACAGCCCACAGCTCACGGCCCACGGCCCATCGCCTGCCGCACTATTTCCGCTCTAAAATTTGAGCCAACTTGCCGTTGCCAGCTGGGCTCCTCCTGGCTTAGTCCTGTTTCAGCAAAACCTGTTCCTGCGACGTTGCTGCGCCTCACTTAGTAAATAAATTGGCAATCGCATTTAATGTGAGTTTATGTGCGTCGCTACCTTGGGTCGACTGCTCCTCTCGTCTCCTCTCGGCTCCTCTACTCTGCCATTTGGTAGTTATTTTTTTCGGTTTCTTGGCTCGTGCTCATGTGCAAATCGTAAATTCACGTTAATGCCGAAATTTCACGTGATAATGACGTGATTACCTGGCGCACACACACAGGCCCACAATGTGGCGATCCCTGCACATTTCTCCATGTCCCCATTTCTCCATGTCCCCATGTCTTCATGTCCCCATGTCCCCATGTCTCGCCATGTCGCCTGCCTATCCTTGTCTGCCAGGACTTGGGGCATAAATACGTAACATCCAACTGGGAACTTGGTGCTGGTAACTGGGAACTGCTAACTGGTAACTGGTAACTGGGTACTAGGAATTCACTCCGCTGGCAGCTCAACTGAAAAATGAGTGCCCCTAAAATAGTTGCAATGCATTCAACTGAATCGGAGTGCGGTGGGAGTCCTGGCCGGGAATTTCTGGTTAGGCCCCAGCGTAAAATTGTTGGCGTAGTTCCCAAGTGCTGTTCAATGAGTTGGAGTTGAAATGGCTGCAATTGTTCAGTGCAACCGCTCCAATCGCAATCCTTTCCAAATTAAAACGGTAAAGGGGTCTGATCTGATTTTTTAAAGCGTTGGCTAACTGTCTCAAAGTTTCTGTGCAATCGCGTAATTTGGCCGTATTCTTTGCGTTTTATTTGTAACTTTTTAATTACTTTTGAGTAGCGATTTGAACTTTGCGCCTGTCGCCCGTTTACACTCTAATTAAGCGGCCCATTCAAGGGCTCTGTATTTCGTATTTATATCCTTGTGCTACTGCTTCTGCTCCTGCTTTGGCTCCTGCTTCTTATCGCACCAAGCAAAGAAGTTCTCGGCTTTTAAATGCAGCTGTCCCAAGTTGGTGGCGCTTTAAACGTTCGCTGGCATTTCCGTTTCCGTTAAATCGCTCCTAAGCCAGTTTGTTAGTTTTACCTTGACATTTTATGCAGTTTTTCTCGGTGTTATATGTATGTATTTTTTCCAGCTACCTTTTGTGTGCCTTTGTTTTGCTTGTTACCTGCGCGCAATTTTTTCCAGTTACACAGAGGAAATACTCGTAAGGAGATTGCGAGATTATGATATCATCCAACTAATATCTGGATGTATAAAGAAAGTCTTCAAATAACTTAGTCTTAGGCAGTGGTCATAGTTGTGGAGTGTTAATAAGTATGTTTAGTTAAATAAGTTAGATTTCTTTCATACATTCTTGAAAACTATACGCCTTAGCAAAAATAAATTCATGAATATCGTTTTCTGACTTCTTTCTCTGTGGTCAATCCTGCACAAGCAATTATTGAGACACTTTTTGTTTTAGCGACTTGAATGACTTGAATTCCTGTTGTGGACATAAAAGGAAGTGGTTCGAGTCCGCAACTTCAAAGTGAATTATTTCGCCGTGTGTAGTGGCAATAGCAGCAGCTGCTTGTGGAACAACTTTAACAATATTTGCTTTGCTGCAACACTCCCCCGCCCCGCCCCCTGCTCGGCGATCCGTGGCCTTTGTTCGTCCCCGGACTCCTTTCACTTTGAGTTCCCTGCTGTCCGCACCCGAATCATGAATCATTTCTACCGCTGCACCCACCAACTCTCATCAGCTCCTGCCGTCCTTTTGGCCACATCTAAGTGTTGTTTAATGCAGCTTTTCAACTCATTCGCTTTGACATACACGTGTGAGCCGGGTTCTCGGTTCTAGGTTCTAGGTTCTAGGTTCCGGCTTCCACTTTCCACTCTCTCCACTTTCTACTTTTTATTTGCCAACCTGCCAACCTTGCAGCCTTTGCATGTAGCATCAGATTTGCTTATGCAAATGCGTCGGCGAGGAGGGGATTTGCCATTTGCCATCGCACGTCCTCGATCGAAATGTTTACGGTTTCTATTCGAAGAGGGCTGATGTCATAGCTTGTCGATGGCCGGTTTAAATAATTGCCACCGCAATAAATTATTAAATCAACAACAATTGCTCACTGGCCGGCCAAAGGGAATCAATCAATGCTTTTTGGGGGGGGGGAGTCGAAAATCGAGTGAAATGAAGTGATGTGGAGTGGATTCATAAGCTGACAAAATGCCAGCTCACTCCACGCACCGTAGGTGTATTATAACGAGTTTCATGACAGCAATTATGCGAGGTCGGCACCGCACTCCTCCTCACACACACACACACACACACACACAAACACACACACCCGCACCTGTGAATACTTATTATTACGCATACGCAGTGGTGGCGGAGCAGGCTAATGTGTGGTTTGGGCGTTGCTTTTCGAGGGCTTTGTAATCGATATTACAATGGCATTGTGTTAGGGCCTCGATATGCTGGCAGTACAGCAGTACAGCAGTACTGCAGTACAGGTATTTTTCTGCCTTTTTATCGCCCCTGCATCGCGTTCAATGGATCTGGGCATATAATCGAAGGGGTCGTGTTTGCCCGGGGGAGTTGACAATGCATGTTTAATGTACTTTGCCAGTAATTTGTAATTAATAATACATGAGCTGCATGTTGCCGCCCGTTGCCCGCCGCCTGAGATTTTACCATATGCCAGTGCAATCGGCTTTGGCTTTGGCTTTGGCTTTAACTCTGGCACCCACATGCAATCTATACGTACGTATAGTAATATTTCGTTGCCTACATTGCTGCGTTCTCCTCCGATTTCACTTCGATTTCAGTTGAGTTCAATTCGTTTTGATTCCGTGTTACATGTCGGCAGTTTGCCATGTGCCAGCTGCCTGACAGCCAGATCACCCAGCCAGCTGCTGTTGGTACACTTTATGTCATTTTTTGATTTATGTGTGATTAGTATTGGCTGTCCTTCGTCTGTTCGGCTGTCAGTCGGAGTCCAGAATGGGGCAAGTGAGATTTTCCATTTGTCTGGCTCTCTTGCCAGTTGTCATTTCGTATGAATACATTACAAAATCCGAAGTCTGTCCCCGCTTCACCCACTTTCAACGGCTCTCGGTTGACTTTTTGTTCCAGCAGCAGTGCAGCTGTAGAAGTCGAGGTCGGATTCGGATTCGGTTTCACCCCTTGAATTACACGCCTCGATGTTTCTGTAAAATGTGCAAATGAAGTCGCCGTAAGAAATTCCCAGGCTGACACACATGGAGCGAGAGACTTGAACAATATAAACAATGACAGGCCATAAAATATGCAAGCACCCTAAATACCTGCAAGGCCCTAGGTGGATTCTGATTCAGTTTCAGTCCTTGTGAGTGAGTCCCTCGATCCTTCCATTCTTCCTTCCTGCGACTGGGAACTGTGTTTGCTTGCCCAATTCCGATTGCTGATGTAAATGTCAGAATAAATAATAAATACACTGTGCTGTGCCTTCAATTTCATAACGCTGCGCAGTTTCGTGACTTTAACGAGGCTTTAATTTCAGAGATTATGGATTTAATCCGCTTTTAATTACAGGCAACGTTCCTGCTCTGCTGCTCATGCTGCTCATGCTGCTCGTGCTGCTCCTGCTGCCGATGGTTGTGTATAATTAAAGTATCAAATGTGTTAATTGATTATGCAATTAGCGGACCGGGCGTGTTAGTTAATTAAGCGGCGATGAATAAATTTATGGTATTTATATATCCATCAATGGGCTCCACTTACAAGCGCCATGAGTGGGGGAGAGGTTTATTCAATTACGAATGCCCGCAATTGAGAGCACTTGAACTATTAGTTTATGTGCCGTAAGCATTCATTCATTCATTCATTCGCATTCAGATGGGAAACTCCTTGGGTTCCTCCTCCATGCTTCCTGCTTCCTGCTGCCTGATTCCTGCATTCTCCTCTCTCGCTTCTCCTTTCTCCTCTCTCCATATCCTTCCCGGAGAAGGAGCTTCTTTCTTTTCGTATTGCTGCTCTGCTCCGCTGTGCTCTCATTTATTCATACGTGCGCTTATTGCAATGTTCATTGCTTCATATTCATTATGGCAATGGAGCAATGTGCGTTCGCTTTTCCAGACAAGAGCACGTGTATGTGGTGTGTGTGTTATGTGTCTGTTTGTGTGTGTGTGTGTCCGATACGTTCGATAATCCAATAAATATTTATGAAGCACTTTATTGGAACAACACTGAATTACTTTATGGCAGACGTATGTATGCATGCCCGTCCATACGGCGTACACACGTGTCTACTGCTGCCATATGCAGCAGATCCAGGAGCAGAATCGGCAGGAGCAGGACCAAAAACTAACAACCGAGCAGCAGCTACATGCGGAGTCGAGAAACAAAAAAGGAACTATATACTCGGCATTTGGTGGAGTGCGGCTCGAGCTGCTCGAGCTGTTCGAGCTGCTGCTCCTCCACATATTGCTCATACGCACCGGGGTGCGCTTTGATGCGGTCACTTGCCACTGACCAGACGTGGCATGTTGGCTTGTTGGCTTGTTGGCATTTTGGTTTTTAATATTTTTAAGAGCCCTGTCTGTGGACTCAACTGCCGTCCTACACTAATTGCCTCTCGTTCCCCATAAATGAGTGCTTGTCTGTGTGCGTATGTGGGCAGCACTCATGTTTAAATTATAGACTGTCGACTCAACTCAAGTGATTTGGAGGTAAACTGCTGCTGCAGTTTGTTGACCCAATTAATCTGCCGAGCACTAAGCACCTGGGCCAAGATGGTTTCCGTCTATGCACAGTTTGCATTGTTAACTTTCCGTCAGGGGTGTGATTGTGTTGAAATGACGTTTGCTTTACGACCCCACAAGTCCAGCGATATGTGTACAAATAGATATACGAGTGTATTTAGTGCATCCTGGAAATGACAGCGGTTGAATGATTCAGGCTTGTTTAGTTTTTGGTTCCTGATAATCAAATTTGAATCCAAAGGCCACACAAATGAATTTAAATCAAAACTAAAACATCGATTTTACAGTTGGCGTCGAGCAAACGGCGCTTAAAAAAATAAAAATTGTCCACTCTATTAGATATTCCTTTAATTTAAAACTAAATTTTCTATATAACCCGTTTTATAAGTCCTTTATTGTTGGTGGTTCGGTTATGGTAAATATATATTCAGCTATTTATAGGATTTGCTATGAGTAAATAATTCTGCAAATTGGATTCTGACCTGCAAACGAGAAATCTAGTTTAATTACTGTTATTCAGCTTATTGCTAAAAATAACTGGCGCATTAGCCTGCAATTATAGGCGCTATGTTATTTTCAGGTGTCCATAGGTAATTCTATTATTTTGACCGCATCTGTGACAGTGTTTTTTGCGATTTCCCGCTGCTAAACAAATTTAAAGGCAAACACAAGTGAACGCACCAATGAATACGACAAAATCAATGCAAGTGCAAACATTAAATGGCAACACGACAATGACAAACAACAATAGCTCCAAATATGAATGATGTGATGGGGCTCGACAGGGGGCGTGGCTGTGGTGGGAGTTTTCGAGGATGGGCTTCGCCCAAGCCCCTTGGCAGCGAGTTTAAAATTATTGACCAAATTTTCGGGCAAACACACCGCAAAAACGAGCACAAGAGCAAACTATGGGAACAATGCATAACTGGGTCAGTTTGACATGTCGTTGTCGCAGCCAGTCCTGATGGCCTCTAGCCCTCTCTTTCGCTCCATTAGCGCCCTCCCTTTCTTTTCATTGTCATCCATCTCCCTCGCACTCCGTCCGCCATATCTGGCAGTGCATGTGGATGTGGATGTGGATGTGGACAAGGAGGACGGGGCATGGCCGACGGAATGGGGACGAATGTCAATGCATAAAATTCATTCAATGACTTTTGCAGCTATTTTTCTTCTACTTTCATGATGGGGCAGTGCAGGGTGGCTAAGCCAGGGTGGATCTGCAAGGGGCGGTCCTGGAAGGGCAGACAAATAAATTGCAAGACATGCAATAAGACGAGGACGAACCGAATGTGTGTCTAAGTGTGTCTCTGGCTTGTCTAGCTGCCCTCCTGCTCCGCTTCTTGTATGCAAATAAAATTGTACACGAAATTGACTTTATGCAGGCGCCCATATGAACTTGCACACACTCATATATATACATATATATATAAATATGTATATATGTATATGCATATGCATTAGGGTGAACCAGTATTGCCATTCTTGTCACTTTTTTCATGATTTCGGTAAATTGTGTTGTTGGAAAGCCAATTCAACTAAACAAAACTTGCATCTGGTAAGATCTGATATGCATACGTGGATAAGTACTTTCGAGAAGCGATGTTTTCAATCATACCCTTGAATTGGAAGCATATAGCAGCTCACCGCGTATTCCGCGCACCAGAGGTCCACCCCCGAATGTGAGTGTGTGCATATTTTGTGGAACGTTAGTGCGAGACATGACTTTGACTAACGTTGCTGCCGCATGTAAATGGCACCATGCCGCACGCCGAGGCAGCCGAAGCCCAGACCTGGACCCGATCCCGATCCCAATCCCAATCCCTAGCACAAACCCAAACCGTACTCCAAGCCCAGGCCCATGCCACATTGGAGTGTCCTCCATGCCACACGTTTCCCCGTAATCATCCATTATCCTAATGCCAGGTCCATGTGCCCAGGTCCCCCGAGTCTGGAGCAAGTGTGTGTGTGTACGCTGGCCGATTGGATTATGCCTTTAACCTGCGTACACTGCTCGACTTTTCGTGGCCTTCGCAGCGACATTTATCGACATTAATGATGCGACCGGAATTTGTATTTTGGCCCACTTGGATGCAGTTGCGCAGCCCCAAAACTATTTGCGTAATCGTTTTAATTGGCCCATTAAGGGAGGCAATCGATCGATGTGGGCAAAACTGTAGAATCGAAAAGGGCAAAGAACTAAATCCAAGTCCTTCTGCGTCACTTCAACTGCGGGCAATTAGGGTGAGCCACACTCCTCCTCCATTCACCAGCTATAATTTAAATGTTTGATTCATTTTCCAACCCATCCTACAACCCATCACGGTGGAAATATTCGTGTACCTCCGACGACATCTGCTGCGATTCTCAGATAGTTACACGTACACTGTGGTGGGAAGGTGGGGACCTGAAATCAATACTCATAAATTAAAGTCATAAAATGGCAACACACCAATACAGTAAAACAGTAATACAGTAAATATAAATAGAAGCCAGACACGAATTTTCAAGTGCCACCATCACTCTGCACGTCGAAATCAATCGATTCACGTGTCGTACTGCCTGTCATTCCTTGGCTGAGCTTTGAAGAAGGATAAAGTTTAAAGCCAAAGTGGGAACCTAAGTCGAACAAGACATCTAAGTGCGCTTTCTAATTACCATGTGTACTCCGATGCTCTCTTTGAATTAAGGCAAGATGAGTTGGCTGGGACATCAGGATCAGGATCGGGACAGGTCGCACAAGTTTACGATGGCAGGGCACTTGACAGCATCCGCAGACGCGACCTTCAGGCCCATTTAAACTTTCACAAACAATAAAAATCGCCCTACATAATACATGAGTCCGTGTTACTACCCCGTGACAGACAGACGGACAGACAGACAGGCAGCCAAAATAAGTTCGCTGGGTTTGGATTCGTGGCTTTATGGCCAACAAGCCAGAACGCACTGAAATGCGGAAAACAAGTTTTGCATTTGAAGGGGCAAACATTTGCGCACTCATTACGGATCTGATTGTTCACCCGCCGACTCCACAACTTTCGCCCCATTAAAGTTTCATTAGAGTTTCATTCTAGCCTGTGATTATGAATGCAGTTAACCAGACAGTTGACTTTGGTCAACCCGAGCAAACTTTTCCTATGAAAGAGTTGGCTGCTTTGGCCGCTAATCCGCATTATGGTAACCAAATTTAGTATGGTTAAGGCCTAAGAGATACGATAATAGATTAATAAGTTCTGTACTTTATATAACTAATTTCATACCTTTGCTTCGTCGTTTACACAATTTAACCTAATTTAATCAGAGATGCCCCTTAACTGTAGAGGAGTTAATTACCCCGGATCACAATTAACTTTGCTGTCGAGTACTTTGCGGCTCGAATTGCATTTGTCATGCATAGAAGACGTTCCGGAAGGCAACAAATGTCACTCGACACTGCGTCATTGTTGTGACGTCAAGGTGCAACCGCATGAGAAGGAGCTCTCAAAGGACTGCGTGGAAGTGGAAAGCGGAATGTGGAAGTGGAAGTGGATGTGGAGAAGGGGGTGGGATATCAAGTTGTTATGTTGCACATAATTATATCAGAGCCGCGAAAGTTTCTCGACAATTTCGTTGAGTGGCACTCAGCCAGCAGGCGAAGGAGGAGCAACTTTTATGAGATCCTGACACTGGCAGGCGGCTAATTAGATATTCTATCGTCCTATTTAATGCACTCGACTCCCGGCCAGCATTCTAGGGATTCTTAGCAAAGTGTTGTGTCACTTCGCCCCGCTCGACTAACTTCCACCCCTGTTGCCTGCGATTGTTGTTGCCGGACTTAAGAACTAAAGAATTCCAATTTAAATCGAATTTCGGCATGGCATGTGAAAGGCATGTGGCATTCTCTCTATTTTCCAGGCCAAAGCCTTGCCAAGTGTGTCGATGCAGTGACTCGGAGAGCTTGACATACAAATTTGTGGTACATTTATTGGCTTGTTTGGTCAGCCCACACACACATATGTACATAGATAGCCAGAAGATAAAGAAGGCGGGCTCCAAGGGGCAAGATATTTAAATGTTAAGCTGGCTCTCAAAGTCAGGGGCCATTGACACACATATTTGCACAGCTGGTGAGCTGAGACCGGACTTTCGGTTCCGCTCCAAGATCCTGCCAGTGAGTCCTGGCCATGGCCGTGCGGTCGAGTCCTGTGCACTCTAATTTGCTTTATTTATTACACATTACCAGACCAGACCAATTGCAGGGCACAGGCACAGACACCGGGCACAGATGGCAGCCTTTTGGCTTCAACGATAACTTATGCAAAAAGTTGAAACTTTAAATAAATAAACTTTGAGGCGGAGGCGGAGGCTGTTCCTGCTCCTTCTCTTTTGCTGTGCTGGCCTGTTCACACGTAACAATTTGCGAGGTAAACATGGCTTTATTTTAGTTTCAATTTTCGCTTCGTTATTTTCCGCACACACACACACACTTGCACACCCGGAGACAGACAAAGGGCGACTGTTTGTTTTTAGATTGCAGCAGCGCGTTGCATGTTGTCTTTGCCCGTCGCCGCCGTCTTTTTGCCGCCATTTTACGCTCGTTATGGCAACACTTTGGCTCAAAAGCAAACGACAGCCCTGAACACATCTCAAACGGCGGCCGCGTTTGCACAGCCAGTCAGGAGCATTGGTAAGAGAACGATCCTGCTCCTCTGCCGGAGGAGGCAACTACGGGCTGCCTAGATGGCTGGCTGCAAAAAATCATTTCAAGCAGAAACAACAAGGGAAATGCGGAAAACGCCTTCGCGCTTCTCCCTTTACAGGGGCCGCTTTCCACTCACAGCACAGTCACATTTTCCACCTACCCCCCTCCGGCCGTTTGTTTGCCTGCACTCGCTCCGTTGACTAGCAACTTTCGTCGCCTCGGCCTTCGTCCTTCGTCCTTCAACCGCCTGCCACCCACACACCCACACACCAACACACTGACACACCCACGAAGCTGACGTGATTGACTGCACTGCGACGTGTCTGATTCACAGAGAAAAAAGGTGGAGGTCTATAATTCTCGCTCTAAAATGTTCCATCGGCTGCACACCAACATGTGGAAATACCTTATCCTACTCGAAAATCCAAAGAAGTTTAAAGTCGAGCAGATATTGTGCAAAAATAGTGTGCACTTAAACAGAACGTAGTACCTAAAAACAAAACAAAACTTCCTATTTACATGATTTATTTTCGAATTTACGGATCGTGAGTTAAATTGTTTTTTCACCGTGTTCCTTGTTTGCCTTTTTTTCTTGTCTGGTAATAATTTTCCTTTCCTGCTCCCAAAGATGCGTGTTGCATTTGCCTGTCTGCCGTCGGTCGTCGGTCGTCTGTCGTCTGTCGCCGGGATTTGTTTACATGATTGCGCACAGGAGGAGTGCCTGGCCCTCCACTTTTCCTTGACTGCTTACAGCTTTTCCCTTATTCTTGGCCTGCTGCATTAGCACGCGAGTGTTTGCATTTCCTTTGAGCCAAATCGCAGCAAATTATATTTTTATTGATTCGGCAAACATTTGAGCTGCGCGATTTGCCCGATAAAAGCGCTGCTAGAGTGGCAAAGTGAATTAATTTTCCCGCTTGGGACTTTGCAGTTTGCATTGGTCTTGGTGATGATGTGCACACTGCATATTGCGCATACGCCACCGACACGCGGACTTAGATAGCGGAGCGGTAGAAGCAAAAACCGCAGAAGCAAGAAACCGAGTAACGAAAAACAACAGCAACAATACCAACAACAGTATGAGGAAAGCGGCGGTAGCCACAACTTTTCGCATTTACCAAAAACTTTTCAACATTTTCTTGTTACCCGCTTGTCTCCTTCGTTTTGCAACATGGCCATAGACATAGACCCACTGAGCAAATTGTAAATGAAAAAGTTTTTATGTTATTCAGTGTTTGCAGGGGGCGGAACCGCCGTCTAGCCCTCTCTTTCCCTCCCTCTCGTGCCGGCTCTGTCCTTCCTCTGCTGTTGTTATTGTTGTTGTTGTTGTTGCTGTCGTTATTGCTGCATTATGTCTATTGTTGTCTATATACATTTTTGTCGAAAGTAATTGTAAATGCTGTTCATAGTTTGACTGTCGACGTCCCTGTCCTCTTTATATTACCTTTTGCATTTTCTGTGCCACTCAATTCGGGAGTTTTCCATTGCCCAGTTTCACAGTTTCTCAGTTTCCCAGTTTCGCAGTTTTCCTAATGCAGCCATGTTTTAAAGTCAACATTGTGGCATTTGGCGAAGAAAGTTTGTTTTTAAATGCTCGGCTCAAGCCCCCGAATATTATTTTAAGGCAAGCGAAAGTATTGCAGTTCTGCAAGTGAAATAAACACACACCAAAGCTCAAGGCATGTGCGAACTACGAAAACTGAAAATAATGCCGCACAGTGCTCAAAACGTAAATTAAGCCACCAGCAACAGTGGTGCAAAAACAAATAGAAAAAACCATCTTTTACCAACATTTGAAGTGGCGCACGAGGAGACAACGACCACAACATGACCCGCTTTCGCATAAAAAACCTGAAAATCCTCTCCTGCTGCCTCAGCCTGTGGGTGGTGCTCTTCGGCGGAGCCCTGCACCTGGCGCAGGGCAGCGAGTTCCCCGAGCGCGAGTGCTGCGACCTCACCACCACCTCCACGGTGGGTCCGCTGCCCATGCCGCCCGCCGCGCTGCCCACCGACAAGTCGCTCTCCTCGGCCACAACGGCCTTGGAGACGGATCTGGCCATCGGACGATCGGGTAAGTGGTGCACTCGGTGCACTGGAACAACTAATGCCATAAGACGTGTTTCAAAAACATTCATACATATATATATAAATAAATATAAATGAGCTAGATAACAATAGGTAAATAACAATAATACTTGACCTTCCATTATGTACACTTTTCATTGATAAAGTAAAATATTAATGATATATAATGATTTCAGTCAAACTTAACTCTGTGATTCAATTTTTCTGTTTTTCTGTTCGGTGGCAAGCTTTGGTGGTATCTTTAGAAACAGCCACTTTTCTTCGACTGCATCGGTCGGCGGCTTGCGGTCCGTTGCCTATTCATAGTGCCACTAAAAATGGCCCAGTCTAATTGCCAAGCGATATTTAATGGCTCAATGAGCAGCAGGACTCCCCCAGAGGGTTCGGCAATAGAGAGATAGTGGAGGACATCATCATCACTAACGCTCCAATTAACACAATGACCTTTCGCCAGCCATCGATGCAGCTGAGTGGTCCCAGAGCACCCACGGGGCCACCAGGGGGTTAACATGGTTTTTTGCCATGTTCCCACTGCGGTGTGGGAACAATTTGAAATTCAAAGCAAACGTCAGCCGTAAAACAATTTATATTCACTTTGAATTGCGGTTTTGTTTCGCATTTTATTGTGCGGCACGACCGCCAGATATATAGACGGACTGGGAGGATGTAGTGCGGATCTAGAGGGTTATGGTACGTGTGTGTCTCAGTTTCTTGCTGCCAAGTTGAATCGTATTAAATGTTTGCTGAGCGATGCTACGTGCCGTAAACAGCAACAACAACCAGCAGCATTTGCTGCCACATACTAAGTAAATTCAGAATTCAATAGAGCTTTTTACCCAGGTTACAGCATATTTTCTGTGTGGTGGTGTGCTGCAGTGTTTTTGCACAGATTGCTGAATGCAATTCAAACAAATATAAAACTGCCAAAGCCAAATCGAAATGGGTACAAAATATCAAAATTCCATTAAATAGTTTTTCTGCAGGGGGAAATGATTACTTGCCATTTAATTTCACTTCTTTCAGTACCTCCAAGAAGTTTCTCAGTCCGAGTGTACAAAACTTTTTTGGCCCGCACAATCGTTAGCTTGTATGCATCCTTAAATGTTAAATTAGCCACGAATTAAAAATGTCAGTTGAAAAAGTTGAAGGCTCCACTCCGCTCCACTCGACTTCGCCGGACCTCCAACTTCTCATTCTGTGCATTGCCCTCTGAAAACTGAAAACTCTAACAAACTAAAACTATGCACTATGGGGCGAACGACCACTTTTGGTGGAATTAATTAATAACTCGAGAACGAAGCAACACATTTAAGTTCTGTTTTTTGATTTATGTTCATGATAAAAATAGTAATATAATTGAGGAAAAATGGGCGTGGTTTTGCCTTCAAACAAAAAAAAACAACACAAATTTTTTTTCAGTGTACAGAAAAAAATTTTTTGATCTAAAAAATTTAAAATATAATCTTTAAATAAACCAATAAAGTAACAATTGGGGGTTGCTTATCTTGTTTTTAAAAAATATTGAAGTTTTTCTTCTTGCTTCACAGTTTTTTTTCTTTAAAATAGCATAAATATGTTTGTAAAACTAATGTTTCCCAAAAAACCTAAAATTTACGGAACTAGAATTTTATTGTAATAAATATATTTATGTTTCACACCTATCGTTCATCGCCATCCACGAATTAAAGCTTTAAAACAACTAAAAAGGGCGTTATTTTTTGCATTACTCGTCGTCTTTTCTTTCTATTTCTCGAACAATTTGCTGTTTTTCACTTTGAGGTTAGTCCCTTAAAAGTTAAATTTTGGAGAAAGTGTGCAAAAGTGTGCATTTATACTTATAGCATATACTAAGAATTGATAACTCTACAACATATAACAGGTTTTAGAGCCGGAGAGAGCCGGACTCACTTTGTAGCTCTATTTAAAAATTAGAATACACTACAAAAGTTGTGTTTTATTAGGGTTAGAACTTACAGAAGATTATTGGGACACCACAATTAATTTCAACATTTGACGATCACAAACACATATTACAAACCACAAGGATTGGATTTCATGTTATAAGTAACAATTTTGATATTTGTTTATGCACTTTTTGTCACTTCAAAGTTGAAAGATTTTTCAGCGATTAACAAAACTTCGGTTATCGGTGTGGCAGCGCAAACGAAACAGCTGACTAAACAGCTCATGTAACAAACTAAAGTGCATTAACCCAACAATTGCAGTGGCCTGAGTGGAAATCAATACACGCACTTAGTGGGGTTCATGTCCTCGTAATTGAGCTTATTAAATAATCACAAATATCGATTGGCTTCGGTTCAATTCTGCTTGCCACTCAAACTCAAAGGGCCGGGGCATTCGGATGAAAAGGACCAATTGCCCAGCACAAATGCGAAATGTTAAAAAGTTTATTATGCAACAAACTTGATTGACTGACTGACTGTCAGACGGGGACATAACTCACACACTCGCAATCACAGACACAGACACAGGTTGGCAGGATAAATTAGTCATTAAACGACGCTCTGAATGTGCCAGACGCATTGAGTGCAGTGCGGGTCAAGAGAGCACTACAAAATCGGGGGAACGGGGACGTCGAGGAAGTGGTGAGCTACTATACACAGGGAAAAATACTCCGACTTGGGCGTAAGACTACGGAGGCTGTCTACCCTAAGTGCTAAAAAAGAATGATAACATATTTTCCAAATCTGGCTTCCATGCTCACATAAAGTCCCTTTGAAACCCAATTAATCAATCGAACTAGTTAGCATGACTATGATTTGTGCGAAATCAATTGCATTTCGAAACAAAAGCCAATAACTTGAACCTGTGATAAAAGGAAACTTCTTGACGTGCATTTCGCAGGATGAAAGGCGAACCGACTGGCAAAAGGACATAGTCCTTACTGCAATGGGTTTGACGTTGAGGGACATAAAAATTTCCGTTCTATGTAAGCGGCTTGCCTTTTTTTCCTGCTGCTCCTAACAATGTTACTTGGACATATGTTGGGTGTTGGGTGGCAAAGGCTGGGTGGATACATGCAGGAGAAACGTGTGGAACGTCGAGAACATCTTGCAGTTTATGTATATGGCCTTTAGATTGAGTTTGCACGAATGTACACAAGTTGTTCGAATTCGCATTTGAATGGGGAATTTCTTTTAGTGGCCGACGAGGACGACGGATGTGCCTCCTTGAGCTGTGGACCTCCGGGCCTTTCGGTCTGCATGGCCATCAGTCCATCTGTCCATCTGTCTGCATGCCTGTCTGTCTGTCTTTCTGTTTGTCGTTGGGCTTAGCCATGACATAAGATTTTAATCAGCATAAAATTTTCGATATTCCGTTATTTCTTCGATTGCTTTTCCCCTTTTAACCTGTGCAAAAAATTGGAAAATGGAATATCATATTTAACATTGCTTTCCTTATTTATTCAAGTCCCGGCTTTCATTTTCTATTGGTGTAATCGACTTGGTTGCCAGTTTTTCTAATAAATAGGTAAATTCTGTTGAAAATAGTGTATTCATCTGAAGCAATCAAGGTTTTCTTCTGTAAAATAATACTAAAATAAAGGTCACTATTGGAAAAGAATAAGTTAGTATTTGAATTTGTCTATTTGCCATTTTCTTTTATAAACAGGAACAGATGCTTAATAAAATTGTTATTGTATCTTAAAGTCAGATGTGAACCTGCAGCTTGTGTTCATATTTGAGGTAGAATACTGGTAGGAACAGGTCAAAAAGGCGGTCCTTAAATCTTTAAAGAGAGTTAGCCTTGAAGGACCAAAGCATTGTGTTGGCTAAAATATTGTTGCAACCGCATTTCCTCGCTAACACGCTTACCCTTAAATCGCATCAATTTTAAACGCAACAGACACTTCACTCCGCACACAGACACACGGACACGAGCACAAACACTCGTAAGTTATTCCACCTTAATTATATTGCAACACCCCGACTCGACCCCCAGGCCCCCGTCCACTTCTTCCGCCGATCCAAGCTGAACCGACCGATTCCGACCAACTCCAACCCTCTATAACCCTCTCCAACCCACTCCAACCCATTCCGACCCAGTTCGAGGCACACATCGCGCCCAGGTGCCTGAAGGTCCATGTAACACAATGTTTTATGTACTGCCCATGTGTGTGTCTCGCGGAGAGTGTGTGTGTGTGTGTGTGCGGACTGGCGGAGTGTGCGTGAATTAGTTATGAAGCCAAAGTCAAAGTGGGTCAGCAGCAGTTCTTCCTTTCCCGCTGCAATTCCGCCTCGAGTTGCCGCCGTTGCATTCGAGTGTGGCCATATTTTTAGAGCGCCGCCAATGCCAATTTAATGTTATTGCGTATACGTGCCGTTGGCCAGCATTATCAATAGTCGGTGCGTAGTGTGTGCACAGCGAAAAATGACAACAATATCAGTTCTTTATGGCAGCCCTAAGATTGGTTATGACATTTAAGGGGTACACAAGCTTGCTGTGGTAATCCTGACCTTTACTTAAATCTTTTAAACAGCTTTAATGTTTCTTCGTTTCAAAAATGTATGCTGTATACCTTCGGCATCAAAGAAATTGTATTCATTTAGTCGCCCTATTGAAGACTCATTTCGTTCTCAGTGCCTCTGTGCGTTATTGTGCGTTTGCAGGAGTTAAAATTGTAATTAAATTCAACACCCGCACATGTGTAATGTAAATTATGTATGCGTGTCACAGGCACAGCCGTCGTGCCACAATAAAATGCAACACGAGGTAAAGGAACCACTGAACTGCAGCTGCCGACACACATTTCAATTTGTAGGACACTCGACCAAAAAACAGAACCCGAGGAGAAGGTACAGTACAAGCTCTCGCCACTTAACCTTCTGCCTGAAACAGACCAACTTGAGATGGCGATTGCGATGAAGGTGGTGATGGTGATGGTTATGGCGATGGCATCCCGCTGCCATGAGTGCGACCTTCATCAAATCAACGAAAGGTAGCAGCCTTTGCAGTTGCTCTCCACTGCTCGCTGTTTGCCAGGCAAATTAAAAATTCAGCACAAGACGCGGGGGCGGAGACGACGACGACGATGACGACGACGACCTCAGTGCGATGCCAAAGGTTGTTCGCGGCTGTTGGTCGACTGGTCTCGGTCTCGACCTGTCTCGATTTCACTTGAAATGGGGAAAAATGCTCCCAGTCGGAGGACTCCAAGGGCGTAGCGCACTGAAAGCAGAAAAAAGTAAATTAAAATTGTCTGTTTATTTGCACAAAATTCCGGCAAAGCAAAGAATTAAATATGCTGACTTGCGGGAGT
This sequence comes from Drosophila teissieri, assembly GCF_016746235.2. Taxonomy (NCBI): domain Eukaryota; kingdom Metazoa; phylum Arthropoda; class Insecta; order Diptera; family Drosophilidae; genus Drosophila; species Drosophila teissieri. Next base: position 8,888,188 of record NC_053032.1, read on the forward strand.
CCTTTAAAGTCAACTGTGTGTCAGAGGCGGATTTCGGTGGATCTTAAAGGGTTAACACACTACCAACAAAACTCGTAGTTATACATTTTATGCTAAAATTGCCTTTAAATTTGAATTGTAAAAATATTATTTGTCGTACTTATCAAATGCAAAATAAATTAATGAATTATGAATATGACATTATATATTATCATAACGCCCAAAGTAGTTGTTTCAATTAAATTCAAGAACTATATAAAAGGTAAATGATACAATGGAAAATTAAATTAAAAACGCTCATCAAAAGAGATATTTTTAATATTTCCTTCATTTCAAAGGGACCCCCGAATAATGGAATAAAGGACCCGTCCCTGGCAAGTGTGACTGTGCTGAAAGTCAAGGCTGCTAATTAAGTGCTTTTTTGGGGTTAAGTACACACACATATAAGCAGCTTCCGTCACAGTTACAGCTCGGGCTTAAGCTGGGATTTATCCAGCCGATTCTGTGACTGTGCTGGGCACAAGCTATTAAGAGTCCTTTACTTTCTGTCTCTGGATCTCTGTGTGTGCGGCTGGATCATGTTTTAAGCTGCTGAGCTTAACATCAATTTTTGAGAGCTTACTCCTTGTCTGTATGGGTTTGTGAGTGTGGATAGAAGGCCTGGGCAAACGAAGAGAACTTATATTGTTGCACTGCCTCGTATCTGGCGGATTTTCTCATTATTAAACTGGAACCCATCTAATTAGGCTGCGGTATTCCCGCACACATACGTACACATTCATCTCGCTTGTGGCATTTCGTTAATGACACTTTAATGTGCTACAAAATCAACTGACACAGCTGGAAAAATAAATCACATTTTTAGCAGCAACATTTTGAAATAGAGCCTCCGTAGGAGTGTGGCGCCTATGTATGCCACACACATATATCACCCCCACTCGTCACCTATCAAAATTCACTTTTTACATAGAGCCTACCCACCAGGAGCTCTGTCTATATGTGTGGATGTGGGTCCGTTTGACTGACTGGATGGCACACATTTAACCCGCACGTAGTCGCAATTTTAATATAATAGCGGGCTGAAGCGAAGACGAGTCGCCGAGTTAAGGGCATATATATCAACGACCTAGTAAGCATCTTTATACAATTTCATGAGGCTGTCGACACGCACACGCCACGCACTCTCACACCACTGCAAACACACCCACACACGGACACGGAGGACACCTGGCGACGCAACCGCGCACTTTACATAAATTTGTTATGCATATAAAATTAAAAGCATTTTTTCAGGCGCTCGTCCCGGCAGTGTTGATATTTTTATGGCAAATACTCGTAATTTGTAACTCTTACACAACTCGAAAACTTCAAAGAAACGCAGATAATCAGAAACAGATACGCGCACTCACCAAAAAACTCATCGGCCGCCAAATGAGCAAAGTTCTGCTTTTATTTGATTTGCACGAGAGTCAAAGGAAGAGTAACTGAATCGCAACTGTTTGCCTACGTATCGTATTTTGTTGGCTCTTTCTTTTTGGCCCAAAACAAACGTCGGAAAGTTAAGTTCAAATGAGAGAACACACCGAAAAGTCATACAAATTTGCCGAGCAAATGGTGGAAATATTAACACGCGTGTCTGTTTGCCACTCGCATGTCGGTGAAATTAAAAATGAACTCACAAACACTGCAAAGAATTTTGGGTCGTACTGCTGTGATTTTTGAATGATATTCACGTGCCCCTACAACAGCGACGAATTAGTTAAATTAATTATTTACTTAATTATTTTCTTGATCAATAACGAAAATAATTATTTATAAAATTCAAAATTCTTTTGATTGGATTATTTTAAGTCAGGAATTATTTTTTGCAAAAGATTAAAAACCAAAAAATTAAACATCCTTATCATTGTAACCCGCATAATACAACCCATATATAAAAAAAACACAAAGTTTTCAACGGACTTGGTTCCTTTTTTAGAAGAATATGCTGTCTTTATCCTTAATATACTTTATACAATTTGTAAGGCTCCAAATGGCACCGCTTCTTACCCAGGTATTTAGTTAAAAAAGAAATATTAATTTGACAATAGAGCAGGCTGTTACAGTGCAGTGAATCAACGAAGGCAGGCCCAATGCCAGCTAGTAGCTACGTTCGGGCCTGAAATCAAAATACATTAACGCGTTGCGTGCCTGGGACTGTGTGTGTTTGATGTTTGTGTGTGCGGCAGGACGAGTGGGTGAGCCACTTCATCACCGCGGCAGGACCAACGGCATATGCAAATAATTCAGGCAAGCCAAAGCGACACTCAACATTCGTTCCGACCCCCCGTCACTCCACTCCACTCCACTCCTCTCCACTCCATTCCCAATCCACCATCCATCGCCATTGCCAGCGGCTTAAGTTTGCGTTTTTATTTAATTGCGGAAATTGTGGCTTCGCCCTGCCACAAACACACACACACACACAAACACACGCGCACACACACACGAAAAGCTATAGCACACAACGATTCTTGAGAAAGCGTTGCCTTTATAATTTCTTTCATAACGCAACCAAGCATTGTAACATATTTTTATGGCCTCACATTTTTCTGCTTTCATACAGTTTCGTGTCGGTTTCTCCGGCTCCCTTTATGCAGCTCCCCAACAGCCGTTCTCCAAAACATTCTCGAAATTCCAAAGCAGATATGAGTTTTGATACCGTCGAAGTGGTTGCAGCCTCCCCAACTTCTCGCTTTGATTTCCCTTCTTCCCTCGCCACCACCGCCGAAATGAAAAGAAAAACAAATTGAGTCAAGTGCGTCTTCCTCGTTGGCGAAATGGGGAAAATGAGTGGTAGAAAGATGGCACTGGGTCCCGAGAACGGAACACATCCTGTCCCGCTTGAAAAGCCAAACTAATTAGAAAGTCACTTTAGACGCCGTTTCAACGCTCCCACAGGTCGAAAGTCGTTGAGCATAAAATTAAAAGCGACTCAAATGTGATTTCTCCTCGCGTGAATCTTATGAATGTTAATATAAAAATGCCTAATCATAACCACATTACTTTTTCAAGTTAATGCAATTGGCATAATTATTTTGCCATTCGGTTTCTTCATCATTCATTTTGGTGTCTAATGCCAAAAATGGACTTTATTTCTATCAAATGTTGGTCAGGTGGCGTGGTTATGATTAAGAAAAACTAATCCTGAACTTAAAGTGAATGACTTTACCAAAACGTTTTCTGATGTTCTGAATGTAACGATTTTCCAACCGATTTTTCCGGCAATCACCGTTTAATAAAGTACCCACAGAAGTACGCATTGTTTTCCAAATAATAGCTGAATCATTACGGGCCACGCGCCGTATACGCAATATGCCATAACTGACTTTATTGATTTCAATTAATTGCCAAAGGAGCCAGCTAGTGCTGGCATTTACGAAAACTGTCCATAAATGAATTGGAAAAGCGTCGAACGAAACAAGCCACCAACAAATGGCGGGCAATCAGTTCGGTAAGTGGCTTACGCTTACACCAGGCGGCTCAGCCCAAATATCGATGTTCTTCCTCCTCCTCCCTCCGCCTTAGAAGTCGGTAATGTGTTCGAGCGCAGCCCATATCAAAGCATTACGATCTAAATGACACTTTGACAGGAGCAGGACCTGCCACGGAGTTCGGGTGCGGTGGCCTGCCAGGAGCTGACTCCTGCCTGCCGCTGCCGCTCAGGTGCCGCTCAGGTGCACGCAGTCGATGGCAGCGGCGATAAGGGGAAGAAAAATCGAGGCAGCCCACTCACATGCTCGCGACACACGCTACTTAACTGTTATTATTTAAAGTTGCAACAGGAAGCAGCTCAGCACTGGAAGAAAGCGGGGCTCAGCTCGAACCAAACTTTTTTGAAACATTCGTTAATATTCCCTTCTAAACATATCATATCATTATTAACTGACAGTTAAAAGGAATTCTGGGTTCGTTTTTAAAAAGCACTCATGTAACATATACTCATTGAATGGTCCTCAAAAATACTGTTTCTTAGCGTTCAATCATTATTTTATTTATAAATTTAATGCTTGTAAGTAATCATTTTTTTAATAATTCTGAAAAATCTGGGTTCTCAGACGCATTTTTTATTCAGTGGATTAGCAATCGCAGCAAAACTGCGAGCCGGAAGCGGAAAGCTTTTCGCCTGCGGAAGTGTTTCGTGCGCGCCAAGTTTATATAAGCGACGGTGATACGTCGGGTGTTGAATATGTGGGTGTGTGTGATCTGTCTGTGTGTGTTGCTCTGTGAGCTGCAGCTTCATGTGTGTGTTTGTGCAAATTGCAAGGAGTTTAATGACAAAAGCAGCAGCTACAGCCGAGCACAATGCGTTTAAGCAGCCAGCACTATGTTGTGTCTAAAGGTGTTATGTTAGTGTTAGTGCTGGTGGTGCTGCTTTTCCTATTGGTGTTGCCATTGCTATTGTGGCTTTTCACCCGGGTCTCTAACGAACCGAGGACAGACCAGGATTTCACGCCTTTTCCACCTCGCTGCTGCGAAAACACTTTCACTGGCGCCCGGCAGCTGGCTGTTTGGCTCTCAGCTCGGGTAATCTGGAATCACCGAACGCGGTTCTTCTGGGCACTCCATTACACAGAGAAAAACAAACAAAGTATTTCATTTTATTTAGTCTTCCAAACAGAAAAAGCCCTTAAAAATATATAAAAGGACAGACTCTGAATAAATTTAAATGGCATCTCTAAACAAAGTTAAGTATGGCACATAAAGAAATAATCTGTGCTAAACAGTAACCTCCACGCATTCTAAACGAAGTTAGATAGTAACGGTTAGATAATATTATTGCTTCATAAATCAATTAGGAATTCCATACAAGCCGTTTTTTATATTTAAAATTGGTTAGATTACTGCTCAGTATCTGGTTCGATGTCATGCAGTTATGCATACATTTAATTAAAACTCAAGAATGAAGATCAGGTTTCCGTATTATATGCGAACCTGACAGCTCTGAAATCATATTACCTTAAGAATAACTCACAAATTGTTTAGGACTTGATACCAAAAAGATACACTCCTATATTTTCATATTTTCCTCTGTAGCATCTATAGCTGCCTTCTTTTCCCCGGCCCAGCACTCTGCGATTGCTTCTCATTTCAGCCGGGCTCTAGCTCCATTTCCGTCGACTGCCAGTCGATGATTTTAGCCGACATCTTGTTCGCCTGCTTCCGTTGGGCGCAGCTAAGTCGCTGTGTTGGCTGTATTTCTTGTATTTGTTGTATTTGTTGTATTTGTTGTATTTGTTGTGCTGTTGTCGCTGGTAAACGCTGCACAATCACCGCAGCTGCTTTGCATTTTTCAATGGCTTTCCCTGCGCCCCCTGGGCGACCTGGGCGACTGTCGCGTGTCTCTGTAGATTGAAAAACATTTTCCGTGATTTTTTGTTGTCTGCGACTGCTGCTGCTCCGGCTGTAGTTTTTCCTGTTATTCTCTTGGCATTTTCACATTTTGCATGTATTTTGTTGACAGGCCGAAAATAATCTAGGTAGCTCCCATGCATTTATTTTTATTCCATGCAGGATCTCAATTCACGGTGGCATTCAAATGGCTTGGCTACGTGACTGCTCGAAGCAGAAGCTTTGGAGGATCTAGTTTAATACGGTTGTTAAGAAAGAATTGAGGGGGGCTTGGGGGGTAAAATACTAAACAAAAAGTTTATAAAATTCTTCGAACCTAGCTAGGTGAATTGGTGCTCTACGGGTAGTTTATGATCTTATCTGAGTTGAAGTACTCAGTGATACGACTGAGGGGAATCTCTTGAATTACATTGCATTGTCTTGAAGGCTTTCTGTTGAGTACACAACGGAGGGGAGCGTATCAATATCCATTCAAGGATAATTATTCCTATCCCCACTGAATCGAACCGGTGCCTGGAATTGTTCCCTGTTTGGACTTAACCCATTGTTTTGGTTCCTGTTTGTCTGACATATGCTAATTTGTAATTGCTCGATTGCGTGCACCTACACGACCAGTTTAAGCACGGGTTAGAGGGTGGGTGTGGGTGTGTGTGTTAGAACACACACACTTAGATGCGGCAACAACAACCATAGCCTGAGCGATGTGTAACAACTATTGTGGATATAAAATGCATAATTTATAATTCCTGCGGTCACTTTCGGGCGCGCTGTTAATTGAAGCGTACTTTTGAGAGCCGACTGAATTTATTGACATTTATATGATTTAATTAAAATGCAACGTATAGACAGAGCAAAATAGGCAGCCAAATCAAAAGCGGCCACATTATAAATATGCATAAATTAATGGCACTGCACAAGTTAAACAATTTAAGCATTAAAACTGTCCATCTCCCTGTCAATTGGGCAAATTGAAATATAACTATATATAAATAATTGAGGCGGTTTTCCAATGCTGCTGCTGTTGATTTTGCGACAATTATGCGACTGCAAAGTCGGGAAAATCTTTCGGTAAGCTTCATAAAAGCTTCCGCATTATGTTTACAAGCTAATAAATGTCAACGGCAAACTGCAAACTGCAAACTACAAACTGCCAACTGAAACTGCAAACAGCAAACGGCAAACCGAAACTCGAACTCCGGCGATGCCCGAAATGCAAAGCCAACAAATGGCCGGCAAGGACAAACAAATTAAGCTCCTGAATTTTGCATGAAGCCAATTGCATTTTGGGCAGCCGGCCAAAGCACATCCAATGGTCTGTTGGCCGGCTTTTTGGCCAGATCAAGTTGTAGCAAAGTTGGAGAACTGCTGACACACACACACACACACAGACACCAGCACACAGGGTCACAGATTATTTGCAGCTGACTGAAGTTGGCCTAATTGATTAATGATCCCCCTTATGACCATGAGTCAGCCATTCGGTAGAACCCACTGGTGACCTCTAATCTGGTGACCCAAGTTGGATCCGAGTTTTGAGAGGGGTTGTAAACGAAACGATTCTGGTGGAAATCGACTGGCGTACAGAGATAAAATATATTATAATTGTGACTACTCAAAAATTCCCTTTTCAGCGTATTAAAACGGCATTTTGCTGAATATTCTAAAATAAAATAATTTGAAAGCGCGATCTATGGTTTTATCCTTAGCAATTTATTGCCTCATGCAAATGATACGGCCATGAGAGTTATTTGAAATAAAAACCAGATTTATGCGGATACAATTTCATCAGCGAGCATCGAGCACAAATGGCCATTTTCTTGGCGTGTACGTGAGCGCTTATAAATAATAACGATTTGGCTAAACCGGAAGCCAAAGTAACAACTTCCTTTTGTACGAATGCTAACCCGTTCGGTCACATGCCACTCACAGGACTCGTCCGTGTTTGTGCGTGCATTCATTTATGATTGAGTGCGCTTTGGGGGTGAGTAGCCGAATGGCTCCACATGCATAGGTGTATGGGTAATGAGCCCGTGCCACACTCACACTCGCACTCACACTCGCACTCACACTCGCGCACACTCACGAAAAAAGTCAAAAAACGCAGAATGCTCAAAATGAAACGTCAGAATCGACAACAACAAGAACAACAGCCAAATTGCGTGTATGCTGCTTTTTTACGGGCATATTTGGTTTTTGTGCTTTTTTGCTGCGAATATAGAGGCCTACACATCATCATCAGCGTGTGTTCTTGTTGTTGTTCTTGTTGGCCCTTCCATCCCGTCAACCCTTTTGGAGTCGCTTTTTGTTGCCTGCTTTTCGAATTTCCGTCTGGCATGAAATATGGTATATAGCTGGCTTTCTTTTTGTGTGTGTCGCAAAGTCATGCAGTAAAAATTACATATGTACACATTTGTCTGCCCACGTATGTGTGTGTGTGTGTGTGAGTGTGCTGTTGTGCTGTTGTGATGTTGTTTCAGCACACGCAACAACACCAGCAAAAATTTAATTTGAATTTGCACATCAAATTCGCATATAAATTTTTAAAGCCACCGACAGGCGGAGTAAAAAATTTAATTTATTAAGCGCAACACAAACAAAATCAACGAAAATTCGTTGGGGAAAAAGTGCGCGCGATTTAATCATTCATATGGCCATTTATGTGTGGCACGAGATGCCACAATATCGCCGTCTCTATGACACAATAAACGTCATCATTTGACAGCATTTTCTTTTGGCTATGTGGAAATCACGGCGACTTATTAATTGGCGTGGCCAACTACCCTCACTTCCGCACTACCCCTCCCGCACGCTATGAAGCCGAATTTTGGTTTGGCCCAAGAGATAACCGACGTATAAGGAACAAGTTTTTTGGCCCGCATTTGGCTTTTACCAGACTTGAACGTTTGTGCGACTTACAGTTAGTGGCGTCACCGAAAATTCGTTAACTGCAATGGTTTTGGCCAAGGCAGAACTTTTACAAAGTGATTATTATTGTATGGAAACTTTTGCGGCCTGGTCGAAAGCTTGTCTAGTTCTAGTTTTCCCACTCGCTCTTCTTGCTCTTGTAGTTACATATGTAAAACCAAAAGGAGGAAAAAAGCCGAAAAGCAGACCGAAACGAGGGAAAACTTATGGGCACAAAGTTTTGGTAGCATTTTCATGCCCCAGCCTAAGGAATATCGCCAACATGGGCAACAACAAACTGGCAATACTGAAGACAACGTGAACTAACACCAATTAAAAGTCATTTAACACACACCTTCATACAGGGCATATTGGCCTACACTATCGAAGTGGTAGAATTAATAAGAATCTTTGTAATGCATAGTTATGAATATTTTCCATTCAAAATGTTCCACTATTGAGCTTTATGAGCACTGTTTTAAAAAATACCGTTGAATACATATTAAGTCTTTTGATTTACTGTATATTGTATTACTTCTTTGAATTGGAGTATGAGGCCCAATATTTACTGACACCCTTTTTGATTTGCTATTTACTACATCGAGATGCAACCTCATCAAAAGAGAGCAAATCTTGCGAGCTGTCAGTGCTATTAACTTAACCACTGCTGTGTTTTGCTTTATAGGCGGGCCAATAAAGGAGCAAAGAGTGCCTCCGACAGCTTCTGGTCATACAAAGTAAATGGGTTCAAGTGTTTAATATTTCAAAAGTGTTTTCGCCAAACTACGTGGTGTGATGTGGTGCGAGATGCTGCCCTTGCCACATGCCCCATGCCCCATGCCCCGCGCCCCTTGGTGTGGTAAGAAAAGCTATTGGAAATGGCCGGATGCTCGTAGCACGTGTTGGTTTAGTTGTCGACAAGTTTACTATCACAGTTGGGCACGCAAAACTTTGCCCGACCCTTTATTGGTGCGGAGTAGGGGTCATAAATAAATTAACTACTTAAATTTGCTTGCCGGGCAATCGGAGCGGGATGAAGGGTGTTGTGGAACGGGGTAAGGGGAAGTTATTAAATAGGAAGAGTCCTCTTCATAAAGTGAAGTACTAATAAATATTTGCTAACTTAAAACCAATCACAAAAACCAAATGAATTTTTACAGCGACCTTTGACCAAATGTTGTCGATCAGCCTTTGCCGAAATGGAAACATCTTTTTCTCGCCCTTTGGGCCAGATTCCGAGCCGAAGCGGCCAAGTGGCCATTACTCTAATTAACCTTATTTCATTCTCAATTATAAACGACCAGAACAAACAGTACAAAAAGGGAGAACATCACTAATTGTAACAAGCGGAAAAACAAGAAAATCGGGCCAAACGAAGTCCGAAAGGAAAAACCAAAACAATTGCCTTAAACATAATTGTTATTTTGCGCCTTTTTCTCTTTGATTTTCCTTTCTGGCAGTGCCGTTTTGCCGGCTTTCTGGCTCAACCCAAAAGCACAAACCAAAAAAAGGAAGGCAAATTAAGTTTTTGCTCTAATTTAGTCTGACGCGCGTTGGCAAAACAGCAAGAACAGCAAGAACAACAATAATAACAAGCCGCCTTGGCTTTTGCTTTGCTTAATTTACCATTTTTCACTCTTATCGCCCCCCAAGAGCGAGGGTGGCCATAAAAATAAGGCCAAAAGTAGCAAACAGCCCAGTCCGACTGGCTGCTGCCTTCAAGTTTAAGCTGCGAGCGTAACAATAATTTAATGCGGCTCTTAAATTGTTTGTAAAATGTTCAACAACCGCGCGCGCTGCTCAGTGGCAAAGTTAAAAAGTGGAAAACTTTTTCTTTTCTATTTAACGTAATTTTCCCTTATTTGCTGTGTCTGATACGGGGCAAATCGCCCCACCGCATCCCTCCGCTAGCTCATTTCCCCACGCAGATGTTCCGGACGGTTGTCGAGCATATGTTGCCCTTGCCTCATAATGTGGCATATTCGGCAGCTCGACAGCTTTGAGAGCCGCGATTGAGTCCCGTGCCATGTGCTGTAGTCTTCATTTGGAGTCCTTCCTTCCGCCTCGGTTTTCCCGTTTCCCCGTTCCCCCGTTCTCCCGTTCCCCCGTTTTCCCTTTTCCCTCTCATCATTTTCCTTCTGGGGCAAAATTACATGGCGGGCGACACTTCGGGCTTTCTCTTTTGTTTTCGTGGTTAAGCAAATGTTCAACAAACCAAATCTGAGATTTGCATTTTATGCTTTCTCCTCCAACCCCTCCCCAACTTTCTTTCATGGTCGGATAAGCTGAGCTTTAATGCGTCTAATCGGGCTTAAAATCAAGGATGTTCGACGAGCTTCCGAAAGTCAAATAATTTAAAAGAACTTTTAGTCACATCAATCGTGACGTGCTGACGTGACATGGGAAAACTTTGTGGTCAGACCGTAGCAAAGCTTCTTAAGTGCTGAGAATCCTTTTTTAAGGGTGGGGAAATCCTTTACTTACTGCCTCATATCTAATCCCATTCCCACTTGGCTCTTATTCACACATCAGCCATGCCGACAAAGAGCTCGGGACAAATTATTGACACACTCAAAGAACACAGACCCTTCCAAACCCATTGCTCAAAGGCATGAAAATGAAAACATTTTCACTTATTTGCGCAGAAATTGGATAAGAATCGAACTGAAATTGGATCTCACTCATTGTCGATACACTTGCCACAGCCTCCGTTTTCCGTTTTCCGATGGCATTTTGTTTTGCTTTTAACTGCCTGCCGCTGGTGTTGTTGTCCTCCCAGCCACATCAAGCATTTTCCGGCTATTTTCCACCACCCCCTGCCGAGCCAGTGGGCCACCCCCTTTGCCGCACTCTTATTATCGTAATAGAATTTGCCAAATTGAGGTTGAAATACAATGGCTTGGTTTGCCATCATGCACGTAGAACAATAACTAGCTCTAAAGCTTACTGATGTATAGGTTATTGCGTTTAGATATGATAAGCTGACTTTGATTTTATTTGGTATGTGCATTTGGTATGAATAATTTCAGTTAAATCTTAAATAAATATTGTGGCAGATACTTATAACCAACTAAAGTGTTTTATTAAGTTCTAAGTAAAAATACTTAAGTTCTAATGTTAGTTTTGTCTTCTCTTTGGTTTAAATAAACTTGTTTTATAGCAATACATTTATTTAGGGGTGCAATCATTTTACAGTTTTGTATTGACTAGTTCTCAGCTTTATATTTCAGTATGGGTCTCATTTTCTTTAAGTGCATGCCCCTGACTCTCTCCTTTTTTGCAGCCGTTTATCGTTTGATTGTTTGTCTGCCTCGCCCTTCATTTTGCCAATGTCTGGTGTGTTTGCTTGCCTGTTTGCTTATTTGGCGGGACTGCTGCTGGTTCGCTTATCAATTGCTGTTTTTATTGCCATTTTAGCCGCCTCCCCCTTTTTGTCGCCTTTCCTCCTCGGCCTCCTTTATTGAGTACGACAAAAATTCATTGCCCGGCCCAAGGGCGCGTGCCAGTAAACAGCCTCGATGGGGGATTTCCAAAGGAAGCCATTCGCTTAGACATGGACTGGCCTGCGGTTTGGCCCCACTCTACTGCTGTGCCACGCTTCTCTGCTGAGCCCCATTTAATTGTTTACTTTGCGGCAATTGACCTTTTGTGGCATTGCGGTGATTGAATGCCAGATATCACATTTCGGCCTGGCTATTAGGGAATTATGATATTCTGATTGGGTGCGAAATAGCTGATTGCTTACTGCTCACTGCTCATTCCTTATATGGATTTGCCGGCAATTCCGTTCAGGCAGTTAGAGTGCCAGCGGAAAAAAGATGAAAGGGAAGTAAGCCCCAGGTGGGTGCAGCTCATCGGGAATGTGTCAAGAGGACCTGGCTAGAAACTCATCTGGGCTCACGCTGCGTATGAGTAACGCGCTCGTCACGGCACGTCAACAACTTTGTTGCTGGTCCTGTGCGAATTTCGCATTCCCCTTCCGTCATACGTCATACGTCATACGTCGCCATTTTCATTTTCATTTTCATTTTTTTCCAATCCCGATCTTTTGTTCTTCTGCGTTGCACCACAATGTAGCTGTAGCTGCGGCTAGCGTTGGCAACAAAAGCCGCAGGCCCGAAAGGGGGAAGTGGCTAAAGCATTCTTTGTTTCTAGGCAATTTCAGTCACTTACCCCGGCCGTTGTTATTGCGACTTTTCCCATGCCATTCCCTTTGCCACACGTTGTCGCTGGCGATAAAACTGTTACTACTCGCAGCTACTGCCACAAAATACCAATGTCGTTGCTGCCGTTCGGTAAGTTGATGCTGCACGGCCCCGAATTTGGTTTAAGTTCCATTCTACTAAGGGACTCGAACTTATTATAGAAGTATTTTGACTTTAAGTACTAAGTTAGGTCTCTTTGAAACAAGGGGTATATTTTATGGTACTCCCCTAAAGTCATTGACTTATTTAAAAGTAGCTTTTTATTTCTTTCACATTTTGATATTTAACTGCTATTTCCTTCTCAAATCCCTTTTTTCCAAGTGTCGTACCGGTTCGTGTTTCTTTGGAGCTTAATCCGGCCCCACCTTGTATCCGTGTCGTGTGTGTTGTCTGTCTCCACTTGCCATAACAGCAAACTTGGCTACAAAACTGCTGCCAAAGCTCCAGCAGGCAGTGGTGTCCTTGCCAACTAACAGAGAAGCACATACGTGGATGCCATGGCAGACTCACCTTGGGCATATTGATGAGCCCAACACTTTAATTAGGGCGTCAATAAAATGGATAAATGCAGTCCGAGTCCGAGGTGCAGATATCAAACCACCCACACACAGTCTCCCCGTTGGCAGAAATTTAATTTGCCACTCACTTACACGCCACTTGGTCCTGCGGCATATTTGCACCAATTAACCAGAGCCGAGTCCTCACTGAAAATTACAATTAATAGTCCTGGCATTTTTCACTCCCTTTGTAGGTGGCACATGGGCCAGCAGTGCAGCTCTGAGCCAAGTCATTGGGCTGGACAGGCGTGCAAATCGCTATAAATTATGGTGTCAACTCAGGCCTAAATTAGTCCCGACACGCAGACAATGGCCAACACCTATGGGCAACTCGTACAGCTCGGGTTAAAGTGATAGTGTTGCGTACGGACAGTCTGTTCAGCACTTAAATATTATCCTGGATATCTATTTCGATTTCGAGTTCGATTTCTCGATTCAAATAAACACATTTAGAGGTAAAATTTAGGTAGGCACGTAATATAACATATTTAACGAGTTTGAAGAGGCCTACGGCTTCTTTACTATTTATTCATTACGTCAACTTGTATTGAATCACCTTCAATCTGTAGCGCATATATTATTCCGACGTAAGCTGTAACTTGTGTCAGAGTCCTTCAAGTGAATCGATCTATAATTAAGATAGCTCCGACCCTCCACTGAGCACCTAGTCTGTCTGGCAGCATGGAATGGCTTCATTACGGCCACGGCCCCTCGGCAATGGGCTGGAATCGCACTCTCAATGGAATCCAGATAATGCCGCCTTATTTGTTTATGAAATTGACCTGCGATTATCGCTGCGGCGGAAACAGAAACTCAGACGGGACAAAGGCAGGCATATTGCGTGTGTGCTGCCTCATGAATAATACATATGCTCGAAGTGGGCGTGGCATGTCTGGTTGTATGTCTGCCTGGATGTGTGTGTGCCCCCCACTCGCACAATAAAAGTTTTCCAACGGCGAAATCGTTTTGTTAACTTGTTCACAAGTGTCTGTGTGTGTGGGCCAACAACTCGAAAGTCTCTGTAAAGTCGTTTTCGACTCTTTCAGCGATCCCGCATTCTCAGCCTCCAGGATCTGTTGTGAAAATCCGTTTACACAATTTAACGCACAAGTTCGACACAAAAAAATGAACTTTCCACAAATGCATAAAACTTTTGTATTGACAATAAACGCCGACAGAAGACTTTCGAATATGGAAAATGCTGAAGACTTGTGATAACCAAAGGGGCATGGGATAAAAGTGCATGTATGGTATGGAAGTATGCGTGGTTCAACTCCGCATTCTCCGGAAGATAAAACCCGCAGGCTGCAATGATGCTCTCAAATAGGTTTAGTTTGTTGCGAAGTTGTTGAAAGCCAGTGAGGAAACGGAAAATGAGAGATGGAAACTACACCAAACGAAACGGTTTATTCAAGAATCTTTCATTTATAAATCATTTTGCACGCCTTTAAATGTATTTAATATTACTATGCTAAAAATATTAAATATATGTATGTATTAAATATATATATTTATAGAGGTTTTCATTTACTTTCTTTACCGGGTAACTGGTTATACAGGCTTAGATCTCAGCCTAAGAGAATGGTGACAACTTATGGGAAAAACTTTCCTAATACTTATTATGTATAATTCACTTAGGTAGCCAAGACTTATGACCAAAATTAAATTATTTAAACAAAACCATACATTTTACAAATCGTGCAATATATTGTGGGGAAGAGCCTGAGGAAAAAGTGCATTCACTTTTATGGCATTGGCTTTGGCGGACAAAAGCGTGCGAAATTCAATGAGCTGCAAAAAGCATCTAAAGTCGCTGCAGCTGCCAGATTTAAGCCAAGAAAAAGGTCAGACCGGCAGCTGCGGGCAGCCAACCTGCATTTGGCCCACACTTCCAACCTGTTTGGAGTTTTCTCACCAAAAGAAATAGTGCATATATATTTGAAAAAAACCCGAAAGTTTGGAATCCAACTGGAAGTTGACTGCGGTCTGAGCAGGCGGCAGACAAATTGTGCTCGTAAATGCTTTAAATTGTGCACTCCGCTCGGTTCAAATTGAAGTTGGCAAGAAAAAGTGGAGCCGCGACGAGAACAAAACACGGCAAAACAAAAGTTGGCCAAGGAGCGTGCAAAAAATTGCGGAGCGCGTTAAGAAAAATGTTTCTGTAAGCTGTGAACAAATGCGCGACAATATTTCTGTGTGCGGCCAATGTGGAAATCTCCGCTTTAAGTTGCTCAACACCTTTTCCTTTTACCTTTGAGTGGGTGTGCTTTCAGTGGCTGGAGTTTTCCCGCACTTCTCGACTGCAGCCGGGAAAACGAGAAATGCCACCAGCAACACTTGCCTTTTTCCGGTTTCTTGTGGCGGCATGAACTGGGTTGATAACCCGAAACCGAGTGCCACTTAAGCCCAAAGCCAAAGGGCTGGCCACAGAGAAACTAGTTTCTTGATACATTTCTATGAACATTTTAGAAATAGTATACAAAAAAATATCAACGTGGTATTGAGTCTACTTTCAAAAATAATAGCCAGGCAATACTTCATTCGTTATGCATTTGGGTTTTACCTTGAACCAACCTCTTTTCAAACGAAGTCCATTTTTTTCGTAGTGCATGAAGTGCACACTTGAGTTCTCTGCGGCTGCAACAATTGCAAGGTGTTAAATGTCAAACTGTTAAGTTAATACAGCAGCCACCTCGACTTTTCAACTTCAGCCTCTGAACTTCCGGGGTGTTGGATTTTTCAATTTACGGCCTCCCGTTTCCCGCCTCCCGTTCTAATGACCTGTTTTTGAACTGATATTAAGTAGCATTAGGACACCGCTCTGGCTGGGCCAGTGATTTAAGCGCTTTTGAGCGCTTTAAGGCCTCCACAAGGTCAAGTCGGCTGGAAGTTTGATAAGGGCGGAGCGAATTCAATAAACGCGCTGACGCAAGTTCTAATTGGGCCGGTGGAAATAAACCAAGCGAAGCACTTAAATTAATTAAAATATCATTTTGGCAGTCGCGGAAAGAAAACACAAGAACACCGCCTCTAAGAATCCTTTTTTGTCAGCTGGACGACAAAGTGAAATCGAAATGGCAAACAAAGCTCGAAATTAGATGGTTCCAGGCATTATTGTCAGAATAACATTTCCCCCCCTGTTGCTGATTTTTTTTTGTGCGCCTTCTGAAGGTCGTAAATAATTTATGTAAACTTGAAGGTTTGCAGCAGGAGAGGGTGGTGGGCAGGGCGGGAGTGGGCGTTGTAGGGTGGGTGGTAGGAGGTGGGAGACGGAAAATGGCAGTGGGAATTGTCGCAGACTCCTTTACACTTTGATGCTGCTGTGTTATGAATAATAACTTGGACTTGGTCCGCCCAGCCGCCTTCTTTTTGTTATTGTGCGTTCGAATTTCGCGTCACTCTCGTGCCATCTCGCTCTTGCGCCTTCTCCGTCTCTCTTCTGCATTTGGCAAGGCTTTGAATATTTTACGCCGGCATAAATAATTTAAAACAATGGAACACACGTAAAAAGGGAAAAGGATAATGCAGCAGACGGACAAGGTTTTCCGAAAAAGCACACAAACGGGACAAAAGTGAGAGCGAAAAAACAGGGCAAAAGAACAGGAAGATAAAAATAAAAATTTATATATATTCCTTTTTTAACATGGCCCAGAGATGCTGGCCCAAAGACCCACAGAAAGTGCTGCAGTTCACAGT
Organism: Drosophila teissieri; assembly: GCF_016746235.2. NCBI lineage: Eukaryota > Metazoa > Arthropoda > Insecta > Diptera > Drosophilidae > Drosophila > Drosophila teissieri. The sequence continues at coordinate 8,904,920 of NC_053032.1, forward strand.
CGGGATAAAGGGGAAAAGGGGAAAATGGGAAAATGGAAGGGGGAAAGCGAACACCACCCACTTTCGACCTGAGCGCAACACTTGACATATGCGCCGCCCTTTGACCTCTTTCCCAGCTGCGGGGCGGTGGAATTCCTTGTAAATGAGAAGGCAAGGCGGCCAAAACATTTGACGAACGGCAAAAAATGAAATGTAAATGCTGAAAATGTTGTCTTTGCCGCGTGTGAGCCTGAGTCTTTGCCTCTCTCCTTTTGAGCCCCTCTAAGCCAGTGAGTGATGGCGGCTCAAAGAATGTCAACACACACAAGGCTCACGCACAGGCACTCCGCCCTTAGACAATTTCACTTTGACTTAACAAATAGAAAATCATTTATTCTGCATGCGCGAACGAGGACGCACTGCCATTCCGGATTCGATTTCCCACAGATGAGGGGAGCACTCAAAAAAATGCACAACGTTTTCAAGAAGTTTGTACTAGAAGCAAAGAGCCTAAAATTAATTAAAAGTATGATCAATGATCAAGTTTTTCATACTTAAATGAAATATTAAGTTTTCCCAAACGATACATTTAAGCCAATAATTAAATACGCATTCTTATTTTTTTCTGGTTTGAATAGAGTATTATTATAGCTCAACAAACGCTTTGAATCAGTTTGGTGAAATATATGTATAATTCCAATATATAAGTCAGTATACTTTGAGAAGTTAAGTAGCGACTTTTCTCTCAGTCCAAGTTAGAGGCAGATGGGAACTCATCCGGAGCCCGTCTCCGTCGTGATTTCAGTCCCGTGTCGAGCCTTTAGATTTATGCGCATTTTGCATATTTCTTTTCCTCCTCATTTCAACAGCAACAAAAGTGACTTTGGCTTCGCTCCTGATTCAGCAGCTTTTTCCATTTTCCTTTTTTATTTGTGAGGGATGGCGCTCCAATTTTCATTGCGCGACTTTTATGACTTTGCCTGCCGCTGCTTTTGACTTTTATCGAATGCAAATTGTTTTATAATAATGCAATCAAATCTTTGTCAACTCTGTTTATTGATGTGTTTATTTTGTTTCGGTTTTCCTGATAATGCCGGCAGCTGAATAACGTTTAACGAGTGGAATAAATTTCAAAGGGAGCCACTTGAGTGTCAAAGTTAACAAGCTTACAATGTTTACTAATAGGTTTCCCCCGGGACCTATGGGATTGGTTTGAATAATTTTATTTAGTAAGATAACAGTATTCCCTTTGTTGACTTAGTAACTGTTTTGGAAGTTAAAAAATGTCACGCATGCAATTCTGCTGTAAATCTTTCTTATTATTATAGTTTATCTACCCTTTTCACATACATAGCTTAAAAACTTTAATGTAATTATTTAGGACAAGCCTTTTGCGCTGAACATTTTGTACACGTACAAGCCAATTTAGTCAGATTTTCAGGTTTTCTTTCCCAGCAAGTACAATAATTCCAATTCTTGGCATATTCCACGTTACATAAATAAATAAAAATTGAACCCTTGGAGCCGGAAAGTCCCATGTAACCCCTTTCGAATCCCAATCTTGGCAAGACCTGCACTGGTGACGTGACTAAGCCGGAATGGAAAAGACCACCCAGTGATACCGAGGCATTTGCTGCAGCGTCTCTGCAAATGCTGCCTTACTGGTACTTACACTCTTTTATTGTTTCCTGATTTCACTCGTTTTTGCTGGAAATGTACTTAAATCACGGGAAACGTGCCAAGCAACCAAACAAGGACAATAACAACAGAAGGCGACAGTTGCGAGGCGAAGGAGGTCACTAGATGGTGTTTTAAGCTGTCGTGTTTTAATGAATCGATCATCAGCCGGCGTCCTGCGAAAATAACAAATTTTATGTATCGCACAGCGGTAACTACAATTATGGAAAAACATCAATGACAATGGCAATGGTAATAACAACTACAACTACAACGCCATTACCAACCAGCCCCAACAATAACAACAGCGTGATACAGCAAGAACAATAACAATAATTGTATTTACACATAATTGACCATAATCCCCAGCAGCATTCTCGTTATTCAGACCCCGTCCCCTCGAACGACAGATTTTTACACCCGCTTCTAGCAGATTCGGGGTATATTATATTTTGGGTAAATGTGTTACTCGACATTCAAAGAAATGCCCTATAATAAATGTCCAATAATTCAATAAATAAAATGTAATCTGATTAATTCCTTTTATTTAATTAATAAAAATGTTTAATGATTTCACTTGATAATGGTCTGATCTTGTTTAAGTGTCCAGAGGTATAAGTCCTGAATCAGTCGAGTCTAGCGTTGAACTTGTTCAGCAACAAAGATTGCTTGAATTCCAGCATAAGCTAGACTTCCGCGTAACTGAAAATTGGACAGTTTTAAAAGTCTGCAATTACTGGGTAATTTTCAGTCGTGCCGATGTCCCCGAATCTCGCCTCGTGTTTTTCTCTGTGGGCTCTTGTTTTCCTTGTTTTGGTTAAGGCAAGCCCAGCTCAACACCCAATTCGGATGGTTGCCCATGAAAATGGCCGCAGGCGACATTTTATGTTGCTGTTGCTGTAGGTGTTGCTGTTGCTGTTGCGATGCCAGTGTCCTGTTGGTAATGTTGTTTTTACCGAGTGAGCTCTGTTCGCATTGTCCGACTGCAGTTAAATTTAAATGCCGTAGGAGGCGGCAAGACTGCCTCTCGACCCTGGGCCATAAATTAAATAAAATGAAATGAAATAATTCGGTCACGCACTTTCAATTGTTGACATTTGCCCTAACGGCTCCGCCCGGAAGAGTATTATTACGGATAATCCGGGCGGGCTTTAAGTCGCTACATTGATCCAGTTGGAGTCGGGAAATCAATGTTTTGTACGCCGACCCATGCAAATGGTCGGAGCTCCGTGTAGTTGGCAGTGCTGCATATTTATGGGCCGGCGAATGTCGGCAACATGCACACTGCGAAATCCACTTCATGACCGAAAATTAGTTTTAACCCACAAAATAATCCCGAATGACATAAGGATGGCCTCCTGGCTTTCTGGTCTCCGGGCGGAGAGCGCGAACATAAAAACGCGGCAGCCACAGCGAACATATTACAGTGGCGGACCCTTCGGAACCTTCGCCCTGCCGTAGTCCTTGTTTGCCGGAAGTTGTAAAGCTGCCATTTCTCGGCCATGTTGTTGATGTTGCCACTGCCACCGACTTGGCTTTTCGAGCAACGATTCGCGGCCTCGTAATGCGGTCATTGTTATTGCAATTGTTGTTGCCCGCGGGTAGCTCGGGTAGTTGGGTAGTTTGGGTAGTAGCGCATTTGTTGTATTAACTTTTTCCAAGTAGCATGCAGCAGCGGCAGTGGCAACACCAACACCAACACCAGCACCAACAATACCTCTCGAACGCCACCCCCAGCGTGGGCCATAATTTATTAAAGCCTGCACCAGAGTGCTCCAGCGTCGGGCCGGCGCCCCCGGCACACAATTGAAATTTAAGCAGCAGCAGCGGCTGCATGGCTGTGCCAGTGGGCAAGGGCAGGGGGCAGAGGGTAGGGGCAGGGGGTAGGGGCAGAGGACCAAGATGGCAGAGGGCAAGGGGCAGCGCTCCAGCGAAGTAGCAGAAAATGCGAAACACTGGAGGAATCCTCCACTCACATCCTTCGCCCCTCTTGCAACGCGCCACCAGGGAAAATGGTAATCGAAATGTTCGCCGCACGAATCAACGCAAACAAGGCGCACTGAGAAAAATGCCATGACACTTATTTATTATTCAACTATATCAAATGTCGTAGCGAACGCATTCGAAGGAATAACAAGGAAATTTTAAAACCACTGTTCCCTCTTTTTCCTCATAACTTTCACAACTGTATTCCAATTTTCCTGTATTAATTGTACTCGCAAGAGGATCAGTGAATATTATTAATTATAAGATATTAGTTGTCAGCAACAAGGATACAATGCAATTTTTGCCCCATTTGAAGCTCCAGTTCTCCAGTGCAGCGCTGAGCAGCATTGGGAGTTGGCCTGCAACACTGGACAATTCCCAGTTCCCAGTCAATGTCTTGCCTGCCTTGCCAGATTTTTTTCTGGCCTCTTTCTGCAGTCAAAGTTTTCGGTCGAAAACTTTTTGGGGTTCGGGGAAATAATTCATGAAACATGGCGAGCGCGAAACGCGAAACGCGAAAAGCGAACATTTTTGTGCCTGTGCCGAATCTGATTGTGACACAAACGAATTGTTCTGGTTGTCGTCGTCGGAGTTTTGGATGTAGATGTGACTGTGGAGGAGGAGCAGGAGCAGGAGCAGTAGCTGGGCTTGAAGGTGGGACAGGAGAACAGGAACAGGAACGGGAACGGGAACGCCGGTCGGTCGCATATTTATGTGCCTATTTCGCTTTTTTCTATGTGGCTGGGAGCATTACTCTTCTTGGCATGCAAATTTATGGTGTGTCCCAAAACAATTGTTATTGTGTTTTCAACTTTTGCTTGATTTGTGTGTTTTAAGTGATTCCAAATGGGTCGCCGGGGATTGAGCGGGTGTCCTCGGGGTCTGTTGGCAATTTGCGGCCGTAAGATCCCCATCCGCCGACCACCGAAGTCCTTGGTAATATCTCGGCTGTCATCGAGCCAGACGCGCGCTGCATATCTCAATGCAATTCTAGGCACCCACCCAATAACCATAAAACACTTTAAAGTCCAGCCAAACTTGCTATTTTGTCCGCTGGATTCCCCACTGACTTTTGTTTATTCCGCAAACAGTATTTCCGCAAACAGTTCGACTGGCAGTCCGGGAAACTTCTGCGGCCATGCAATTGTAGCCACCACTCTGGTTACGTCTCGGTTTTGGGCAGTAGGCCACTTCCTGCAGTCGCAGTTGCTCCTCCGCGGAGTAAGTTCAGCTGCGTCCGCATGCAATTCGTGAATTTTTGAAGGCACTTCTTTTGTTATTCCGGCTCCGGAATCTACCTCTCGCTCCTCCGCCTGCTGTTTTCCCCTCCAACCCGACGTGCAATATGCAAACGGTCATTTCGTTAATGAGCGTGGGGGTGGTGGTGGTTCAGGGGTGAACAAGAAAAATTCAGCAGCAGCAGCGAACTACATACAACTTTTACGGGGCATCCGGCGGATGAAGAGGGTTTACAGAAGCAGGGTGAGGAGCAGGAGGAGCTGGAGGAGCAGCTGGCGGAAGGACCATGACCGGTAGGCAGTGGCCATAAAGCCGACTGCTTAGATAGACAGCAGCCCGTGCTCCCAGTCGCTGCTGTCCGGATGACTTGGTTTATTTTACGTAATGAAATGAAATTGAAATGAATGTTTTATAAACGGTCTGTTTTTCCCACTCCACCCATATCTCTCTATCTCACTCTTGCAGAACATAAAATTATGATAAAAACTAAGAGCTGCATATAAACATAATTGCGATTTTTTGCCACCCAGCACCTCATTCGTGTCGGATTTTTCAATGAAAATCATTGTAAATGCTTTAAACAGTTCACCGTGAATTAACATAATTAAAACGCCGGCATAAATATTTATGAGCAATTTGTAATTACGCTCAAAAAGACAAATACGACGGAACCAAAATATTTGAGCGACTTTACACATTGCATTTGCATACAATTGTGCGACATAAAAATATACGTATCGCAATACTTCGTAAAAGGATGGCGAAGAACAGAGTCCGGGATTTAATTAAATTTAACTTAATGTTGTCACCACACGAGGCTTGCTGCTGCTTGTTGCGTGTTGCAAGTTGCTGCTGCTGCTGCTGCTACTGCTGCGGCTTTTGGTTGGAATTCGGTTATTAAACATTCTGCGGGTGAATTTCCTCGTGGGACTCGTATGCCAAAAATGTATTGAATTCAATAAGTATGGATACCACAATGTTGCCTTGCTCGCTGCGAAGAATAATGAGTTTGGTAGAACCTACCTGTTAATCAGATCATTGACCGTTACATCAGCGGATCCTTGGATGAGCGGATTTCATCTCTGCCATCCTGAAAGTTCATTAAATCCATTTTTAGGGATGTCATCCATCTTTCTAGGTCACCGAAGAAGTATCGCAAGGCGAAGAGACTTTTTGCCTAATGTAATACTGGATATGTACTTTTGGATATGTACTCACTTTTTGATTTTTAATCTCATAATTAAAGTCCAGACTAGACTTGTAGTCAGTTTCTCCTTTAAAAGTACGGCACACCCCAACTGATCTATTCAGAAAAAATTATATTACCCCCAATAAATGTGTGTTTTGTAACCCCCTCCAGACGGCTAGATCAATTTCCTCTGCACCTCTTAATCCGCTTAATCTCGAAGCCCCAATAACTGATACTGAGCAGTCCCATTGATACAATGTCCTTTATACGAGTACGCCAAGTGTAAAAATGGACTAGAAAAAGAACCGTACTGTCGTTAAATCTATATTTAGTATTATTATGTATGACACAGTTGTGCAATTGACTTATTCAGCTTAGCATGCACTTTATTGAAAACTCTTGAATGAATATGCTCTTATTTCTAATTGCAGGTTCCACCATTAAGGGCGTCGTGGCCATTCTGAATTGTATCCTAGCACGTCAGCTGTGCTTCGAGGATCCCTCATGTTCGGCCATTTTGGAAATTATACCGCGCGTCTGCGGGCCCATTCCAGGTAAATAAACAAACCAGTCATTCAGTCAAACATATTGAAATCAAATCGATAATTTTGCCGCGCCCTGATGAAATGTTTACACAAAATCTATGGGTTTTTGTGTCAAGTGTTTGCGGAGCTCTCGAGCTTCCACCTGCGGCGTTCAACGCTGATTATGCACAAGTTTTGGTCATTTGAGAATTAATTTCCGCTGCCAGTGCGAGTCGGTTGAATATATTATATTCTTTCATCGTTATTTGCTTGGGGCTTACAGTTTGTTGTTGTGGCTGCTTCGACAACTGTGTAATTATTTCAGCAATTTTTGAGGGCTTCGTGAGCAGGCGCGCGTGCAATAACACAGTAAATAAAGTGTACACTGTACACTTAAAGCGCAACAGAGACCGCGAAGGAGATCGACCACGAAACGCCAGCGAATGGCATTTGAATATTCAAATGCCCCCGAGAGTTTCAACGCCGTCGAGTCGAGTGATGGCCTGTTTCTGCAGTACCTTGTAGAAGAAGGGAGATGGGGTGCATTGCACCCGAGTGCACAGGGCGTATGAGTAATATTTCGAGGCACATATTGTGTATCGTATATAAACACATATAAATATGTTTCTTCATAAAATTGGGTATAGTTTGACTGTATTCTAGGATATTTAGAACATTTTTATAGAAATCACATATTTTTGTAGGCTTCCAATCTAAAGTAGGCCCCATTGTATATGAATAGTTAATCTGCTATTCGAATGATTACGCTTTAAGTATCACTTACACTCAAGCTAGTGGGTATTTCTTATTTAACATTTGACTTTTAATCTTCTGTTCTGTTTGTTTTCCTCTAAAAGAGTGAATGTGTGTGTGCGTGCGGTAAGCGCACATGACCTGAGGGGGCAAAATGAAAAAGAAACGCGTGGCTGAGGGCGTTCTCCTTACCCGAGCGCCCACCTCATCCCCACCCTCCGAAAACCCACTGACCCACCTGTCAAGCCGAGCACCCGCCCACCTGGCCACCCATTCGTGCACCTTCCACTTCCACCTATTCACTCTGCCGCTCAAACAAAGGCCGGCGACGAACGAATGAGCGCGCCGCAGAAAAAGTTAATTTATAAATTATTCAGTAATTTGTTTTAGACTCTGCTTTAGCTGCTACCCATCCCACCGCAGCAGCAACAACAATGGAAATAAATTTCTTTTGTGCCTGGCTTTGATCCGCCCCTCATTCAAAATGTCTATCTAAGCCAGGACTTCTCCGCGAGCACTATCCACCGACCACTCATTCCCGGTTCATCGTCATGGTCGCGTAGTTTGCGTCCGGGGGAGTTCCGAGGAGTTGCGGGGAGCTCCGTCCCGAGTATCGTGCGCATAAGTCCGCTCTTATATTTAATTATTAATGTTCATTCGGTCCGGCTAGCGTCTTGTGGCATTTCTCAGCTCCAGAGCTCCAGAGCTGCAGAGCTGCAGAGCTCCACGGAACGCCATGCCATCATCATCCGGCACCACGTTGGCTTCCATTTAAGTGGCTTTCACCTTTGTGCGGCTGCGGAGCAGCACGGCGAAAAAATCGCATTTAAAACGGAGCATTCTCGGCTTTAGTTCGCTCAAGGCGAGCTTTCTCTTTTATGCACTCAGAAAAAGAATCAACATTGGAGGTCGGAGTGTATATCAACTTGAAAATGGACTAGTCCCAACTGAATATGACTGTATGAACGTTATTAAGGACTTTCTACTTCCCATTTTCTCTTACTTGTCAAATCAACTGTAGCTTAATGTATAAATTGCAAAATATATACTAGGATAAACTTATTGTGTGTCTGTTTCTATGTGTACGACCTTTGGCTTGCAAAGTATAGTAAGTTCTTTGTAAGTGCTGAAGAATGTTTGCAAATAAGACTTCAAAAATGAAAGTTGTCTCATATTTTTCAGGGTGTACCTGTATTTTATTTTGGTTTCCTTGCCACCGCAGCTCATTTCCGTTCTCGAAAAAGCAGAGAATCGAATACACAGGCTATACCCGTTACGGCTGAGGCTTGGACCACTCGACGCAGAGGATCAAGTGGTCGTAGCCGTGGCCATTAAGGACTTCAATGGCAGCAGCTGCATCCTGACGGAACTTGAAGTGCACATAGGCGAATCCCTTGCAGAGGCCGGTGTTCTTTTCGCGCGCCAAATACATCTTGGTGTGCGGTCCGATTTTCTTCACCAGCTCCTCGAGATCAGCCTCGGTCATGGATTCCGATAGGTTTGAGATGCGAACCGCCGACGAATCGTCCCGTTCCCGTCCGCGTCCCCAATTTTTGCCGCCAGGCCCCCCTCCGCCGTCCTTCATGAAGGGCGGGACGTATTTTCCCGTCTTGCTGGGATCACTTATAGCGGCAGCTGCAGCGGCATTGGCCTTGGTTTCCATCATGGTCTTGCTGTCCATGGAGGTGCCCTTGTAGGGGCAATTGACACTCCAGTGCTCGCCGTTGCAAATGCGGCACTTGGCGATGTTCTTGCCGGGATCCAGTTGGGTTTCGTGGGTCTGGTCGAACTCTTTGGAGCCGATGAACTGCATAAAGATCTCCTCGGAGGCCATGGTCGTCTGGGAGTTGGGACCGGGCTTGTCCAAGCGGGAATCCCCAAACTTTACCCAGCTGCGGCGACGAGCCACAGCCTTTGGAACAATCTGCTTCTCGATCTTGAAGGTGCGCACCACCTTCACCTTCTTGCCATCGTCGTTGAACTTATACTCCGTTACGTACTTGTAGTCGCCCTCGATGTACTCATTAGAAGGGGGCAGTCCATCTACATAGTCCGCATCCACCTCATCGGCCCAGGAAGTATTGAAAGCTTTCATTTTCTATGATTTTCCACACAACCGGTCCAAAATGAATCAAAAACTTAGAGATCTCAAAATCACCACTTGAATGTTACTAGAGACGTACAGGTTAGCCTGTTGCGATGAGATGTGTTTCAGAAATCCCTTTTAATATAAGGTACTTCGAATTTCAATTTGTAAAGTAAGCATGTGCTTCAACATGGTTTGTTAATAATAAATACACCAACTCGTGCAATACGATTGCATTGCAGCTGAAACTTACTAAGTCCAAATCAATTTGGTTAATATACGTTTTTAGTTTTATATGCAGTGCTCAATAATTTTAATTATTTTATTGAACTTATTCAGTAAACAAATAAGTTCTTATCTCTGGCTTAAACAAGAGCGCAAATAATCGCTCTCCCATTGATAAGAGTCCAGTTGAGACCAAGCTGAAACATAATCAGCATTCAAGCTGTTAGTTCACTTTCACTGCTCTAATCTGTCGGTTGTTCTATTGACATTAATATGATGCTTTTGAAGCACCCGAAAACCAGACAATTAATAGAAATCAATGAGTTTTGGCTCCGTGATCATTGTCGATGTGGGGAGTGCCTAAATTTGGAAACAAATCAGAGGCGATACGATGTCTTAGATATACCAGCTAATGTGATGCCGCTGAATGTCAAGTACGAGGGGATGAATCTACAAGTGCATTGTAAGAAAAACAGATATAAAGTGCACCTAGCTTCGGTTTAATTTGGCTGCAATTTTAGGGAGCGATGCTCACCAGTCGAGCTATGACCTGGACTTCATCTTTGACTCCCAGCTGGAGAGGTTGATAGGTCGGCGATCAAAGTCCACCAATCTGACACCCTGGAATCGCAGCATTATCTTGCAAAACGAGCGGCACTTACGATTCCCATTGCCCCAGCTGGTTTCCAGTGATAATGAAGTCAGGTCGCTGGTTGAATCTCTTGTCCGGTACGGCATTGTCTTTATCGATGATGTGGCTCCCACTGCTAATATGACAGAGTTGGCTCTGCGGCGAGTTTTTCCCCTTATGAAAACGTTCTTTGGCGAGATGTGGACTTTCAGCGATAACCCCGATCACGCAGATACCGCTTACACCAAGCTTCATCTGGGTTCCCACACAGATAATACCTACTTCAGCGATGCAGCCGGATTACAGGCTCTACATTGCATCGAGCACTCGGGATCAGGTGGCGAAAACTTCTTTGCGGATGGTCTGCATGTGGTCCACGAACTGAAACGCCGGTATCCCGCCGCTTATGATGTACTGTGCAGGGTACCAGTTCCTGGAGAGTATCTCGAGAAAGGGGAGAACCACCGCCACACTGCCCCCATTATACAGGTGGATCCACTGACTCAGGAATTTGTTCAACTCAGGCTGAATGTATACGATCGCGCTGTGTTTAATACCATCCCCCAATCCGAGATGGCCGAGTTCTACGAGAGTCTTCGCCAGCTTTTGCTGATTGTTCGGGATAAGGAACAGCAGTGGGCTCTGAAGCTATTTCCCGGCAGCATTGTGCTCTTCGACAACTGGAGAGTGCTCCATGGTCGAGAGGCTTATACAGGAAGTCGCACCATGTCCGGTTCTTATGTGCAGCGCACGGATTTTCTCAGCAAGGCTCGAGTGTTGGGAATTATTGACTGAAGTTTCGTTTAATTAAAAGTTATTACCAGAAGAAAGACAACCGCGAATATTTGGGCATCACTATTTTTGTTAAAACAAGATAGAAAGCTAGCTAGTAAGCTAGCAAATAACTGATTTATACTGAAATATAACCATTTATGATCAGAAACAAATGAACAATGATTTATTTTCTATAATTTCTAATTAATGTACCGGAATATTCCTGTGGCAGCTATATGATATGTGGTCCCAACCGGCCCATTCCGAATTACATACTTTCCACAATGGGAAAGATTCATGCAGATAGCTTTGAAACTGACTCCTTCACGGCGATGTAAGAGTCTGTATGAAATCATTATAGCCGGCCAAGGTTATAAGAATGAAATATTTGGATTATTCTAATTGCTCAATGAAGAACATAGTTAAAAAGCGGAACATTTCTTAGGAATATTATACATTGTCAAGGAATTAGGGAGTCTAGCTCTGTGAAAGAAAAAATTCGTGCAAATTGTTCAAGCACATATTTTTTTCTGAACCGAGTCCCACTCCAATTCAATTTGGATTGCAAATGCTAACGCATCATAATAAAAAGTTACGATTACACTGCTGGCCAGCGTCTAATTTTTGTCATAGGGGAGGTGGATCGCAAACGGAAAACCGGCAGCAAAAATCATTTGGCATTTGTTTTTATGGCCAGCGTCTCATGTGGGTTTTCTGTATTTGTGTGCGAGTGAGTGTTTGGCATAAACAAACGCACTTTGAACTTTTTCATTTAAAAGTGAAATTACTTTTTGTTGGCTGTGCAGGTTAATGGCTGTCGCGCTACTGTCCTTTAAATGTCCTCCAAATATGGATGTGCCTTAAAGAGATCCGGCAAACGGCGAACGTACAGTGTCTGAATATTTATGATAATTGCATTTCATGCAGGTTTTCCCGCCCGCTTTTGCCGTATTTCACCCAGCTCTCATATGCGCGGGCACGACCGGGAAAAGCCTTTAAAAGCAGCTTCGATGCCCCAGCTGGGCGATAAATATATTTTTGCTCGCTTTTCCTTCGGCGGAAGTTGCAGCGCAGCAGTCGTGCCTTTGCATCGCATACTTTTCGGCATTCCACTTCCGTTTTAAAACGCTGCACTCACTTTGAGCCACCGGGGCACTTGTCGATGGTTCAATAAAACCAACAAGCACCACGGACATGAGCATGGACACAAAGGACACACACATGACACACACGGAAAAGGAACTGGAAACAGGACATTCCGGCCGAAATAGTTCAAACACAAAGTGCCTGCTTGACTTACTCGTAATTAATATGTTCGATCATAATTTATACGCCCTTGAATGGCAGCTAAACTTAATAAATGACTCATAAATTTCACCTACAGACGCCATAAAAAGCCAAAGTATAATAAAAACAATGGCCAGGCCAAGGCAGCAAAAACAAATATCAAACTAAAATCAAATAAAGCACGGCAGCGAAAAATGGCGAGCACACACAGTCAGGTGGCAGCAACAAACAAACAAACAAACAAAGAAATCATTGAACCAATTCAGCGACCAACTCAACAACCGGAAACGCGTTTCGAATAAAAACGAATTGAGGACTTAACAATAACAGTAAAAGGCAAGGGCAATGGCAATGGCGGCGTCACTTCAAAAAAAAAGGAAAAAACACAACAGCAAATGGCGTCGCTTGATGGCGACGAAGCATAAAAACCACTCGCCTTGGCTTTATTTTTTATGGCCGCCCAGCATGCAATGACGAAACCAAAGCCAGGTGCCACTAACCAAGAAAAACCGATGGCCAGGACCTGCGGACCAAACGAGTGGCATCTAGTTAGCCGGCCACCCATCAAATGCAGTAACCACACGGAGAGAAAGAAAGCAAATATAAAGTATATAATCTTAATACAACTCTATATGCTTGAGAGCATGCAGAGCATGCATACGGAATTAGGTTTCCCAGTCTTGTCAGTCGCCTCCTTCTTGTATTTGCAGGTATTATTTTATACCTTATGATACTATGGTATGTCGTCATAATACGTTTTCCTTATCTTACATGGAAAACACACTACGAACCTAAATGAAAATCCCCACGAAAACCATAAACTAATTTAGGTAATCATTGTCAATGATGAATCGCTGAAAGAGTTTTTCAAAGCTCACAACTAATTTGGTCTTTAAATGCTCTAATTACAAGGAATTTATTTTTGTTTGCTTTCAAGGCAGCATTTTCCATTTCCATGTTCCAGGCGTGTGAACACGCCGCGTTTCCCTTTGATACGCAGCCAACGAGTTTTAATTGACACCACATGGGACCCCGAAAATCCCCAAATCCAAAAAACCGAAAGGACATCGACACGAAAAAATAAAACTGTGCGGCAGCAAGGGGCATAAAAATGATGGATGCCTGGGAAAAATGTCACTTGTTGCGCAGTCTATGTCAGTGTTTCCATGTGTGCGTGCATGCCGTCCAACTCCCAGCTCCAACGAACTCCCCTCCGCAGAATCAACTTTATGTTCAACTAGCAAATAATCATGTCCGGTCTGCATGGGACAAGGGCGTTATTGGATGGGTCGTAGCATAGGGCAATCACAGGGGTCACCGAAAGGGGGCTCAGTTTGGTTCGGGTCAGTTGAGTGACGTGAACCACATGGCGTGGTGGCCACCACTACCACCACTAACACCCCTACTCGCTTCCCATTATGCCGGATGGGAGTCCGTATGGGAGACTCCCATTGTCCGGCAGTTTGCTTGTTTTGCTTTTTGGCGATTTTACGGCTTATGACGAGCCAAACGAGTCCCGGTCCCGGTCCCTATCCCTATCCCTGTTCCCAATGAGTGTGTGTGCGTCTCCTGCTCTGCTGGCCGTGTTTGTGAAGTGTTGGCGTAGCCGGGTTTATTAGTAGGGCTTATGTTTTATGGCCAAAAGGACAATAGATGGCCAACAGATGTTTGCCTTTTGTTTGACGCAGCAGTTGGAGCAGTGTGCAGTAGTGGTTGTCATATGCTCGAATAAGCTGTCACAGACCCACACACCGTAGCGTCTATGTGCTACTCATAATTTATTATGTTATAAAATATTATCCCGACCACGCTCCCTGCGCATCGCTTCATTGGGCGCTTAAATCGACCGTTTTGTTTGCAGACTCAATTATTCATATAGCAGTTGTTGTAACCTCCCTCTCGGATTTTATTATGACATGTGTCTGGTTAGTAGTTGTCTCGCTGCCATTTATAACCATTTATAACAACTGTCACGGCCCGAACCTGCACTGAAAGAAATAACATTTAAGCTCCTCGACTATCTGATACCCGCTACTCCGAAATTGGAAGGGCGAGAGAGATGGAGATATGTAAAAAAGGAAAGCGACTGTTTCCGGGATTGCACACTAGCCCCACCTAGCGGCATTTATTGGTATTGCTTAAAATCTAAATATATTCAAAAAACATCCAAAGTAACGGAGCTATACGGACAGTCTCTGAGCTTTCGCTATTTGTTAACATTATACATTTTTATGAATTTATTTACTAAAGGCATTGAAAGTTCTAATAGCTGCTCCAACATCCAAACTAGTTCTGTAACTTAAAACAAATTAAACAGTCTTAATCAGTTATTCAATTTACGCAAGCATAAATACTATGAAAAAACAAGATAAATACTTATACAATTTATCAAATAGAAAAAAGTTAAGAATTCATACAATTTTACCTTACCAACACGACTCTTAAGCAAACAAATAAAACTACATTTAATTATATATTAATACAGTTTTGAGTTTTGCAACTATAATTCCTAAAGTGTAGCCATTCACATAGCTGGTAATCGATTTGCTGAACCAAAAGTGGTACAGCACGACATGAGATGTCAAAGTTTAAGCACAGCTACCATTTATAGATCATTAAGCATATCCGCCCAATCCCAAAATGGATACAACTGCCACTCACTTGCGACACCATGTAGTACTCAATACCCCTTCTCCCATTTCCAGTGTCCTGCAGCACGGTGACGGTGACCAAGTGCCAGGCTGCCCTGCGCACCCTGCAGGCCTTCCAGTTCTTCCGGCCCACCTGCCTGTGTAAGGAGCCCGGAATGGATCCCGACTGCAATCACTTTCGGGACTTTCTCTTCGATCATCCGTGTGGATTTGTGCTAAAGAAAGGTGCGTCTGAGGGAACTTTCTTAGAAAATTTAAGGTTCCTAACCGACTTTTCACATCCATTATGCAGCCGAAAAGGATCCGTACCCCATTGATGCCCTACCAACTTGCAACCATGCACTCTCCGTCTGCCAACAAGAACGCAAATGTCTAAAGCTCTTCGAGGACTTCAAGACGCATTGCAAAGTGCGCGACAACAAGTGCAAAATGGAAAACAGGTAAGCTATGACTTGAGAAATTTGCCACGCTTTCATATGTACTTCATTTTATAACTACTACAAACTAATTAACCTGTCGTTACCAAGTTAATGTAAGGCATCGCTTTATCATATGTATATACTTCTCTTATTAATAGGGTAAAGTTTCAAAGAAAGAACGCTTAAAAACATATTACCGTTTTCCTATTAGCCACTTTAAAAATGCATATCCTTATAAAATCAAATGAATATGGCCAGCTTTTTGTAGACTGCCGAACGAGGGATAATTAGATAGTGGCCCAATTTCATAGCGAAACGTAGAAAATTGAACCAAAGAGCGCTTATAACAAATTGATAGCTTTATTTAATGACACGAGCCAGACCATTACTATTAAAATATATGTCAAATTATGAAAATGGAAAATCGAAGTCCACTACCAAGAGCCAACTCTGATAATGCAAATTAAATTTAAACGTGTTTGACTTAATAAGAAAATTGATTTGCTCCATGGTGCAACGTGATTGTGCCGCTTAATAGTTAACGGCGAATGCAATTTGCATTGGCAGTCGACAAAAAGTGGAGAAGATTGAGTGTACCCACGTGTTCTCCCACCCGGGCTTAAAGAGGGGAAGAACCACCAGCCACCTTGCAACATTCAATACTCGCGTTTATTGGCAAAAAACACAACGCACACAGCACAGAAAGCAGAACGCAGACAGCAGCGTAAACAGGAGTCAAGTTGAGCGAACAGAAGGCGAAATGAAACTTCCTGCTTGCCGGCATCTTGCTGCTTCCTTTAGCCATCACATATCCTTACTGACGCGATTTCCTTTTTGCCAGGACTCGCCTGGCTCCTTGCCTCGTAGCTCGATGGCTCGATGGCTCGTTGCCTCGATACACTTGAATACAAACGTTCTGAATGTTTTAATAACTCGAAATGACTTTTTGCGGCGGCACTTGGGAGTGGGTGGTGGGCGGAGGGAGAGGGACTTGGGAGCTGGGAGTTGACTTCGGTGCAGACTTTCAAACTTGGTCTTAAAGTTCTCCACTTCCACTTCAACTGGCGCCCCCTTCATCCCTCCAAACCAGCCTAAAACTTTCCGCACGCATGCCAGGCATTCTGGCTGCGGGTTTTCGGTTCGGGTTGAGATCCACCTATGCGATAAAATATTAATTGCAGCGCCGTGTGGGTACACTTGGAAAAATGTAGGGCTTAAGACACATTTTAAATGTTCAGAATACTAGAGAAGAGGTTTAGGGCATCGCCAAATCTTTTAGTAAAATTAAACAAACAAATCCAAATTCAAAAATTATATAAAATAGACGTTGCTTTTTAAAGAAAGGGCTTGAACTTTACCCTTTATTGGTTCCACATTTTCTAGGCATTTAAATCCCGTTTCTTAGTGTGCACATGCATTTTTGATGTAATTGCCAATTTTAAACTTTGCATGCCCCGAACGGAAGTCGCCGGCGATGCGGCTTCGGTTGCGGCGGTTAGGAACTCGAAATGAATTCAATTAGCCGGGACTCGCAAACCCGTGATGACTTAGACCCGATTGGGGTGGAATGAGTGTTTAATAAGGGCTTTCTTCGTTCTCGTTTCAGGGACGCCTGCCACGACTCCTGGACCAATCTGCGGCTGTCGCCCATGTTCGGATGCATCTGCCCGAACAACCATATGAAAAAGCGCTGTGATCGTATCTTTAATATTGTTAATCACAATCCGTGCGTGGGTAAGTTTCGACTGGCGAGGCTGAACTTTTGACCGTGACTTCAGAAACAACTATAACAACCAATAACAACTACAACAAGCAACAACACAAACAGCTGAGAGTACAAACAAAAAGCGAATGCTTTGAAAATCGTGGATTAACTATATAGATTTTATTTTCATTGTCCTCTGTTCTTATGTGTCTCTATTTCTCTGTCAACCCAATGGTATTCAAAATGAAGATCACCTTTACCTGCCTATAACGAAACGATTTGGTTCGTTCTTAACTGACTCTTGAGTTCCTTTTCCGTTCCTTGAATTCATTTGGTTATTGTAATTTTGTGAAACGCTCAATCCCGAAACTAGCCTAACCATTTAAGTAACCTAAACAAAAACCAGAAACTAAACTATCGCACGCTTCTGCATCAAAACCAACTAGAGAAAATCCAAAATGAAACCCATGTTCTGCGATCAGTAAACAGTAATCAATATGCCTATATCCAATATATATCATACTGTACGAACATTAGCAATGCTATCAGTAATCCTAAATATCACGTATACGAATGTATATCAATGTAAACCAAAGCTGCCGTGCTATCTCTTTCTACCTCTCGCTCTCTCTCTCTCTCTCTCTCTCTCTCTATCTCTCTTTCTCTATCTGTCACCTATCCAAGTTTGTTGTAGCTGTAAGCTATCAGCCCATTAAACATACAGTCACTCGCTAAAGTTAACTGCCACCCAGCGAACTGAGTCCGTGCTTTAGATTGATTGCACCCAAGAACACTACATCTAGAACTTACTATCTCTCTAACCGTAGATATAAGACTATCGCTAGATCAAGCTATACTAACAACTAATACTCCATGTGCAGGACTAGGGCTAGCATATTAACATCGGTTAGTTCACAGCTTTGATTTCAAACCCACGCCAGACCACCGAAAAAAAACTACTCTTTAAAGCATAATTTCATTTTCCACTTCACCCGGCCACCTGCACTAATGGATTAACAGCACCCCAGAGCAGAATGATCCCCATCCTCCCGTTTCGCTAAATTTTATTATACAAGTACACACTAATTGCACTAATTAAATACCCACACACACATACACTGTGGCACACTTGGTATTATAGCCACAATTTGCACCACACCGGCACTAAATGTTCTTCTCTATTCTTCCGCACGCACGCACCGTCCAACACTTCCCACGTCCCATCTTCCACTTCTGCCCCAACCCCTTTCAGATAGACTAATATTTTTCCCCAACGGGCTGCCGAAATTGAAGCAGCCCAGGCCGAAGGCAAAGCCGCGGCCAAAACCCAAAGCGAAATCCAAGCCCAAGCCGAGGCAGAGGCAGAGGCACCATGGCATGAATGGCACGGAGCTCATGACCAACAATATCGAGTACCACGACGAGCCCAACGGATTGAACGATCCGGAGGACGAGGGCAACGAGGCCGAGGACGAGGATCCCGGCGGCCATGGGGATGAGGACGAGGACGAGGAGGACGACGACGACGACTATGATGACCGCATACGAGCCGAGATTTATTCGAATTACCCGCACTACCTGCATCCGCCGTCGTGGGGCATCAACAATCCTCTGGTCCTGGCCTCGCACAGTCCGCACACTCTGGACGACGACGACGACGTGGTGGTGGAGGTGGTGGTCAACAAGAAGCCGCCGCCAGTTACGGTGCACCACCACAATGGCGAGCTGGACCACGACGTGGTGGTGGTGGTGGATGCCGGGCCGCACTCCCACTCGCACCCACACTCGCACACCTTCTACAGCCACGGCGATCAGAGCTCGACGACGGGATCTGGACTTCCGGGTCCCGCACCCACGATTCCCAGCCCACCTAAGTATGCCGCTGGTGGCCAAGTTGGAAAAGTTCCTTTCCTGCCTTTCCCCCATCTGGACTGACTTAAGTTGGCATCTTCGACTGGCAACTTTTTCAGAAAGTTTAGAGCCCGCACACACACACACATGTGTGTGATTGCCAGAGACCCCTAGAATCCAGCCTTCCATATGTAGCCTTTCATTAACTCTACTCTTAACCACCGAGGAGCTGAAAAGTTTATGCAAAAAGCTTTTAAAATAATTGACTCACTTGGGTATACCACAATTTCCGGTTAAAAAGCCAACTAATGAATAAGTCCAGCTGCTGGCAGCAAGTAAACAAGCAAACTTCGAGTACTCGTACTAATCGGCTCCCTGGGCACTTGTCGAGCATTTATATAATCTGATTTTAATGCATTTCATCTTCGTGAATATCCCAGTGAGTTGGGCAGTCTTAGCTGGACACAGAATTAATTTATAATGCCTGCCAGCTGGCCGGGCAGCCAGGCGTACAAGCATCCAAGCAGCCAAACATTTGGAAATCCGTTGAAAATGAAAATGGGGGTCATAACCTTCGGCTCCTCTTGGCCTGGTAATTGGCCATTGTATTCGTAATGCCCTAAGCCGATTAATGCACACCTTGAGTCAGTTTCTTTCCGTAACAAACAAGATTTATGTAATTTGCCAAATCTACTTATGCATTTTGTTGTTCAGTTTACCCCAACTCCCCTCCCCTCCTCCCACACACCTGAGCACTATGTTTGGTAATTTGCACTTAATTATCTGTACAACTCTGCAATTTATTCAGCACTGGCACCAAAATGCACAAAACAGCACCACTCGGCGATTTAGTCGCCGGCAGCGATATAACCCACCGCACCTACACAGGACCCTCCATGGACGAGCGAGGTGAGTTCACTAATTGCACTTAGCCAGGTTGCCCTGTAATTTAATCCGCACGCCCCCGGCACTTTGAAATAAATATGAAAACGATTTCTGCTAAATTATGTATTGGTATTTACGGGTAGGCATATATTAAAGTCAGGACTATGCGAAGGTCTATTGACAGATTGGAGGATAAAAGGATGTGTAACCTTGTTTGATTTATCGATCTAAAAGTGGTCAAATTGCTCACTTAAAATAATAATAAAATTATATAATTTTTTACCATATTATATTATTTTTGGGAATCCATTAGGATGTGTATTTGTAAAACCTTTTGTTAAAAATCGGTGGTAATTTATTTTTATTTATTTGTTCTATGTTAATTCTTTCAGCTTCAGTTAAGTATGTTAGTTGCATGTGAGATAAGGGTATGTAAGCCCTTCTCTAATTGGGTCACATTTAATTCAAATTAAATATTATGCACTGCGAATGAGAATCGAAGCGTAGGGTTCAGTCATAAACTAGACAATTGGCGTGTGAGTAAGTATTCCTCAAGGAGCCAGATGAGTTAAAGCGCACCATAAACCACTGGAACGCCCTTCCTTTCTCTTTCTGGCACAAATTGCACCATTCTGACCATGGCTTTCTCTCTTTCTCTCTTTGTCTCACATCGAACCCTCTCACTCACTCCCTGTCCAAAAGCTTATTAGGTAAACAAAACTGGCAAACTCAAGCGTTTTGACCAGGCAAACAGGCGTCCTTTGTTGTTTGCGGCTTGCTCCATGGCATTGGCTATCTGCAGGGCAATCAGTTGCAGTTCCATGAATGCACAGATACTCACAGACACGCTCACACAGAGCACACTCACTCACACAGTCTCATGCATATCCTGATGCAAAGCACACAAGTGCCATAAAGAGCATTTCGACCCCTTAACGCGTCATCAAGGAGCAAATTGCAAGACCTAGAACCTTGCACTTCACCGTGGCTTTTGGTTTATTGGTATTATCTTCTAATTAATATAGACGGTGCTCCGTTAAAACGAAATTCAAGGGTAAAACGAACAAGCTTGACTCGATTTGGACTCAATTGGATGTCGAAAAAAATGTATTCCTTTAGTTAAATAATTGGGCCAATACCTATCTGAAATATAAACTAATGGCACCTATCAGGATAATGTAGTTTTCAAATCAAGATATTTTCGACCTTGAATTAGTTCTCCGCGTCTATTTATTTTAAGTTCTCCCCTTGGGAATGCTGTTTATCTACAGGATTGCTCATTTCAGCCAACACAATAAAACCGCCTGCCTGCAATTGTTAATGGCCTAATCAATGCATCCTGCCCTGTTTGGTCCCTTGATTGTGCGTTGCGCATCCTCTTTTTATTTATTGCCACAGATTTCACTTGCCATTTGACGGTGGCCGTCCATCATCATCGATGGCGTTTTGTTTCCGTCTCGTTGCACTCGGCAATCTGCTGAACAAAGTTGTAAATTCCCATTCCCCATTCCCCAGTCCCCAGCCAGCATGGTGCATTGTGCATTATGCACTTCTGCATACAGCTTTGTCTATTGTTGCAGCTGGCGAGCTATGGGATTGCTGTAAATATTAGCAAACTATTTATGCTCGTCAGGCGCACACACACATGTCGATTGGCATACATTCTCACCGACACTTGCCTTATTTACGTTTATGGCGCCCAGTAAATTAACAACACAAGCAGTCACAACAATAAGCCCGAATGTGGCGGGGTTATCAGATACTGTGTGCATAAATATCGGAGCTAAAGGCAGTGCTTCAGCCACTCTTTTCAGTGAGCTGCGTTATTTAAATTGAATTGTTATTGCTGCTGATTGGATTCTCAAATGCAAAGCATAAACATTGTCAATGGCCTCGAGGGCTTAAAATGTTCCAAAATGGCGTCAACAATGTCAGTTTATACTGTAGTTTACATAAAGCTGTGAGCAGCAACAATGCAGAAGAAAATAAATAAACAATGTGGGAATTTACGGCTTAGAACTCGTCATACTTCGTACGCGAATTTCAAATTTAAATACAAAATAAGGAGCATCAATTGAAGAATTACTTTATTCAAGTCTTTCGAACAAAATATTTAAAAATCAAGAATTTTATCAACACACATTAGTTCGTTGGGCCGAGGGAAAAGAATTAGTCTTTGTAATGACCGCTTCTTGCACACTCCACAAGTAATGGGAATCTCGTGTAGAAGAATTAAGCTGAGCGTTCAATTTGAAAATTTAATTAAGCACAACTAAAAAGCAAATAAAGCGATTTGTCAGCAATGCGCCAACAACAAAATGTTACAAACACGCTTTCGCAGCACCCTATCACCTCCCCCAACCACCCACCCACCCAAGCACACAGCACTAAGCACCTAGAACCACCCAGTACAAACCAGCACCACCCATCGCACCACCGCCCACAATCGCACCCACATTGCTTGTATATAGGATACACGATGTTTGCGTGCAATAAATATTTTCATAATATTGTACAATCCACTTAGAAGTAGCAGAGGGCTCTGTTGATGCCACAAACCATTTCGTCGTCCTTCCAAGCACCCTCCCCCCTCTTTGGGCCAGTGTTGGTGTGCGCTTGCATGTGTGTGTCCGTGTGCGTATCTGTGTGATGCAGCTGCTCACAGCTTTTCCCAATTAGGGCATGAAAACCACGTAGTCGGCAAACACACAACATTCGCGATACTAGCATCATGGCATCACACGCATTTGGCCAGAATGTAATTTTCAAATTATTGCACATTCTCAAAATTTATTTCCCTTGTTTATGAGTTTGTTCGAAATTTCGCGCACCGTATCTGCAACTGTACATTTAGTGTTTACAGACAACTTTATTGGACCTCTGCGCTTTGGTTAAATGTTAAATGGCATGCAATGACCCGAGTGCATCGCCAGCCGAAACGTTTTGTATTGGGTCAGCGCTGCGTATACGCAACAATTATATGACAGTGATCCACTCAACGACAGGAGCTTACAAGCGCGATAACAGTTAGCAAACGGGGCTAATCCCATTCAAGCCACCCTCCCAAGACATTTCTGCGCCCTCCATTTCTCCGCCGTTCTGTTTGTTGTGCAAATATTTGCGATGGCAGTGCGAGCGACAAACATAAGTACGTCGCACGTATCCCGGCAAATCCTTGGCCATTTAGCGCCACCAGTGGACCCCCAATAGACCCCCAACAGACATTCGGAAAATGGAGCGCGGAGACGGAGACGGAGACGGCACAGTCCTGGCACTGGCATCCTTTTGAGCTTTGCCAGACGCGGCAAATGAAGCGCACTTCGGCGTGCTCCTGCCGAGATAAGCCATTTCAGCACTGACGGAAAAAGGTTACTGAAGAAGGAACGGGCACTACGGAGACCCTTTAATATAATATTTCAGTGAAAATATAATATTTCTGTTGGAGTAACTTTAAAAGATAGTCTTTTAAGTTTTTTCCAAATATTTATTGAATCATTGATATCAGCGGAAATAAGTTTTATTGCAAAACTTTTGTCTGAGATTTAAAATTATAAACAAAAAACCAATTTATAAATGAACTATTCAAGTTTTTTGGAATTTATGTGCATATTTTGTAGTTCTATTGAACAGTTATTCTAGGTGAATTATTCAAAGTTCATAATGTACAAGTAGTTTTGGATCATGAGACAATTCTTAAGTAAAAATGGCCAGCTTCTTTTATAATTTGAATTCCATAAGTAGGGATATTTTATTTCATTAATGCTTATGAAATCAAAACGAATTCAACCCGTTTTTTCTGAGTGTCTGCAGTGATAGCGAAGCTACTGCTGCGGTTCCAAACCGTTTTGAGGCGGACTCGTGTGGCATTTGGCCGCTCTATCAGCGCATGACATCTGACAGACAGACAGACAGAAAGACAGACAGACAGAGAGACAGAGAGACAGACAGACTTTCAGACAAAGGGACAGGCGCTTCTGTTGGGCTTGTGTTTATGCTTCCCAGTGATAGCAAATGCCAATCGGAGCGTGGCGAGACGCAAAACCTGTAATGGAAATCGATTGGGGGCTAAAAACAATTCGGAAAGCGATGCGATTCAGTGTCCCTTACTTGCAGAGTGCAAAACGTTTCGCTCGCCTGAACTGCACTAATTTTGAACGATAATTGTTGGCACCGTATATTTTGCACACTGCCCTCAGTATGGTTGTTAAAGTTTTTCTCTCTCGTTTCGTTTACACTATCTGTATTAGTTTTCTTTCCATCTGGAAAGTGTTTTCCTTTTGCGCCAAGTACCTTCGGCATTCGAACAATATCATTTTCTTTTCAAGCGTTTTTTTAATATACGTAAACAAAACAAAAAAAAGTATACTTATAGCAATAAAATTGATTGTAAGAAAGCCAAATGCTACAAGAAAATATATACAGAAATTTATGCGAATCTGATTGGATAACTCGAATGCTGCGTATCTGCAACTACAGTCACAACAGTAACTCTCCAACTACAACAACAACAGATCAAACAACTATATAGATGGCACTGAACAAGAATAATAATAATAACAACAACAATAACAACAACAACAACCACATCAACAACAACTACAAGTTTTCTACCCTCTTTCTTCTTGCTAACCTCAAATTGCAGTAAGAATATTGGGCATGGACGAGAAACTGCATCAGAGAATCTTCAATGATAATCTGGCCCTAATTGATACGCCACTTATTGCCATGGGCTCCGGCTCCGGTTCCGGCACGGTCACCACTTCCGTTTCCGGTTACGGTCTGGGCATGGGCATGGGTCTATCCGGCAGCTTTAACTATCTGGGCTCGATGCACGGCGTGCCCAGCTATCCGTTCAATATAAGCGGCTTCCATCAGCGGCACATGGCAGCGGCGGCTGCCGATAATGAACCATTCGATATCATTGATACGGGCTTGGGCTACGGCGGAAACGGAAATGCCGGTGTTTACTACCAAAGTATGTGTACACGTATTAGCATGAACGTAATCCATAAATAACAAAATCCACGACCAGTAACTAACTAACAGCAAACCAACCAAGCAAAAAACTAGAAGTTACAAAATATATTTAAATATATTAATACGCAGCCGTACACACAGCCGACCAAAGACAAATAATTGTGTGTGTGTGTGTGTGCAAACTCGTAGAACTAATTAACAGGCAAAAAGTTCGATGTTTTATTTTGTTCGTTCGTTCACCATTTTAGATAGATTTCTGTGAAATTATTTATGATTTCCGTTCTGTGTCGTCCCCCTGTAACCAAAAACACCCCCGAGTTGCAGGTAAATTTTATTGAAATAAAACCATCGAGTTCACTCCAATTTTTGCTTTTGTGTTGAAGGTGAATATACAATATATATATACAACTTGGCGCGATCCGTGCGCCACTTGGCTTTGTGCATAATTTTTGGCAATTGCTCAACAAAAAACAAAAGAACCTTAAGTATAGTTAAAACTACAAACAATTTATACAATTTACAATTTCTATACATATATAAATATTTACATATCTCGAATCTTTCAATTGCTTTTGTGTTCCATTCTTTTTCCGTAGCTTGCCATTTGTTTTGAAAGTTTTTGAAATTTTCCTACAAGAAATAAAACAAAAACAGAATTAAAACAAAAATCATTGCTTCCGATGCGTTAAATATCAATTCTTTTCAATGAATTTTGTTTGTCATTTTGTTTATCTAAAAGAAAATTCTAGAAAAACAGATGAAATTAGACAATTGTATACAAGTTGTGAATATATTTAATACTAACTTTTTTCGTATGTTAAGTGACCAAAATGAAAACCATAAACAAAACCAAAACCTAAACAAAATTCATTTAATTCTTTCTAAAATATATATTAAAACTTAAAACAAAAAACAAAAATGAAATCCAATCCAATTTTGTTACATTCAATTCTAGCACACTTTTTCAAATTTTTTCCAACGCACCCAGTTTTTGAATCCAAACCAATACCAGTTACTACAATCAAACATAACATTTAAAGCGTTTTCGATCAAA
Organism: Drosophila teissieri; assembly: GCF_016746235.2. Lineage (NCBI taxonomy): Eukaryota > Metazoa > Arthropoda > Insecta > Diptera > Drosophilidae > Drosophila > Drosophila teissieri. The sequence goes on from NC_053032.1 coordinate 8,930,812, forward strand.
TTTTTTAAGATCCAAGACCCCTTCAAATGCAAACCCTTGTGTCATACATTTTACATTCAAGTTCACAAGACATCGAGCTCATTGTTTCATACAACAAAGCCACCGAAACATCAAATACTTCCTTCTTCAGGACTTTTGATCCACCTAATTCATGAAAACCAACTGAGATTGGATTCGCTAAAAGCAGTGGGGAAATTCCCCTCAAAGGAAAACAAACAAATTGATTTTGTTGAGACAGTTTCGTTCGCTTTTCCGCTGCCGCTCGACTCTTTGTTTGGCTTATTCCATTTTCCGTTTCAGATCTAATTATTTGCGTTTACATTCATACCTTTTCTTATTTGAGGCATAAAGTCATTTTATTTCTGCTGAGTCTGCAGCAAATCGTTTATGTTTTCCCTTCAATGACCACATACACACACAAACACTTCAGACATTCGGAGTACTGAAAACCAGTAAAGTATGCCAAAGAAACACATTTTCACAGTCGTAAGAACATTAGCATAGAATCATGAATCCCGAGCTGCGACTCCAGAAAGTCCGATAAATAAATCATACCCCCATTTAAATACACAGTCACAAAGGATTACTGCCTAATGTTAGTATATCGTTCGATTCCCCCTTTTAAACAGAATACTTTTATCAGTAGGCTTGGTAGTTTTTAAAGTCGAACCAATAAAAATACAAAATCTTACTTATATCTCTCATATGCGTTACATAGAACTTAGTTGTGTTTTGCCAGCCCTGCAGATCCTGCGACCACGCCCCCAAACTGTTGAAAGTATTACCCCCGAGTTAACCCCGAATTACCCCCAATTGACTGTCACTCTCAATCTACTTGCCTCCTCCCGGACTCCAGTAATAGGCAATAAACAAATTTGTGGAATATTTACATTTAATTTACGTTATTTATGTGCATTTCTGTTATTTTGATTTAATAAATTTGACCATATTTTGTGCTGGTGCAAGGGGCCTGGGTGCTGGGGGCATTTGAACGTTTTGTGATTACCAATTGAAACTGAAGAGCGAACAAAAAGTTGGTTAATTAAAATGCAATCGATAACTGCTGCCGCCCGAGCCAATCAGCGACAGTGATTGATATTCCGATTAAAGCCCGAATATGGAAATGGTTTAGTAATTGGGTTCTAATCAGATGGGTATGGGCTTTCAATAACCACAACCTCTATTCTGGCCTTCAGTTAGGAATCGCGCGAATGCAGATTCCCGATTCACGTGTGAATTACACCTCAATCGCGTTAGTTAAATACGCCAATTGAGAATGAATGGGCGAATAAAAGGCTAAAACGGATATAAATAAATGAAATTAATTAAGAGCATGCAGCGGCAAATGTGCGCAAACAAAGGCTGCCAATGATTCCTGCATTTTAATTAGTTCTAAATGCAATCCGCTCTCGATTGGCGTAATCAGCGATTTCACAGTTTATTTAAAAAACCAAAAACCAGGACGATTGAGCCTAAACCCAGCCCAATTAGATTACCAAGTTGGTTGGCGACAGGCGGCACAGGGTATTTTTGGGATTGCCACCGCCGGTCGACGGCGCCAAGTCCGCATCCGTATCCGAGTTGAATATGCTGAAAAGGGTTGCGCAAATCGAAAACTAATGAACTGTTTCTAACATTTTCTCTACGCATCTCCGCTGCGGTCACCATTTACCCATCGTAAAATCCCAAAATGCTCGATCCTCTCCCTTGGGCAACATTTACTTCATGCAAATGGTACTGCAACTGCAACTGCTACGCAAATGCAAATGCAAATGCGACTGACACTCTTGGGCACGTTTGGCCGGTTGCAGGTGGTCAGGATGTCGAAGTTGACCTCTCAACGGAAATAATCAAGCAACACTTTCAGGTGAGTGCAAAGAAAAGCCCCGAAACGACACATGGAAAATGCAAAGTGCAGCTCACACAATTTGTAGCGATTTATTAGGGTGCACAGGGAGAAATGGAAGTACTTCCTCTTGCTCAACAAAATTAAATACTGATTATATATATCAAAACTCAATTTCAATGTTGACAGTTTTAGTATTTAAGTATTCGACGGATCCAAATTCTATATTCTTTCTAAACTACAAGTATTTAGTGCCCTTAGAGATTTGCGATTTCTGTCTGGTTTTTCTCACCGCGCTCCTCTCACCGCAGAGTACCTGTCACACGGCACTGGACACCTGCCGGGAAGATCCGTCCTGCTCATCGTCGTTGCAGCCAATGCTGACGCACTGTGAGCTGCACCGGTGCAATCGCAACGCGTGCATGTCCTCGCTGCAGGCCTTCTACAAGGGCCCCCACGAGGACCTCAATCTGGACATCGCCTTTTGTCTATGCAAGTAAGTGGCTGGGCCACCGAGTGGTACTGGTGGTGCCGGTGGTGCCGGTGATGCAGGATGCAGGAGAACCAACAAACCCATTGTTCGATTGGTTTCAGAAAAACAAGCAGCAGCCAGCAGAACGGCAATGGCAATCGGCACGACATGTGCATGATTGCACAGGAAAAACTGCATCCAGTGTGCGCGCAGCGACCGCCCGATAACAGTAATCCGGCCAGCTCCAATGGCATTTACTACCATCCACCGCCCGCCTGTCACGTGGTCGCCGACAGCTGCAAGGAGGACCGCGAGTGCAGGTGGGTCATGGGTAGAGGGCATGGGTATGGGTTAAGGTCATAATTCAAAAGTCGGGCGTTAAGCGGAACCGGAAGTATGGGCGATGCAATGTATATTTCCCGAATGTGATGGTGGTCGTGTCCCGGGCGTAAGTCTGGAAAGCTTTAATTGCATTGCCTTGACAGCAATAATTGTATATTCAAATTCTGTAATTAACATTATTCGGGTTGAAAAAACGCAGCCTATTGAGGGATATATTAGCTTACCAATTATGAGTTTTATTTTTAGTGCTTTAGAGTATCAGAGTTATTGATTGAGTGAATTGTTTACTAATATGGATGTATGTATGTGTCTCATAATATAATTAGTCGGTCTCTTGTATATTATAAATTCAATTAATTTTAAATGATCAATAAATATACTGTTCCCTATATGAAGCACATAGCATTTGACTTCCTCTTCTTGTATAGAACAACGACCACCTATATTTTAATTTTTTTTTTAACTTTGAAAAGTCTCTTCATATATTTTCACCATATATAAACTGCCAGAAACATGTTTCTAGCTTAACCCAAATTCAATTAAATCAAATTGAGTTTCAGCGACTTATACTTGGGCGCGCCTAGATATCGAATTAGAGGTGTTTAGCCACGGCAAAGTCGGCGAAAGCCGCAACTTTGTTGGCACTTAGGCGAACTCGTTAAAATTGACACCGTAGAACGGCGGGTTAGTTGGCTCTTGGCTGCCGGAGGACGGTACTCCGAAATTCCGTAGTTGCCGCCAAGCGGGGCATAAAATTACCAGTTTGCCGAGGGAACCTCCTCAATCTCCGCGGAGCAGCTCTTCATTAGGCGACGGATGCTGAAAGTTGCAGCCAGACCGCGTGAATGTGTCAAACACAAAGTTAAGTTATAAATACGATGGTATGCTGATGCTGATGCTGATGCACCCTACAGCTTCCATCTCGGATGCACACATGTTTAGAAGTGGGTGGTCGGCGGTGTTTGTTTGTTTGTTGTCATGTTACGGCTGAACGACCGCAAAGTACGTGGTCGTAGCTGTGGCTCTGGAAATTAATTGCCTTTTAAGTGAATCGCACTTGCTTTGGTAAACAACTAAATTGGGCTAATGACGCTCATTTTGTATGCTTCAACCGAGGGATGGGACAAAAGCAGGCGGAGCTGGGTCCTCCGAGAAGTTAGAGGCAACGTGTAGAGTGCTTATGTTGACTTATTACGTATACGACGCGTTGTGCGCCAACACGTGCCTTTTGCGAACGTGTTTCCGGCGGGTAACGCTCATTTGTTTGGCTGCCATCGAAGCTCTAGGTTGCACAAAACGTTGCAGGCATTACGCAACCAAGAAAGTGCAGGAAAATCCCGGCGTGCGTCAGTCGTAGATTGAGATAAGAGGGTGGAAATTTAGAAATATGCCCTTTTTGCAAGAGCTGCAAAAGTTCTACTGGCAACTGGGAACGGAAAAGTTTCAAAAACTTGAATCCCTAGAAAAACAACTAAGCATTTCTAAAGCGTTTTTCTGAGGACGTCATGTAACCTGAAAACTAAAGAGATTTTTTTTTGGATCTTTATGAGGTCAACAAGTCAATTGAGTATAGGCAATATGCACAGTCTGCGTTCCAAAGGTCAAAATAGGATTTCTGTTTCATTTAATCTAAAAAGTAGTAGAGAGACCTAATAAGATAGAAAGCTTTAATACATCGTAATAGTTGGTAGTGTGTTCAACCAAACAAATTATTGTTGTATTCATAAAAGTTCAGTTCTTGTAATTTAATTTAAAAAGGAAAAAGGTGTGAAGCCCTTTATAATGCACAAAAAACAATTAGAATATAAGAAATATTCATTTTAAAATATTAAAACATGAAAATGCATTGAAATAAGAAGCCCAGTATTTCCCACGTATGGAATTGGTTCCACCTGAGCCGTATCCAACAACATTGTTTACATATATGTCAGACATCCTAGCTGCAACCACAATTAGGCAGCATCCTATCAGATTGGAATGTCCAAGTCGTCGCCTTAAGTCGATAAGCTGCAATTGAAATATTACGCATACGTCGCATAGCACTTGACCAAAAATCACCTCTCGAATGCCGGAAATGGGGGACTCATAAATTAAGTTGCACTGGTGCTCCAGCGGAATGGGCATTCGCCCCAAGACGATGAAATGCCGTAGAATGCCGGCACAAATTGGTCGACATCAATCTCAGCTGAGAGAGAAGCTGCACTGCAGGTAACGTCCCACTTATCACCGGAATCTCGGGGGGCATCAGACCTGGAGAACTGCATCTGCAGCTAACTGGCGCATGGCAGGCAGGAAGAGATCGGCAGAGGTACTGCGTCCATGATGGAAATGGGGATGGCAGCTTGTTTCGGAGCCTACTCGTGTTTTACGAGTCTGCTTATAAGGGAACCGTGGGAAAATTAGTAATAATTCAAAAGGGTGTCTTCCTTCTAAATACTAAGCAATAAGAATCGGAATATTGATAGAGAGAGCACACAAAAAATATAGGTATTATACTCGATGTACAAATAAATCAAATAGGTCTGAAGAATTTCATCACTTAACCCTTTTAATATGTATTAACTCAATACGATGGCTTATAGACAATTTGCATATATATTTCCCATATCAGATTGAAGTTGGAGTATTACGAGCAGGCCTGTGCGGTGGATAGCGTGACCAAAAAATGCGCCGGCAGGCCGAGTGGGTGTCGAACCGCAATGATTGGCATTCTGGGCACCATGTTGAGGACGACCTGCGCCTGCCAAGGAACGGATCCCCAGCACCTGTACCAGTGCGTTGGGTGGCGGCGTCTGCTCTGGATGAACCCATGTGTGGGTAAGTCAAACGACATACGAAATGCACTCAGAGAAATGTATCAAAACTTGTAAAATTTATCTGTAAATAACCTTTCTCCTTCTGGCTGCTTTTTATGTTTGCTCTATCCCCCATTGCATTATTAACTCGCGCAATCTTGGAATCTTGACAGTTGAGGCTCAAAAGGACTTCCACATGAAGCGATTGGCTGAGCTCGGTTTCCTCACCACCACAACAACAACGACCACCACGACGACGACGACCACGACGACGACGACCACGCGGGCTCCGCCGCCCCCACCGCCGCCCACCACAACAAGCACTACCACGACCAGCCTGCAGCCGAAGCAGACGCCAAGGAAGCCTGCGACGCACATCTTCAAGGACGTTATTACGGTAAGCGACTACTTAGGCGTCGGATACACTCTTTGGGACCTAATTGCTCCGCTGCGGTCAACTAGTGGTTAATCCCATTCGAATCGCCTCGTTCCGTTCGATTTTAACGAGCACCAACAACAGTTACCTGTTCCAAATTCCCTGCAGCATCCCCTCAGTCCGTTCATCTTGCCCACTTGTCCGTCCGTCCAACCGTCCGTCCAACCGTCCGTCCATCCGTCCGCCCATCAGTCCGCCCATCAGTCCGTCCGTCGGTTCGTTTTCTGTTTTCCAATCAGCACTCAATCAGTGGCTCAAATGGAGCGGCGGGGGCGTGGCTGGCAGAACGGCAAAGCGGACAATATGCCACACAACATACCGGGGTCAAACCAAAGTCCACAGCCACACCATGAATGCTGCTACGGATTTCGCCTTGCCCTGCGTCCAGCACTCGCAAAAAGTTTAGAGTTCTCATTTCACAGGTATATTTAAAAGAGATTGGAAATACAAAACATATAAATAAACCCTCTAACATGCCTCGAAATCTGACGTATTTCTTTAAATTGAAACAAGCTCTTTTTGTTACCCTAATCACATTTTCTAAGCGATTCTAAGATTGGTCTTAATCGAAAATATTTATTTTAATGTTGAGTTATATTTATTGATTACTTTAAAAAGACTTTAAAGCTGCATTAGAATTTGTTTTCTTTGTATCTGAAGAACTGTATTAAATAGCTCGGGCATTATTTTCTTCGAGTGTAGGGACGCCTCCTGCTGAAACTCTGTTTCAGTTGCTGCTTGTGACCGAGTTCCTCGGGCTGGCAAACCGACAAAGCAATCAATTCCTGACCTGCAGCCAATGTAGCTGCCTTTGCTGCTGGAGCGGCAGAAAGATTAAGCCCCATTCCCTTCCCCTGTGCCAACACACACCGCAACAATATATATATTCGCATTCGTTTTCAAACTCTTTAACATCTTTTCTCTCCCTACCAAACAATTGCAACAATGAACCGCAAAAACCACGAAAAATGCAAATAAATAAATAAAAATGCGGAACAACAAATATGAAACAATCACAAAAAAATGAAATAAAATTGAAAAACCGCGAAACGCAAAACCAAACCGAACCGAACGGAACCGAACCGAACAAAAAATGGCAACAAAAAACGTGGGCAAACCGGTGAAAACGGCAGGCAAAAGAGAAATCGGAGCCAACATCGGTGGAACACAATTATCTCGATCCGCCCGATTCGATACCGCTGCCCAGCGTGAATGTCGAGAGCGGCGGAAATGGCGGAAATGACGATTATCACAATGGCAACGGCAATGGACACGGAAATGGAAATGGTAACGGCAATGGCAATGGCAATGGCAGACGTAAAAATGGCGGAAAGGGACGCGGCGGCAGTGTAGATTTCGATGATCCAGTAATTTTCGCCGACCCAAGGGAAACAACAGAATTTGTGGGCATCAGCATCACGGAGCCGGTAACCACAACAACCACAACAATGGCCACCACGACAACAACACAGCCGCCAAGTAAGTAAATGCAAGTGGGTAATAATATGGACCACCCAGTCAGTTGGACTCGGACATCCAATTGGGGTCGTATCTGTCAGAAAAATGTTATCTCTTGGCCCGTCAATTAGAGGGCACATATTGGCCCGGCCTCTGGTGCGTCATCTAAACTTTTCAGCAGCTTTGTATAATTTATACGGCGAGCATATCGAGAGAAAAATCTCGGTCTAATTAAACGGAATTTTCCCTTAAAGGAATTTATTACAGTCACTAAATTATCAATAGGCTAAGTTGAAATCTTAAAGCAGTAAGGTTCGATCTCATGTTTTATATTGCGGGCTCAAGAAATGAGAAATATATTTTGATAGCTAAGAAGCCTAAGATAGTTATTACCACACCCCATTTTATATTTAAATATCTTCAAACATTCAGAAATCAGACGGAATTTTTCTTCGTGCACACACATCACTCATCATTTTCGTTCTTTTGGGTATCGTTTCCGTTTTGAAGTTTTCAACATAATTGATGCGGTGGCTGCGGTTGTTTGGCTAATTGAAAGCATAACTCAGCGGCTGCCGTTATTATTATTTTAATATTTTGTGCGGCAATCATTTAAAATTCAGTATCCGCCATGGTTGTCTCACCCGCCCACATCCAAAAGCAGACCGGAAATGAGTTTGCTTTCAGCCGATGTGGCAATTATTCAAGTGTACGTAGTGCATATGTGCGGCAAATCGCCTGAAAGGACCTCCAAAATGCCGTAGAGTCTTGCGGACCCAGGACATTGGCAAATCCGATTAGGTTTTGAATGCCAAACGCACACATATCACTCGACTGCACTGTGATAATACTTCCGTTATTTAAAACCTCCTGCCGAGGACATCGTTTATTGTCCATTCATTTATCACAGGGACTCCGGGGTCGCAACGTGTTTACAAACATCATTAAAAATGTAAATGAGTTTGTTTGTTTGCCCGCCGTCCATCAGTCCATCCGTTTGTCAGTCATTCGGTCAGTTATTCAGTCGGTCCGTCCGTCATCCGTGTGGTCAGCTCGTCCGCTGGAATTATTTAGACACTTGGGACATTCGGCTTTGAATTTTGCATGAAATGTTTCTGCCCGCAGCTGAACCCCTTTGTGTCTCATCTAAAATTGATTTCGCTCGGGTGAGTGAGGCGGAGATTTTAAAACTATATTTAACCATTGTAGCCCACCGACCCCGTTCAATTATTTATGTGCATGTTATGGCGACTTTATTGGCAAAGTTGGGCCTAATAGGGATTTTGATTAGATGGCAAAGCCCCAGGTGCCAGTTAAGTTGCATCTTGGCAGTCTAAAGTGCCCGTTGGTAGTAATTAAGTGGCAAAGTCTTCCACTCCGACTCCCAAGTGTGTGTGCAAGTGCAAATTTGTGCTATATAAACACGAATCCCCTTCACCAGTCACCCGGCAAAAGTTTTTGGCCAGGAAAAACTCGTAATGGCGTTGATGACATGATGAATGCTCCACATGAGTGGCGGACATCCGTTATTTGGGCATGAGTGGCAGGGTCGCATTGTGCACGTTGGCTGCCACCAAAAAAAGCTGAAAGGATGTGTGTCCTCTTGGGGTGGGGTGTCCTCTTGGTTGTGCAAAGTCAAGACCAAACGTACACACTTAAATCCCAAAAATGTGGCGCAAATAGAGTGAGAATTAAGTTAAAGGCGTTAAACTAATTTATAAGCGAAACTCCAGTTTCTTCAAATTAATTGAATCAAATATTGCATTTAATAATTTATTCATACGATTCTATTTGCAGGAAACTGCGTTGTCCAGCGACCCCGTCAGTCGGATCAACTTATTCGGGAAGGCAGCAGCAAGCGAGTGAGTAAATTATTGCGGAATCAAAAACAATTACAATTAAATGCCAAATATATTCCAACCATTTAAGTGTTTTATTTATTAACGCACTTAAGTGAAAACGACAAGTCTGAAGCTACATACATAAGTGTCAAATAATATTTCATTTATTTTTGTGCCCGGCCTTGTTGGTCGGAGAGTGCTTTTTGGTGCATTTACATATCTAAAAGTTAAAATGGTCAGTCTGCTGAAAGTTGCAATTTTCCCACGAAAAGTTGGATTTAAATCTAGCACGTGGCGGCAAGTGCTAGGTATAATTGGAAAATCGTAATATATATAGAGGAATTCAGCAGGCAAAGTAGAGGGGGAAAAAAATTTCGCTTTGTTTGCGCACTCATTTAATTATTACACCGGTCGTATACGTAATGCACCCGCACAATGCCACTTTATTCCTTCACTCATCGCGGGGAATTCCTTCGTTTCAGATCTACTCCTTGGACGACGTCGAGTGCAGTGAGCTGTGCAGCTGCGGCGAGTCGCTCATCCTCACCTGCCACGCCCTCTGCGTGCCTTTCGCCCCGTGCCGCACCGCCCTCGCCTTCTACAGCCACGCCTCCCCCGCCTACCAGGCGTTCCGCGGACGCTGTTTGTGCTACTCGGGCCGCTTCATCTGCATGAAGCCGCCGCTCGGGGAGTACATTCTGCCAGGTGAGTTGAGTTGCCAGTTCCTCCTCCCTCACTTCTCCCCTCGAAAGGATATCAGAGTGTGCCTGGCTGCCTGGCTGCCCGTCTGCCCGTCTGCCTGGTTGCGGAGGTCCTGCGGTGGCGTGTCGGGTTCGCTGTGCGTTAAGCACTTAGCGATTATCGCCAGCGACAGGCGATGACGAGGCACGGCTGTCAGGAGGAATGCAGCAGCATTTTTGCGTGTGGCTGCCCGAGAGCTTTTCTAGAGTCCTACACTAAGCAAGCTTAAATTTTTGAAACACAAATGACCTACTATTTATACTAATCTTTTAAACTTTAAGCATCTAAAATCTGAATACCAAGCGGAAAATTAAAAGACACCAAATCTCGTTTATTTATAAAGCTTCTTATTTAGCTTTAGCAAATATTTTGATATTTTTTTCAAGGTCCGCAATATTTTTCCCGAACATAAATCAGATTTTGCCAGCACCCTGAAAAACTTAAAGCCGGTTTCTTGCACACATTTCTTTAAAGCCTTTGTCAGAGGGCCTCTCCTTTGGCGAGTAGCCACTAGCCACTTTAGAGCGTATTTGGCACAAAAAGGGAAAGAAGAGCCACCCATTGTGGCAGCAAGGTTGCGTGGTCCTTGTCCACTTGCCACACGCCACTTGCGTGCGTTTTCGTGCGCGGACTCCGGCAGTAAATTACATTTGCTGCAATTGATGCGGCACTCGCTACATATTTCGTCCCTCTGTTCTCGCTTTCAGGTGGCATTTTCCTGCTGCTCGGATACAGTGCCGCGGATGAGGCGCTGCTGAGGCCCCACACCAACCTGGGGGTGCAGGATGCCGTGCGGGCCCTGCAGCAGTACGTAACCACATACATCGATAATCAGGTAAGCCACCGGTCCGCCGATCGCATAATAAAGTATGGCCAGGAATATATTAATTGCATTCCGACGTTGGTTTACTCATCCCTCTCTCGCCTCAGACGCAGTGCACCCTCACGCTGTTCAATATGACCGAGGAGAACATCATCATTGCTGCGAGGCTGCCGCACGACGGCAAACTGAAGGATATTGAGTTGCTGCGTAAGGAGAAGGTACGTTGAGATGCCGCGGGCCAAACTCAGATGCACAGAGAAAAATATTAATGGGTTTGAAGGGCCACTGGCATTGTGTTTCAAATTATGGGCTCAAATTTGCTTCTACTATTTTTATAATGCATTAGAAAATAGTATCTTCATTTAAATGAATACAGTCAATTTCCGAGCTCCGATAACTCGAATATTAGTAACCGCCAATACAGAAAAGAATTACGTGTAATACTTTATTCTAACCACATTCTGTAGCCACTAGTTCAAATAATTGAATGTCAACTGTATCCACCTTTTGGCTTATGAGTGGAGTTGTACAAGCCCATAATATTTATCCGTGTGCCCAGCGTCAGCAAATCCATTTCCCGAACTAATTCAATCGACTTAACCTTAACTGCTTATCTGGCTGTTTGCAGGACGAGTGCACCGCGATACTGAAGACCATCAGTCATCAAATCAATAGCGAGCACAGCGAGCTCCAATCCCACCGACTGCTGAGCATTTTCAAAATGTCCGAAGTCGAGGTCGTTTGGCCCGAGAGCACAAGTGCGGCGGCCAGAAGTGGACATGGTCCTGGCCAGTTTGCCGGATGCCACCGGCTGCTCTACGCGGCCATGCTCGCGCTGGCGTATCTCTCCAGGTGGACAACGCTGCGTATGAGCGATGTGGCTACATGACAACCACATAGCTGAAGGTCTAGGGCCAGGACAATTGCATAACTGTACGTAGTAGAAATTTGTAGGGTGGGATAAACGGTGGGAAATGCGCGAGGCAAAATGCGATACGTGGAACGATAGCGATTACTACAAACTATGAAGATGTGGTGCATACTCTTGGGCGGCGCACATGGCATAGCGTATTCATAATGTGTTGTATACATCTAGTGGCTAGTTCTTTGTTTAGCTGCGATTTTCGTGAAGCTTTGTTGTTGACCTTTGACGATGTTGCTGTCTCTTTTGATACGTACATACATATGTGAAGCATTACGGGATATACATGCAAAGAAAACTTGTAGGACATATGCCTAGAACTCATCTAGTTTAATATATAATTTAATGTGAAAGGAAACTGCTGTCTACATAATAATATTGTTAGCCGATAACAGAGGCACACTCGATAGTTGGATTTGATGTGGCGTGTACATAGAAGGCATATGCATTAAGTACTATCCGTAGCTAGAGTTTTATACGGTAAACAATAATATGAACTCCTGTCTGTCTGTCTGTCTGTCTGTCTGTCTGTCCATTCGTCATTATCGCACCCAAACACACACCTTGCATCGCTCTTATTGTTTGCTCTTTGAGCTCTATAAAGTTCTCAGTCGCGTCAATTAAAAAGAATTACCGGCCTTAACAGTGCTTACCTTGTTAAAGGATGTGAGTGCCTCTCCTGGATATGCCAGTTCTCTTTTGATTTTTAATTACTATTTAATGTGGCATGGCCCTCGCCTTTGCGCCTTTCCAACTTCCTTCTGCCGGGCAAACAAATAATAGTCAGGCGTGCGAATGAACTCATTTAACGTATTCACACTCGCATTCGCGGCTGAGCGTGCAAAACGTTATTGTTAATTTATTTCATAGTTTTCCGTTTCGTTTGGAGGTGCGAAAGCAATTACGGTTTCATTATCAATTATGCGTTATGCATTTCGATTGTTGCCACAATTTCGCCGGGGCAGCTTTTACCGCGACCTCGCCTCGTTTCAACAGGTTTCATTGCTTACCCCGGAATCCAGAATCCAGAATCCAGAATCCTGTATCCTGAATCCTGAATCCTGATTACCGTTTCAGTTCGCTGTACATACTCTTAACACTTTGAACTCAATTTACGTAATGAAATACTAACAGTACATATCAATATGAACACCTAACGAGTTTTACACGGAAGCGAAATTCTTACAATGTCCCTCGATTGCTCGAATCTTTTGTACATAGTTCTTTATACCACTATACCACTATACTATGCATAATATTTACAACGATATACAAGAAACAAAAGCACTTGGCTAAATCAACCCTATGAAATATGGTATAAATACTTGATTCACGTTAAAGCAGCAAAGATGAACTGTATATTAAACGAAACTTCAGTTGAGCCTTAAACAAAGTATGCAAGAGCGAGGAAATAGCTATTGTAAATAGGGATAGGAATATTATGAACACTTGAGTGAATGGAATATCTTTGAATAATAGTCGAGTGTTGGAGTGTTAAAGACTCACGCTATTCACGCACTACTCACTTTATGTCTAAGCTTGACCATTTGAAGGAAAACTTGTAGCAGTGTGAGATGTGCGCATATTGAAAATGGTCACAATCATGAAAAAATGTCTTCCTTAATGCATATACACGGCGATATGTATTATGTTTATACACATTAATATATATACACATTCGAACTAATACCTATACGATATCTGGCAAAACCCTAGCCTAGCCTGCGCTTCAGTTAGACAAATGATAATGTAATATAGACACCAAGGGCTAAAACGTATCTCTATCGAATATCCTGCAATTATAACACTGTTAACACAAATTAAATCTAACCGCAACATATCTAAGTCAAATATACCCCTAAATAAATATATAAATATATAACTATATATATATATACATATATATATATATAAATAAATATACATATGCGTAAAGTTATAAACGTTAGAGAGCATTGAAAACTACTTTAATAGTCTCTAGAGAAAGCATCGCTTTATCCTAAAAGAATATACGCAGCACGGCAGAAAAGTGTAAAGTTTATTGGAAACCTGCTTCTAGCTAAATATAATATTAGACGAATTTAAGGCTACCCAACCCAAACACTAGCTTATCGGAGCGGAGCAGCTCGTAGGTCGCTAGGAATAGGGAAAATTAGTAGAATTGTTGGGGCATTGGATTTCAGTTCATTTGCTATCCTATCCGTATCGTTTGATGGCCCGCCCACAAGTGCAGCAACTAAGTCGTTATAGTTTCGTATCAAATCGGTGGCAGGTCGACAGTTTTGTTTCATCTCATCACCTCACTTTTAGGGTGCGGACAAAGCGTAGCTACAATGTAAAGTACCGTTAAAGTAAACTGATAAATGAAAAGTGAAAAACTGGAAGTGAAAATGAAAAAATGAAAAAATGAAAAACAAGAAAAGAAACAATGATGAAAATTACAAAATAGTCGCATTAATGTAAAAAGCAAGCAAAATGCAAAGGGAAAACTAGCACTCAAATAGCAATCTGTAGCATGGATACGTGAATCTGAATGGCATCGTAATGAAAAGCAAAACAGAGCGAATACTTTGAAAATTATGCATGAGGAGTCGAGAGCCACACTCCAAGTTTAAAGCTGCAAGTTGAAACCTACATAGTAATAATATATCAATAAATATACGATATGTTAGGAATGCACACGAGTGCGTGAGTTGTAAGTAAGCGGGCTTTATGTTAGCGTATACAACCGAATTGAGGTATAAAGTATAAAGATAATTTATATATAAATTATGAAACAATGCAAAGCGAATAGAAACCAAGCGATACGTCGTAGCATATTTGTAATAAAAACAATGTAAGTGAAAAACAAGAAGAACAAATGCGAAAAAATAAAGAAAACCACAAAATATAGAAAGTAAATATTGGGTGTATTTTTATTTGGTGAGCTGCAATTGCTGTTTTGGTAAGTTCTGTTCGAAGAGATAACTCTATAATAGTTATAGATAAGTATGCATTATCATAATTACTTTAGAATACACAAAGTAATTGGGTAGGCAATACACTCTTTAAAAAGGGAATTCGGCTTAGATCGGCTTATACACATGTAGGCAACTAAAGGATTTGGTATCTGTTACTCTTTTCCGTTCTCATTTCTGGGCCACATGGCTCTCGATGTGCACTTCATTATTGACCCCCAAAAGGCTCCCAGCGATCGGCAACTAAGTATGTGACACTATCGAAGCCATCGAACAAAGCCAGCACACAATGGACGACAAGGGAGTGCTGGAATTGAAAGGAATGGCAGAGGAAACAGAGGCGGTAAACAACAAAGACAGCGCAATATGAAGAAGACCTGAACACTCGGTAAAAAAGCAGGGTAAACAAGGGCAAAAAGGCGGCAGTAGGAAAGCAAAACGAACTGGCTGAAAAGAAAAGCCAACCGCACACAATGCTTTTGAATGTGGGGCCATGGAACAAAAGATGAGCCGAAGACAAAGACACTTGCTCAAGGCAACGCCGTTTCATGGCTTAAGCTCAAGTTCCCTGGGAACCACTCGACTGCACTCCACACACCCACAAGCATCGGCACATCCACGTCCACATACACATACATACATCTACCAAAGCACAAGCATACAAACACACACACGCGCGCGTACTCGAACAACAAAGAGTAAGGTCAATCATTGGAATTTTGCCAGTTAATTCGCATACAAAAGGCGGTGGCCCAGAAGCGAACGAAAATAACACGACCTCCTTCTGGCTTTCCAGCCCCTTCTGACCCGCCACGCCCACTGGCATGCTGAGTTTGGCATTTATACTTCCACTTCCACTTAATTAGGTAATAAATGATTGAAGAAATTATGTCTAGACGTGAGGACAATTCGGGATGCCTTGGCTGAAACTCACACACTCACTACAAATTCATTCATGGCACGTGAGGGGTTGAACTTTGCGAATTTCCACACAATCACCCATGCTGCTTTGCGACATCCATTTAAATAGGATTCGCAATTCATTCTCACCGCGCTGAACGTGTTTTCAAAGCCGGCATAAATTGTAAACAATTTCTTTTTGATTCAATTTGTATAACCTGCTGCCGCTAAGTGGCAATGCTTTTATACAAAGCCCCTCACGAGCATATGTATTTATTTCGCATTTTATATAGCATCCACAGGACGAACGATCCCTGAATAGCAAAACTGCGAATGAATCGTAATGAAAGCGGGCACGAGGCGGATACGCGATGCGGGATTGCCAGTTCATTAATATGGTGCAAATGCTGAAGGTCGATGAAGTGAGCCATGTATTGCTGGTTAAAAGGCACAATAAGAAAATACGTTTAAAAACCTATTACCAAACTGGAAATAAAGTGAAAGAATGCTTGATAAAAATGAATTAATTTTTTCTTTTAACGATGACTATATAAAAGCGGTTTACAACTCTATTTTAAGACTAATAAAACTAGTTTTAATTAAAGGTGCTGATTGTTTGACTATTCAGTTCTTATATAAAATGTAATGGAAATATAGCTTGTTGGAAGAATGTTAAGGTAAATAAGTTCTGAGTAAGTATGTAAGCCGCTCTATTTTTCTCACTGTACAGGAGTAGTCACGGCTGTTGTAGCACGCACATTTATCAGGCGGCGATGATTACGTGGTTGCCATTTTATTGCTAAAACTGTTGCGCCTCTTGCGAGCTCCAGTAGCGCCCTCTCTTTCGCTCCAGTTAGCCCGTCTCTTTCTGGTGGAAAAAGTGGGCCTCTGTCTGTTTGTGACTTTGTTGCCGCTGCTGGCTTTGTTCTACTTGGAATTGCCTTTTATTTTGTGCTAATTGAAGTTGCTGCCATCATAATTTCCCCCAGCACAGCTCCCACTCACTCACACACATGTTTGCCGTTTGACTTTATTGCCGCATCTACGTTCCGCCTGTTTTTGCAATTTTAATTAAAAACGTGTTTATAACAGCGCAAAATGCTGATGAATGAGCAGAATAATTTATTTCGAATATACATGTATTTGTTGAAATAGAAGGCTTAAACGGAACTGAGTGCAGTGTGTTGATTGGAAATAGGCTAATTAATGGCAATTTTATATCTTCGTTCAGTAGAACACTTGAAAAGCTTTAACCAACAAGGGAAAAAAATGCAATTTAATTCTAAACAAACGGTTTTTTTTTTTCAATTATTGTAGGACATTTATACAATACCATTGGCAAAAAAAATTGTTTTGAATTCTTTTGAAGATATTTCCTAAAGGAATTTCAAACTGTAATTGCAAATTTAATTACAATTCCTACACCAACAATTTGTATTAATTTTTTTTTAATTTTGCGTTTTTAGTTATGATTTTAAACCGAATAAAATATTTCATTGATTGTCTGCCATCGGACAGCCAAAAAAGGATTGATTTAATGTAAAGCCGAAATTCCTGGCGACATGGCCTAAAGTATTCAGCATTTTCCGCTGCAATTTATTGCACATAAGGTAGCGAGCTCACTCACACCACACACTATCGCACTGCCATTGCCACATTACGAATTCCTTTGCATAACGCTGTGGGGAATGTATATTGCCAGGATGTCGAGGGAAGAACCCGGCCGCAAGGAAATATGCACCAGAGCATCCTCAGCTGGAGACGCCTCAGCGCGAGCTTCAGCATCAGCTTCAGCTTCTGAAGCAGCCTCAGCCTCAGCCACAGCACAAAGAATTCAATTGAATTGATATTCAAATGCGCTTTGCCAGCAGAGGCATCCATTATTTGTCGATTTTACACATGGCACATGGCAAATGTAAGCAAAAAATGCACGAGTCGGAGAAAAAGAAGCCATGCATATAGAGGTATTCCAGGGAAGTGCGAAATCCCAGTTCTAGTTTTCATTAGTGCATTTCCATCCACTCTCTCGCCACTCCTTCACTCCACGCAGTGATCAGTGAGCCCTTTTTGATGGCTTCGATTGCTCCGGCGGACTGTGAACTATTTTTACGCCATTTGCCAAAAAGCCAGCGAACCAGCACCTTTGGCCCGGGCGAGTACAACAAAACATGGCCAGGACTCAGAGGAGCTGCATTTGCATAACGCGCTTCCCCAAGGAACAAGCAGCAGGGCTGCACAAAAAGAATTGGAATAGCGTGCACTGAAAATAAATTATTCTTGCCATTGTAACGAACGGGGAAACAAAAAAAGTATATTTAAGTCCCATGACTATATCATTTGTATGAAATAGGCATAGTATCAAAACATCGAACTACTCTTCATCTTTTCTAAGCCTATATCACAATGATTTTAAATGCAAGCTATTTACAGCTGAAGCTTCTGTTATCAGGTCTTTCTTTTTACCCGTGATAAGGGTATTTAGATATAGAAGAATGGGCAGTCAATGAACGACTTTGACGATATTTTCCCCAGTGCATCCCCAAAGACAGATAGACAGGCTCAGGCTGAGCGTTCGATGGGCGCCAGACAAGCAGCCAAGTACAGAAATAACACAAAATAGATGGCAATGCGATGGGGAAAATAATAGAGGCGGAATGGAACAAAAAGTATATGCAGGATCCTATATACATACATACATACATACGTATGAATGTAAGCAAAAACTGCTAAGGAGCCAAATACTCGAGCATTGCAAACGCGGCAAAGTAGCGAAAATTTGCAAATTGATTGCATTCCTGTGCCTGGGCTTCGGTTCGAGCCAGAGCTCAAATATGAAATCTTGGAGGAGTGCAAATTTTGCACATTTTTTCTGGCAACTTTGGGAATGTGTTTTTTATTCGATTTTTGGTCGACTACGACCGACTACGATCGAAGGAGGAACAGAATTGGCAAAACAAAAGTCAAGGAACTGGGTTTCTGTTGCTAGTTTATTACATTCCTCACTCCATTTAAGTTTCGCCTGCTGCTTTTTCGGCGCAAATGAAATTATGCAAATCTTCGGTTTAATTACGGCCAGCAGAGCTCAACTTTAAATCAATTTTTTTATTCGCTCGTACACTTCGCCTTGCTGATCCTGATGCTCTCTTCCTTTCTTATTTTATTTGTGGGCATCATAAAATATTCAAGCACTTTGACACACTTTGCCTGCCGGTCAGGGGTGGGGAATTAGAATATTTGAGGGACAGACACAAAACCCGAACGGAACAAGGCAAATTCTGTTGGCCAACAAAATGACACTTAGTGCAAAAACAGGAGAACACATGCCTAATAAATAATTCAGTGCGCAACAAGCGGACAACAAGCGCACTTGTGGCACCACCGAAACAGCATTGGAACACCACTGAAGCACCTCTCCACCTCTCCACCATCCCCATTGCCAGCTGTTCAGGCCGGCCATCCATATTCACACTAGATTGAAATCCAGTCGGATGTATCTGCTCAAGTGTTGCGTGTTATGCGATGTCCTTCAAGACGGACATTGCGTCCGAGTCCAGCGGTCCGGAGAGACATATGCGGGTCATTTGCCGGGCGAATGAGCCACGATGAGGGGCAGCATTATATTTGAGGGATGTGTTGCCACTGCAGAGAAATCTTCTTTCGTACAAAAGAAACGAACAATTCAATAAAATAACACGAAAATCTAATACTGAGACACGGAAATGCTTTTAGTCTGGCCGAAACTCGTCAAAATATAAACCGACCGTCTTCTCAACCCACTAAGTAGCATTTCAATTCGTGTTGTATCTGTGTTTTTAAGTGCGTATCCAACAGATTCACCTTTGTCTTGCCGAGCTATGCATGCTAATAAGCCGCTCCCGTTATGATTTATTAGTGCATGAGTTTTATTGATATTACAGACCTGGGAATAAGAAGGAAAATAATTTTGTCAGAGGTCATAAAAGTGAAAGATGATCCCTGAAAAAATCATTTAGCATCATGATTAAAATAAATCATAATGTATAGGCCCGATGAGTGAGTAGGGGGGCCTGGAAGAGGCCCAGAGTAAAACTAAGCGAGCATATGCAAGTGAAAAGCGGGATTACGTATACGCCACGTAGCCGACCACGTCCAAGACCAAACACACAGACGGCAGCAAACAGGCTAAATGCAAACAGGCAAACAAAAATGATTTATAAATTGGGAAGACGTGCATAAAATGTTGAGCACAAAAAATTTCCACTGCATACGTAATGAGCCTCGATGATTCCCAGGCCAGAATAAAATCCTGGCTGGACGGAGCCAGAAAGTGGCATTTAAATGCGCGCATTTATTCACTTATAAATGCTACAAATAAAAATATGCTAAGGGAAATATGCTAAAAAGTCAGACCAGTAAAGTGCAAAAAAAAAACAGGCGAAAAGCAAACCGGGCCAAGTGTGTGTGGTTGAAACTTAGTGCACAAAGTGCCATAATTGTATGTGTCTCCCAGCCTTATCCCATCTTTAAATCTCATTTGGCCTGCAGCAACAGAGGAATTCCTACAAAATTTTTAACTAAAAAAGGAGGGAGAGGGCGGGGCAACCAGAAGGGAAACCACTTTCTGGCACGGTGGCTTGGTTACTGCCAGGCAAAAGTAGCTGTTGGCTGTTAGAACCACGAAGGAAGCTGGCCAGAGATACTATCACCATGCCATGCATGTCGCTTCACACCAGCATAGCCCACACACACACACACACACGCACACACTCGCACTCACTCTCACAAATACTCACACGCATGGAACGCACGCACATATGCCATGAATTTCATTTAGTTCGTACGTGTGTGCGTTAGTTAATATTGCCCACGTTGTGTGCCTGTGCCTGTGTCTGTGTCTGTGCGCCTTTAAATTACCTCAACCATAAAGTAAACTTGCCAGGACTCAGAACACACACTCACACACACGCATGGCAATATGTTGTTGATGGCATTTTAAAGATGCTTTGGCTTTGAGGAATATTTTAATTAGTTTAAGTCACCTTTGCGATGGCAATAAAGTGCCACCCACCGAGATAAATGCAAATAATGAACCATTCACAAAACAATCAAAGCTAGAACCAGCTACAGATAAAATTTAAGTCCTGATGGAGTGGCCTCTACCCAGAATCACTGCACCGGAATAAATTCTTGAGTGACTGGATTTCAATTAAAATCATACTTATGTTAAATATTTGTTATAGGTCTAAATTGATTTAAAATAGGATTTGTTTGGTTTCGTAATTTAAACAAAATAATTTAAAGACTAAAAGTAATCCATCTGTATGAAACAATATACCAAGTTGATAATTCACTGCATACTTTTAAGCATCTTCCCAGTTCTGTGTAGTCAACGTGAAATAGTGTTTTAAGATGGTTCTAGGGGTTGAGCATCCTTATTATTTCCTGTGTGGCATGGCTGAAAGTGCATAAAATGCAGCCATTTTCCCCGCACTCTTTAACAGCTGGCATGTGTCTTAGAGGGCGAAAAACATCAACCAGCTCAGCCAGAGTGTCTGTGGGAAATTTCGTTGCATATTAAAAGCATGCCCGACGCTCCTCGGCCAGGATCTTTTGGCCAGGCCAATGATGATAATGCGGCACACGTGCACTAAAATGCAAGGACTTGAAATATTTATAAGCTGACTGGCAGATAAATCAGAGGCGCCTGAACTCAAGCTGTTGTGCCAGCCAGCCAGCAGGACTAAATGAAGAAAAATGAAGCGCGGCGTGCTGCAGGTTTTAGGCAAGAAACTGTCAAACTGCCAGCATTCAAAATCCACTGGCCTGATCCGAAGTGTCGGTCGGAGTGGCTGGGTGCACTTTGCCAATGGCTCCTCCGCCCAGATTGATGCTGCCAAAGGAAGTTGGGCCAAACCGAGCTAAGGTCAAAATTTATGCGCGACAGGGCGAACGGAAAGTGGCGAAAGTGTTGACAGAGTGCATGGTGATGATGATGATGTGTCTAAATATTTTATGTCGCCAAAGATGCGCATAAATATTTGAGTGCCTAAACGTGTTGCGGACTCCCAAAGCGCTTCATTAGCCGCTCTGTCACACTATTGACTATCGAACATAGAATCTGGAAAAAAGATGGTAGGTTATCTAAAATTCCAATATTTATCTTACGTGCTGCAACTGCTGTTTATTTAATGAATGTCTGTAGCGCACTAGTCAATTTAATTGATTTTATTAGGCCATTTAATCTTCCCTTTTAACAGTTTGTCGAAATTGAATGTTACATTTTACACAGGCTCGGTTCAAACTAAAGCTAGCTCGAGCACTTCGATGAATGAAATGTTGTATTTAAGGTTTCCTCAGTGTTTATTTACTTTTTTAAACAAGGAAACTGCTAACCTTAAAGACGCCTAACTCTAGGGAATTATCCATTTTACATTGTTGAACTAATTATACCCGTCACTCGTAGAGTAACAGGCAGCAGGAAGCGTTTCCGACTATATAAAGTACATATGTTCTTGATCAGGATCAAAAGCCGAGTCGATCTGGCCATGTCCGTCTGTCCGTCTGGCCGTATGAACGTCGAGATATCCGGAACTATGAAAGCTAGAATGGCGGGATGTGCCAGCTGCGAAACACAAGCCAATATTAAAACCCTAAAGAACTATACTTAGAAGCAAGCTGAGTTGCCAGGCAGCGACCAAATCCATGGATCCGAGAGCCCCACCTTGCCCAGCGCTTATTTACATGTCAATTGTAAATTGTTTTTCATGTTATCGTTTTTTCGCTCGCACTTCGGTGTACACTTTTCGCTTTAGTGATTTGTTGTGCTCTTTGTTTATTCGAGAAATCGAAAACATGTCAAGCACTTGCCGTATATTGTATATTGGGGCATGTGTGTCGGCGCCTGTTCGGATAAGTATGTAAATTCCCCCAGGTGGCTCGCACTGACTGAATGCCGGGGATTGTAAAGTGACAGCGATTTCTGGGGATGGGCGCTGTGGGCAAATCTCTCCTTCTAGGCATACAAAGATCCATCCGAAAAAAATGGGAAATGAGGAAATGTATCAAATGTCAATCTAATTTCATTTTTACGCTCGACCAACTCTGCAGGAAGCCGCTGCCGCCTTACACATATATATAGATTTCTCAGCAATTTGACAAATCGTATGTTGACATTTGCTGACGTCTCTCACACACACTCACTCAGCCACACTCTTACGCCTACACACACTCACACACTCACACACCCACGTACGTGACAAAGAGTACAAATCGGGATATCCCCATTGATATCTCGCAAAATGGCAGAAGGGGCGACAACAATCCCAAATCACTGATGACGCCAATGGATGGCAACTGTAAAACCCAATGAATTGGAAAATGTTTTGTTAGCTCTCCCATCATCACTCAAACAGGTGAAAAGGGAGGAATTCGTGTGATCACAAAAGCTTTGCCTAAATGGCCGAATGAAATTGATTCGCTGGCCGAGCGAGTTCTTCGAATTAAATAATTATGTTCCAATAAGGGTATACAAATCGATTTTAGAAAAAAAAACTTGGGGCTAGCTCTAAATTAGAATTCAAATTGGAATTGAACAGAAGGTGAAATAAAGGACAAAAGATTTATAAAATGATTTCGAATTTACGGATGCAGGCAAAATACGCATACCCACATGCTCGCATTCAACAAATTTAATGCATACAAATAAAATGAAAGTAAATTGATTTATCTGGGGCACAAGGAGACTTCCAGAGGGTAAAATGAAGTTGGAAGGAGAAGCCTGTAGGGTCCGCTTCATTCACCGGGGACACATTAGCCGTGGTCCCTCTTACACACATGCGAATGCAAATGACTACCCGAAAAAGTATAGTATGAAGTCAACGTATTTTCTTTTATGAGATTCGTTCATATTTAGTTTTTTAACGGCTTTGAGTTATTTAATAAGAACGTTTTAAAATAGTTTTGTTTAAACAAAAAACAGAACATACAAAATATTAAAACTAAAGTATACCTATTATGGCCATAATTTAATACCTAAGTTTCAAATTATTATAAGAGATCTAACGTTCATTCGTTTCGATCTCGAAAGTTAAAAGACTTCTATGGATTTTATGCCGTTTTTAAAATTTATTGAATATGAATTTAAATACCATTTGTTTGTGACTTCAAAGAAAATTAAATATTTGGTTCATATCTGAGCCTGCTCACGCAATAGTTTCGAGTAAGCCAAAATCTTATTTTTATGTAGTTCAGAAAACAACACGCAACGCCGAAAGGGAAAAGTCCGTGCATTTTATTGTTATTTTTCCAGTGCACACGCGACTCACACACGCATGCTAATATGCTCGTAAAAAGGCAATTTCCACAAATTCAACGCACCTCAGCCACCTCACGCATTTGTTTTTGTATTTGTTTTTCTTTTTGGGGAAGGGTAGTGGAGCGGAGAGCGGGGAGATGGTGTTTCAGAAGGACGAGAGCCGCTAACTCAATTTTCTATTTGCAAAAATGTCTGGTTCCATTGTGGCTGGCCCTGAGGTCAGAAGGTGGGGGCGTGGGTTTGGTTATGGGCGGGACCCGGGCACCACCCCCTGTCCATTTGGCCACCAGCGAGGCATAACTTATGCCACAGATACACACGCACACGGCCGCGTTTTGCATACAATATGTCGGTGTGGGTCCCACCATACATTTATTTCAATTTTTACAACTCGGATGCCGTTCCTCGCGCACTCTTTTCCCCGCCATCCCCCGCGATTTTCCGCCGGTTTTCCCTCAGTTTTCCCTCAGTTTTTTCCCCAATCTGCCGGTGGCGCTCTTAATGCGCTTTAAGGCTTCGACATTGGCTTTCGTGTTGTTGGCGGTTCTTCGTCTGCTTTACGATTACGTTTTACAAGATTTGCATAAACACTTTTATCGAAATATAAATGACTTAAAGTGCTTTGAATATATCAGCATGTAGCATGCCCTTCTTATGAACACATCAGCTAGCTAATTGATGCTGAGCTGCATAACCATAACTTGGAATTATTTAAGTTTGTATTAAAACTAACATTTATGACTGCTTTCAAGAGTTAAGTTTTTGCTTATTAATTACTATAATACTTTATATTACACATACCCAAATATAAGAGTACTCGTTTTTCGTGGAACTTACTCTATCATTCCTCAAACTGAATTTCCTCGCATCGCCTTCATGAATTTTGCAATTCTCGGGCGTCACATTACGCGCTCCTTTATGGCGTCACTTTAACGAGCTATCAGTCCCGAGCTTTGTTTGGCCAAAGGTATATTAAAAGGGATACGGCTATTGGCCGAAGGATATTGGCTAGACCGGAGTGGGAGAACTTCTCGAGACGTTGAGTGAATTTGAGAGTCGAGTTATTCAACTCCCGGCAACTTGAGAGTTTTGGGATACAACTTGTAGTAAACTTCAGGGAACGGGAACTTACTTTGAAAATAGCAAGTTAAGGAATTGACGTTTTGTATTATCAACATTAATGGAAATTGTCAATCGTTCAAATTATTTATTCAAAGGGATATAGCAAACTAGAGAACCAAACTAGAGAAACAGAAAACCCTTTTATTTATGTCTTCAAGTATTAATTGACTCCATCGGGTGTACATGTACATTTCCTAAAAGAAATATATCAAAATATATTTTCAAACAAAACGGAAAGAATATAGTTCTTGTGCTAATTGTTTATTCACGAACAACGTTGTTTCATTTAATTTATATAATAAAATAAATATATAAAACCAATAACTTACGCAAACTACTACAATCCGGATAAATTACATACAGTTAATTAACCAATAATAAAATATGGTATTGGTCTTAACTTAATGGGAGACCTCTATGGTAATTTCCTCACCAGAAATGAGACTGCGATATCATATCAAGAAACTGATTCTAATTTCACAGCGCCCACTTTTCGGGGCAGTAATTCCCAAGAGCGATTCTGGATATCCGGCAATGAGATGCATAATAAAAAACGCCAACGACAACAAACTAACAAAAGTCAAAGCAATTGTAATAAATGACAGTCAGACATCTGCCAAGTGGCCAAAGGACGAGGACGTGGGCGGTTACTTGGCAAATGCCAGCTCGGCAAATCCTCGCCAGCTTCCGACTTGCCACCACCACCTCCAATCTCCAGGCCAGTGATATCCACTCCGAACGGCGTCCCCGGATGGTTGGGAAATTTTCTAGCATTTTAGCATCATTAGCATTGATTTATGATTAAGTTCAACCTCAATTTTCAGTTAAATCGTTTTCCCTGCCAGCCTCGTTTGGCGCTTGTGCGTCCTTCCCCCTTTTTTGGCTAGGGATTCTGGTGAAAACTTGCAAACTGTTTGGGGTTTGGGGGAATTTCTGAGTTTGCTGGGGAAGAGGCCGCGCGGTAGGGAACTCCACTAAGGAGGCTGGAAAAACGTCGAAAACAAGAAATCAGAAAATCAGAAAATCAGAAGTAGCTGCGATTCTCACAATCGGACGCACTGATGTGTATAATGATCTTTAGCTGGGATTTAAAACGGATAATAAATAATAAAAATACATGGCGATAGGGAGGCTGAATGGGATGGGGCAGTTCTGAAAGGAATCCGAGCTAAATGTAAGTCGGCGCGTTCGCTTATAAAAAATGAATCGTTAAAAGGCCGCACAACGAGCAACGAGAAGGAATATAAATGTTCGTTGCCACAACAAATCAAAAAACGTAAGGCCAGAAACGGAAAAATAACACAATATGCGGGAAATGTAAGTCGCAAATGGAAGACAAAGCTTGACAATGG
This sequence comes from Drosophila teissieri, assembly GCF_016746235.2. NCBI lineage: Eukaryota > Metazoa > Arthropoda > Insecta > Diptera > Drosophilidae > Drosophila > Drosophila teissieri. The sequence goes on from NC_053032.1 coordinate 8,957,112, forward strand.
CAATGATATATTATGGACCACTGTCTGCAGCCAGTTTTCCCCTCCACAAATATGGCCTACTATATTAGGCCTCACTGAAACTGAAATTGAAATTGAAAAGGAAATAGAAATAGAAATTGAAATAGATAGAAACTTTAATGACGAGTCCTGTTTGTGCCAACAAACTGATATGAATGGAGCCTTGCCACGCTGTGAGTTGAACAAATGAAGCTGACAATATAGCTACAACTTCATAATCTCGGGCGAGCACAACTACATTTGAATAATTTTGTTCAATAAACTGAATTGCTTTCATTCAGCCAGTATTTGCAATCCCATTGATTCCCAGCGCTAAAGGAAGCTCACATCGTTGGCTGGCATTTTTCTCGATTTAAGCGACTGAAAGAGCAAAAGAGCGAAAGAGCGAAAAGGCACGGGCACAGCCGCCGCACAAGCGGCATTGAAATATGGAATAAGTTAAAAGGATTTATTAACTTTTAAAAGCTTCGCACACAACAATGCCAAAAGGTCCAACCGCCAACGAGAAAAGGACAAGTATTGAATGCTGACTTCGGAAAATGCCGAAGGTACTCGCTATCAGAATGTCAGCAGGGTCCCTTTAAAGTGAATCGAATGTGCGATTTATACAGCCGCTTCACGGCCTTTTGTCGCTCAATCGGAAATTGCTCATACGCGGAGTGAAAATAAGCCAACGGTGCGGATGAAAAATGCACGTTGCTGATGATCTCCAGTCATTCCTTCCCAATGTCAGCGGGCTTCCTCATGGGACTGCATGGAGTAATGCACCGAGCAGGTGATTGAAGTCCAGAGGAAAACAGCAGGTGGAAATTAGTTGAAGAGACAAGTGTTCTTAAATCGGAATAACTCACATAATAAATCACAAAATCGGGCAGCAGCATATCAATCAAGCATAAAAAACTGTTCCTACTGATCCTACTGTATTATTTATAACACTTTTATTTTTAAAAATGTAGAATTTTTTCTTTATCTATGCGGGTATTTTTTAGTATCGCCAGCTTGTATACGAAACACAAAAAACATTATTTCCGATAGAAATATGGCAAAAACCCCAATTTTCATTTAAAACCACTGCAAATATTCATAATTTTGGTGTATTATGCTTTTACTAGCGAAAAATCAAATCTAGCTCCTGCTGCAGCGCCCCCATATATCAAATCTCAAAACAAACTCGTCGGGTCGGCTCTAGGGGTAAATGCACATAAAAAATGCACTTCTCTCTAGCTGGGGCAATACCATATATTCTTTATACAATAAACATCACATACACTCTGGCAGAGAGGGTCTGTTGGCTGGTGCCACCATATTCGTGAATAAATTGTGCTGCCAATAAAAAATATAGCAAACTCAAACAAAAATGCACACAAAGCACATAAATTGCCTTCCTGTCGCCAAGGCAGCGACTTATTCGATGCGATCCTCAACCCACCACAAACCACTTGCACCACCGAATCCGAGGAAAAATCCGAGTCTGCGGAAAAAATAAACTCGATGCGAGTCCTGCTGGGGCACGTGAATCAACCAAACAGGAAACAACCAAACAGCAGCTACTTTCCGTCCACGGTCAAAAGCAGGCACACTTGGAAAACAAATCAGAATTAGTCCTGCATTCACTAATATAGAAATCGAACACTAATTACCCGAGTTAAGTATGCATTTCTTGTACTATAGTAGTCATACAAATAAAGAGCTTTAGTACGTCATAAAACTTTTGGTAACAGGCTAATTGCATTATTAAAGGTACGTACTGTTTGGTTTCCAATCGAATTCTTAAGAATATCAATTTGGCTTGCTTTAATACTATTGGAAACTAGAAAGGTTTAAAGCAGATATATCACATTGAATGCCATTGTCTGGCACTCTAAAGTTTCAAACCATACTTTGCTCTAAGACGAACCCATTTTCTGGCAGTGCACTATTTGAATTAAACACTTTTTATGCGCTGCCTTTGTGATGCTGCTGCTCCAGTGCAGCTCTCAATGGAAATTAGCACACTTTTCACATTTTCTCTTTGAGAGTCTGGCGCTGGCGATTGCAGTTTTTAATCCATTTTCGCTCCCTTTTTGGCGCGGTACTGTTCGTAAATTCAAAAGTTCGGAAGCTGTTAATAATGTCGACAGGCGCACGACACAAGTATTTCATTAGAGAAAAAGGATTCCCATCCCATCCCATCTCATCGCATCGCATCCTGTCGTCACTTTTTCCAGCGGGCCAGAGCAGCGTTTCCTCTAATTTTCAATTTGGCTTTTGCCCGAGTTTCGTGCACGAAATGTTCGCGCGTGTCGTGATATCTGTTCAAAAGCAATTACACAATCGCTCCAATGGCAAATGAAAGAAAAACTAATTAAATCCTTTGTCCAGCGTTTCGTCATACAAAAAGCAGGAGGTGCAAACGGCGGGTGGGCGGCCAGCAGCAGCAAAGTAGTCGTAGTACGAAAATAGACCGTTGGCCCAACTAACATATTTAGCTGAGTTATTCCAAGCGGGCATTTGCATTTCTTAACAATCTAGTATCTGTAGCTCTATGCAAATCAAATCTGCAATGCGCCAGGCGCTCTATTCTCTATTCTATGCTAATGTGATCGATATCCTTTCGATTTCAGCATAAATGGCGCATCAGCGGCATCCATCTTGATGTAAGTGGGATTACGGCTGAGCCCGTGGCAGAACAATGTCATCGACAATCGACCAGGACCTTCGCGAATGGAGAAGCTAGTGGCAGACGGATGGCAGTCATAAATCCCGCACTGGCTCCAAGCCCATTAGGCTAAAAGAGTGGCCAGTGAGTTGGCAAAGTGTCTGCGGCAGGTGCATTCCCTACTCCCGCCGCCTACCCCCCAGCGCCCCCGCTGCATTGATTTATGCCAATCACGATTCGCTAATAACTCAGCGGGTCCACCGATGTCGCTCCTCCACTTGGATGCTACTGTTCCTGATGCTGTCATAATGGCAGCAATTTGAGGGTTAAATTGGATATGCTCCAAGCGATGACAAAGTTGGTCACGTGCTCATTTTTATACCCCCTGTACTTAGGTTTACGGGAGTATATTCTGCTTACAATATAGATAATTATCTAATTAGATAACCACATGGTCATATGATATTGGTCATATTGATATCTAAAGAAAATAAACGTGATAATGTTTGTAAATGCCATTCTTCAACAATTTGTTATCTTTAGATTTGAACTGTAAGGCAAATAGCAATCAATAATAGGTATCCCATAGTCCTTACCCTCATTTGATTCTTTCCCATTTTCCTTTGCTACTTGTAAACGGTTCCACATAATTGACGTTTCATTAGCATCATCTTTTTGTCTGCTTAAAGGACATTTGCCATGCAAATTTGCATCTCTGGCGCCCTCATCGAACGCACTTTAAACCTGATACCTTGGCAATTAGAAAGGTCAATCGAATAATGATGACGATGCTAATGATGACTATAATGCTGATGCTGATGGCACTCATAAAAACTTAAATTCCTGCACCACACCCACGCACTCAGATTGCCGTGGCGCCCTTGCAGCACTTGGGAAAATCGAACTTCTGAACTCACACACACCCAGACACAGACACAGACACACACACACTCACAGACACAGCGACACAATAAAATGGGAAAATTTCATAAATGAACAAGGATTCAACATCAATTTATGACATAATGATATTTGAGTGGGGCAAATTGCGTTAGCCCAATGTATGTGAGTGGGGAACGTAAGCAAGTTATGTATATATATTCTCCTTCGTTTTTTCTCCTATTTGTGTGTGGGTCACAACCTTCTTGGCATGCTTGTCCCGGCGATTTGGCTTCGTTTTATGTAAATTATAGGATTATATTGTGATTTAGAATGGGTTACAATTGGAGCTTAGAAAGCGCATTAGACGCATTAGACGCATTGATAGGGCGTTAAGGTTAATTTAAGGTTGTACGAGTATGCGGGGCCCATTAAATTGAAGCACTCTCTCCGTAAACGCGATATTTTCGAAAGCCCCTTTTCCGCCGCACTTCAAGTGATTAATAGCCGAAAAACTTGTTTTCTAATTATTTAACACCCGAAAACTACGACAATTAATTATGTGGCTGAACAATGAAGCCCCTGACGGACATTGTGGGTGACAAACACACACACAAAACGCAAAGAGCTTACACATTGCTACTACAACAATAAATTTTATTGTGCAGCTCACCCACGCACACACAAGCAACCGCACACACACACATAGAGACATTCAACATTGTTGCTACGAATTTTGTATAGGACATTTTTTGTGCCTGTTTTTTGGGCTGGCAAATGAAATTGTAGAGAAATGCACATGCAGAAGAGCAGTTGCACACACTGCAAATTATTTAGGGCATCAGTAGCTATTGCATTTTGGCTGTGGAACTGAATTATCCCTCTTATAATCTTATTTTAAGAAGAAACCTCACTCACAATAACATCTAGTAGCTTTTGAATATTATGTGAAAGTCCTTAAACAGCTAAGCAACGTTAAATACTAAATATAGATATATATGTCTATAGATATATATACCTATGGTCTGATAGGAAAAAACGTTCTATATCAGTTTCAAAGATATTTTGTGTTTTTCGTATGTACGTGCAAAACAGTTGGTATTTTAGGATCACCCTATAATCTTTGAAAATCACTGATAGTAAATACACTTACCATGGGTGAATTAGTAAATTATATACAAATCAATTTAATGTTTACGTAATGAATTAAATACGTAAATAATGCAACCAAATTGAGCATGATAATGTCTTCAACCCATTTTTAATCACTCTTAATAGGCTTAAACATCAGCATATTAAATGTAAACCAATATTAAAATGTTTTTTCCCCGATGTCATTTTTTCGCCAGCAATTTCCCACTATGGAAATTTCGAGTTTCCTATACAAATTCGGCAACACACAGATACAGATACACATGCATTGCATTGCACTGCAGTTGGGTTAATTGTTTTTAGGCATGCAGAAATACACAGATACGAGAGAGAGAGAAGCTGGAAAGAATCATTTAATGGCATCGCACATTCATTTGAAACTTTTTAATTAAACAGAATACTGTGACAAATTATTTTAACGAGCTTTTCGCATTGCAAATTGAAAATGAGGATAGCTTTAAAGACCTCGTCGTTCAAGTGTCAACCCAAAAAGGCGGAAAAGCCAAAAAACACAATATCAGGGGCTCTAGGGATTCCACAATCAACAAAACCAAAAAGAAAAGAATCCAAAATTAAACAACAAAGGACCGCCCGAGAAATCTGCTTAAAACAATTATTTCAGAATAATTGGCTTTAATTGCTGCCAGCATCTTCAGCCTCGACGACGTCGTCGGCCAAGAGGGAAAACTTATGGCCAAGTGTAGGTCATAATGGCATCTATCAGTGGGTGAAGGAGGGGGGGCGGTTGAGGGCTAAGGGGGCCGGAAGCGGAAACAAGCAATTTTGCGGCAAACTTACCAGTGCCACAGACAAGAAAAACAAAAACGTGGCGATAAGAAAGCCTGGATGGCTCCAAAGTGTGCAAGTTTTCATTCTCTTGGCGAAGTAACTCAACAAGTTCATGCCTTAGATATGGCCAATTTTATAATTAACCGACTTTGTTTAAGATTTTGTCTGCTTGTATGGCAGGAGCAGAACTTTAAGGTTTACGGCCGAACTAAAGGCGTATATCATCTTGCATCAGTGCAAATGGGACGCTCCAGTTGATAGAACCATTTAAAAAGGGTAAAACCATTAAGACAGCAAAACACCAAGCCACTGGGGGTAAACAATGTTGCGAAAGGACCTGCCAAAAGTGGAAACTGTTTATTGTGTTCAAGTCGAAAGTCTAGAACTCACCCTAATTGCTCGAGCACACCTCGCAATGGCCCTGCAAGATTAATGATGGAATTAAAAACCAAGCCGTGTACTTGTGTGTGCGTCGAGCATTGCACTTAATTAAAAATGTTTGCCTAAATTATGTACAGACAATTAGAGAGGCAGACGGCCCAGACAGGCGTTTCCGCAATTTGCGGTTAGAATTTTTCCCAACCCGCCGCCGAAGTTCATTGTGTTGGGAGTGAAACATGAGTTTTCCTCGCCGCCAAACTCACTTACCGCGCTTATTATGAAGGCAATCTGGCTGGAAAAAGTCCTTAAGTGGCCGACGCCTCATATTTTCATTCTTCCTGTTCCCGTTTCGGTTACTTTTGCTGTGAACAGGGCTAATTAATTGCTTAAACAATTGCACTCCTAATGGCAGCCGCATTATTGTCGGCCCCCGTTGCGTATACTTAGTGCGCGAAATTATTTCACGCTCACTTACAAGTGTCACAATTTCAAGCTGTGTCCTCGTCGCTGCAAATGAGACCGCATAAATTTTGCAACCATGCAATGCCGCCTGCCACGCGCCACAAATGCAATAATTGCGCATTTTGCGATGCGACCCTGGCCAAATGTGTGACACTTGGCCATAAGAGGACTTTGCCTCTGGGCCACACACGCCATAATGCCATGGCAAATATTTGTCCTCGACATGCGGAGCACCAAATTGTAATTAAGCGAATATCGCTTCTGACACAAATACTCAGTGGCCCGCTGATATGTTGATATGCTTTGAGGCTGCCACACGGGCTTTCATTTATTGGTTTTCAATCAATCGATCGGCCCAAACTACTTGACTACTTGGTCTTGCAGCACTGATCCTTGGGCCCGTTTTTGCACACGCACTTGCAGTCCTGGTTGCAGGCACAATTGTCGCCGCACTTGGTGTCCTGGCACTTGCAGTCTGGGTATTAGGATTTATTCAATTAGTTTCCTTTATTTTACAACTACAATTTAACTTACTAGTTCCGCAGCCTTTGCAAACCATTTTGACCGTTTACTTTGTTTTGATTTGGGAAAGTATCTGAATACTCTTTGCCAGTTTGATCGCGCCTTTGGTATATATAGCTCCAATCAGCAACGAAGTGCCGCGTGAAAATTTTTGCACTCTAATCTGACTGATAAGTGAAAACGTGCGCAAAACCAACAAAATTACATGTTGCACCCAACTCAACCCGGGTTAAGATCCCATGCATTATCAGGCAAGCAGTACAAAAGTGTGATAAGATATCGAATGGGGCGTCTTATCAGATGCACTTAGAGAAAACTTGTCAGCTGAAACAAAAACAGCAAAACGGTGGAAATGTAAGCATAACAAATTAAATAATAAATGTACCTAATAATGTTCAGAATTGTTAGACTCGCCGTTAAAATTGAGTAATTACAAATTATCAAATATATTTAACTTTATCAAATATTTTTACATTTTTATTATGATAATTACTATTATTATAGTAATATTGTACTATGCTCTAATGCTAGTTTAGTTTTATTTATTCAATGTTGTTTGTAGATCTGTTAAAGACCAAAATTACGATTTATTAAGTGTATGTGTGCTACGCATTATTAACAATGGCACTTTTAACCGTTTCGTATAAGTTAGAGAACACATGTTCCGTATTAGCCCGAATTTGTCTCTGTGAACTAAAGCACCACAATCCCTTGCTGCAACTACTTGTTATGCGCACTTGGCGTCCAAAGGGGTTAAGAGTGGAATTACCGCAAATTGCAAAAGTTTTTAATTGTTTATCTCTCGGTTTCTCGGTGCTGGGAAACCCAGTTCTGCGTTCTGAGTTCTGAGTCCTGGGTCCTGGGTCCCCGGTCTCGGGTGAAACATTAGCGCAACATGGCCCCCGCATCCGTGTTGTCCTTGTCGCAATCAGCAAACAAAAATCTCGTAGGGCGGATGCAGAAATTAGCCCCGACTCCTTTTTGGCCGAGTTTGCTAGCTTGTGGCACTCAGAGTCGCAGGATGGGTCAAATTATTAATTTAATATGCATCCGTGCCGCCTCGGACTTTGGACTGTAGCCCGACTCTTCGACTTCCGTTTGCCGCAGCCGCCAAATTTGGCTTCCGTCGTTTATCGTTTTTTTTTTTTGGTTTTTTGTTTTTTGTTTGGCCCACTAGCCAAGTGAGGTGACCAGCAAAGTGGCCCCCATTTCCTCCGCATCCTCCGCGTTTTTCGGTGGCTTTGCTTTGCCTGATTAACGTTTAGACTCATTAAGATAACGAAATTTTTGGCGGTCTGCTGGTTTTTACTTTCAAGCAGCTGTGCCTGAAGGGTCTGGCCGAAAAGGAGATGTTAGGTTGCGTTGCCGGGTTCAAAGGTCAGCAAGCTGGAAATCTGTGTTGCCATTGTCTGCGGCTCGCAGTTTTGTAATTGGTTTGTAAACAATTTCACCGGCTCTTTGACAATTTGCTTGGCCATTTCATTTTTCGACGGGGGCTAATTGCAAATTTCGCAGTTCCAGCTTGGAGCTTCTTATCAAAATTGAAGTCCGCATTTCGGCCGCGTATTATGCCCTCTATGTTCACGCTCAATTAGGGCCAGTGGTTTAGGCCATGGCCCCCGATTTTGGTTGCGATTCTGGTTATATTCTGCTCCAGGATCTGTTTACTCTCCTCTTTTTTTTTTTTTTGAGAAGGCATCGCATTCGGGTCGGCGCTTGTTTACCCGCCAATCAATTCAATTTGCGACTTGTTTGCGCCCGGCATCGTTCGCATTTGAGCTTCATTTTTGGCTGGGCTCTGGAATTGGATGCGGGGTCGAGTTTTGGGTTTGGGTTGAGATTGTGTTTGGGTTGGGAGTCACTTTGAATCGACTCTGGGCAATGGCTGCCCCCGGCATCGGGCTCCCTTATTAAATGGGCAAATATTTTCGCTGGCATATTAGATAAATGCAATGATTATGATTATGGCCTGTTCGATGGCATAATAATGTGGGGGAGGCGGAGTCTCGAAAACGAGCGGAATAATCAAGCGGATTAGGCTTTCAAACATGGCATAATAATGGTATATACATTATTATTATTATATTAATTATGTGCAAACTAATAGCCTAAGTGACTTCTTTACCTTATTGCATTCATTGACATGAAGCTGTTTTACTGCAAAAATGGGTACCTCCTCAAATACCTATGAAATATTGTCAGGAAGCGGTCAACTTTTAAAATGTATTACTACCTTAAATGAACTATTACCTACATACATTTTATTCCTTCCATTGTTTGCCGTACTTACTCGTATTTCTTACTCGTTTTTCTAACATCTTTTCTCATTTCTCCAGCTTTCTGCTCTTGCATTTCACTTCTTTATTTTTGTAACTAGATGCAGTCAATTCAATGTATTTTCGTTCTCTCATTCTCTATGATATACAGGATTTCAAGGGGAACCAATTAGCATAATCCATGCAAATATCAGGATATCAAAAAGTTTATGGTGAAAGGGGAAGCTGGTGGAACCTAAAAATAAAGACAGTATCAGTATATCACAAGAAAAAGAATGTCGAAAGCTAAATGCAGCATAATGATAGTTGGTTTCTGTTTGAAATTATGCATAGAAATTTCTCCAATACTGATGCCTAGAACAATAAAAAAAGAAATGAATAAATGCATATAAACGTATAACCTATTATATGTCTTGTTACTTAACCCAATTTATTTATGTATTTAGGAAGCCGAGAGTTTTACAAAACAGAGTTAAAGAAGTGCATCACTCTGGTGCGAAGTCGTTTATCCGTTTCATTCTAACAGAATTTGTTAGCGGCAGTCACGCCGTTGGCCTTTCCGCACTCACTGCGTTATATATGTCAAATCGCATTCGAAATTTTCCAACAGCTCTAAAACAATTTCAGAGTGCGGACCCTTGGGCAGCTCCTGGATTGAGGATGCAGGACGAGGAGGACTACGTCATGTGGCCGAACAACCGAGCAACGGGCCAAACTGGCAACATCAAAAGCTGCCGGAGACTGGGGATTGGGTTGGATTCAGTTAAAAAAAATGAAAGTGGAAGAGGCAGAAAGAGAGCCAGGAACAAGCCATGGAACAAATGCTGGCCTGGTTCTGGTTCTGGTTCTGGAACTGCCTGCGTTGCGGCTGCTGTGGTTGCAGTTCATGGGGAAGCGGAAGAGGAGGATGGATCAGGGCTAGGCCGAACGGCCCCAAAAATGTTCTGCAATATGCGTCGAGTTGGAAAATTCATCATAAATTCCATGCGACAACATGGGAGCCAAACTTTTCATATGCTCCTCAAAATGCCGCACTGCACTGCCCACGTCCCATGTCCCATGTTCCCAGAACCCATCCATCCCATCATACTCGTATACCGTTCATCCCATGCATCCCATCCGAACCCATTCCGTCCTTCCAACAGCTGCTGGCGATTTTTATTTATACATACGTATACCTAGATATACGTACGTAGTACAGCATGGTGCCGCATCTCGACACGCCAAAGTGTGTTAAATGCATATTTGCCGAGCTTAAATTCCATAACCGACCAAATGACGACAATCGGCAACAGCTGGTATAGTAAATTTTATATTTAACATTACACCCCTTGACTGCTGACGTTGTTAACCCGAATTTCGATTTGCATAAATGTCAGTTGGAAATGGATAACCCTCTAAAACAGAGCTGCCAATGTTTGTCTCTTCGGGGAACAGATCTGTCCCTTTTTTTGACAAGGACTTGGCAAGAAAAGTTGTCAAATGTCCTCCAGCACTCCTTCAAATAATGTACGCATAACCCTTTACTTAATAGCCCAACGAATAAAATATATATTATATTGCATAGTTATAACTGAACTGAATACTTATTATCAGCAAGAGGGCAATGCCAAGTCAATAAAACGTTGTCGTCCTATAATGCTTAAGAACCACCCTTTCTGCTTTGGTCGAATTTACTTGTTTCCCCTTGGTGGTCTACCATTTTTTACGATCTTCAAGTAAAAATCTCCCACACAGCAATTATAACTACTATCTTCGCTAGGGGCTTACGTTTTACGACTGCCGCGATGCCAAACCGTTTTTATGGCAATTTCGGAGACCCTTATGCTCCATCATTATGTCGCCTTATCCCTTTAAAGCCGGCAATTGCCGTCATTCGTGTCGTCAATTGAAATTGCTCGGCATCAGTGCAAGTTGCAAGTTGCACGTTGCAAGTTGACATTACCCGCTGACGGTCCTCATATTCATCACACTCACACCACGCTCACACCACACTCAGACCCACACCCACAACCAGTTTCCATAGAACGCACCAAAGTTTGTCAATCTGCCAGCAAATGACATGCATCGACGCCGGCGATGAGTCCTTGAGGGGGTGGTGGGTGGCGGGGATGTACTTAAAAGTATGCAACACTCGACGCGCGTTGCACGATGCTGACGTGCCAATGTCACAATTATTTAGGCAATCCCCCTCTTCGCACTCCTCAACCATACACCATGGCTTATGAAACAGTCTTCGAACAGGAAGTCCAGAAGGGCAGGGCAGGATGCTAGATTGTGCACTTAAAATAAAAAACGCATTTATAGCTTTCAAATTTCTTAAGACTTAACAATAATATTATTAGGGTATAATAAATCACTAGAATTAAGAAAAAGCTCCACACATACTAGAATATTATTCACCAAAAAGAAACGTGTTGGTTTAATCATAATTCAGAGTCCCTTAAACAATAAATACAAAATTTTAACGATAAGAAAAATCAAAAATATTAAGAATTGTGAAGGCATATAGTTTTCAATCGTTTTGCCAGAATAGAGTTTTGGTTCAATGATTTTACGGCATCATATCGTTAGCGGAAGTTACTTTTTTTGTTCAAGTGATGTCGTATCCGTTGCAACGGCTGCAAACTTCACATGCGGTGCGATGAGAGGTGAGAACTTGACGGAAATCACTAGAGGAACTTTTTTAATGGAATCAAATCAAATTGTTCGGAAGCTGTAAAAAGCGATTGCACGGAAGCATTTTGAGTTGTTGACAGCGGGCGGCGCACACCACCAACAACTACAAAAAACAACCGAGCCAACAACGACGACAACGACTTCGACAGCCGCCAACAGTCATCGAGGTGCAAAAAGCGACACCGGAAAACTTGCCAAAGTAACGCAAACTAAAAATTCCAAAAAAAAAAAAAGAAAAAAAACAAGCAGGCGGCAAGAATCAGAGGCGGGAATTGAGGCGTTTGGAGGAATCATAAGTACACACTTGAGGGGGAGCTCGGCTACGTCGTCAATAGAGCGTCAAGTGTGCGCTTGTCCACGCCCATTTAAAGCTCAGCCACCAAACGGAAACCAACGGTGGTAAAGGTCACTCGAAAAAATATCAAGTGTGTCATACAAAAATTATAAATTTATTCCTTATTTACCTTTACTTCCCAACAAGATTATAATTACATTTCTATAAGGTTGTACTATACCAAACTATATACACGCGTTACTCGTAGTGTAAAAGGGTATATAAGATTCCATGGAAAACATGTAACAGATAGAAGAAAAAATGGTCAGAAGGGCCATTACCGTCTATCGTCTATCGTCAAATAAATGTCGCCTTAAATAAATGTAGATATATCATAAAAGAGTTTATAAATTACTAGAACAGAGCTAAATATTTCTCTCGGTGCAGTGACGAGAAGCCAGCATGTAATTGGCCAAATGACAATGTGCACAAGGTGCAAGAAGTTGCCACCGAAAGACTAGAAAAAACGCAGAAACTACGGGGAAGGAAGCGAGAACAGAGCAAAGTTCAAAGTGCAATCGTTCGTTTTTCGGTTATATGGCGCATAAGTTTCAGGCGCTGCACTTGCAAAGTTGCAAAGCCCATAAAAATCGGCCATAAAGAGTCAGGCTTCAAGCTTCAAGCCTTTAGTTTGAGTTCGGGACTTCAAGCTCCACAAACGGTGCCCCAAACGGCTCGTAAATCAACTTAACATGCCGCAGGCCGACAGTCCAGACAAGCTAATAATTCTTGTTGACACCCGACGTCTCCGAGTTATGCACAATGGACTTCTTCCCGTCTCCATTTGGATTAAGATAATCAATTCATTAGCGCGACCGGTCCTGCAGCCAGTTGCACTGACAAAAATGGAATGAAAACAGTTCGTTTCTGGTAACCAGAGGCAAACAAAATAATGTATATTAATGTATATACTCGTAGGTCATAAATTGCAATATTATACACTTGAACATTTTGAAATATTCTATTAATTGTTTTATGTATATTGAACTTTTCACTTATGGCGTTTATTACATGTTTTAACTTATTTTAACTATCTTAATATAAATTCAGACATCAACAATTCTTTTATAAACTTCTTGTATAATCTTTGTTGCTATTTTGGAAAGCGATCTATAAGGTCCCAAAAAATAGACAGCCCCATTGCGTTAAAAACATTTTATAGTGTGATAGCTGGGAATTACCGAATTACCGAATTACCGAGTTGCCAGGACCAACTAAAATCCCAGACGGGGTGCAGGAGTGAAATTGCATTGGCAGCCACTGGAGGAACAAATGTTCACTCCACATTACATTTGTCTTAGCTGGCGAGCAGATTAATTGCCAATGAGTGTGTACAAGTTCGAGATGAAAGTTTCTCAGAGCCGAGTCCCGAAAGTGGGCCCCCTTTTTTCCGTGCTCCATTGCGTTGCCGCTGCCGCTGCCGTTGCCGTTGCCGTTGCGCTCCGTGTGACAACCTAAATCGGGGCCACGTACATTTTATCTGCTGCTCCTCCGGCTGCTCCTGCTCCGCACAATTCGAGGTTTTTGAGGTGAAACAAATTTCCGGTGACATAAACTTAATTAGCTTTTGTTCGGGCTTTTGTTTTATGGTTTTGAGGGTGCAAGTGCCTGTGGGCGGGAGTGGGAAGGGCAGGGAATGGAAGTGGGTTCCATGGCGGTTTCGCGGTTTGCAAACTGGGCGCTTCGGTGGTTCTTCTTCTTTCAGGGAGCCAGGACCAAGAAGCCCCCGCTTTGTCTGCTCGTTGTTATAAATGGCTTTGGCTTGTTGAAAGGCGGCATTTAGTTTTGATTTAATTGCCTCCACTTAACAGTTTTATCTTCCAGATGCCTTTGCTCTTGTCTTTGCTCTTTCTCTTTTCAATATTTAATTAGTGCACACACACAACACGCAAAACAAAACAAGTTAAAGCTTACGCAAAACCCCATTACTTGCATCCACACAAAAGTCGGCCAAAACTTTGCCAACCACTTTCGACATCTGACTTCCGCCCTCCGCTCCACCTTCCGCTCCCCTCCCGTGAGAGTTTAATAAAATGGGGAAATATTTACTGATGATATCACAAAATAATACATAAATGTTTACCGCAAACAAAGGAAGCACTGCCAGCAACAACAACGAAAACAATCGGAACCAGCATGGGCCAAAGTAATGAAATTGAAAACCAAGCTTACGCCGAAAGTGGATAGTGGGTCCTAAGTCCCGAGTCCTGAGTTCTGGAAAGGTGAAGGAGAACTTAAATAAAAGTCGGGCAGAAGTTGTCTGCTCCTGGGATTGCCCTCGAAAGGGGCGGGGCCAGCGGGAACACTGCGTGGGGCAAGCTACCGGCTGAAGCCCAGAGGTCTTAAGCAGCCGAGAACTAGGAGTGCAAAGTTTATCAGCACTTTTCAGCATAACTGAATGAATGCCCATACATGCGTATTGCGAATTATCTTCCCACTGGTTATTTGCTCTTTATCAGGAGGCCAAAATGACACGAAGCGAATCCTACCCATGCATATAACATAAATGAATAAAAATAATTATTTGAACAATATGAAGGGTATTAAAATTGGTTATGTGCTCAAGATGTTATAAATCTAATCCAACAATTTTATTGCACAAGGTTTGTGGACATTATTTCTTTACTTATTTAATAACATAACATTAATAAAATTATTAAACATATTTTGATTAATGAAACTATTTATTTTCTTGGCTTATTTGCTGTGAGAGTTAAAATTAATTTGTAAAACCGAATCGTTTGCTGTTTGCCGCCCTAACATTTAAGGAGCTGAAATGCCTACATGTGCGCGGCTTATAAATACTTTATCAGATGTCCAGGACTAAGAAGTCGAAAGGTAAGAAAACTTTGCACCGGGACCAGGCCGACGATATAATGATCTCCCCAGGGTGTCGGACAGGACACAGAAAGCCACACCGCAATCACTGGTTGGAGCGGAGCTCCCCCTTCTGGCAGACAGAGCTGATTAGGCCCTGAATTGAGATTCAGCTTGCATTGCTCGGCATCTCACCTTAATCGGCTGCCAAAGTTACTTATGTGTGTGGATTGTGCTCCAGAATTTCCCGCCATGGAATCCCAGATGGCGAACTTTCACAGTGGTGGTACTTGATAAACCGAATTAAGATGGGAAGGTATTGAAACCACCTAACTTTCTAAGTTAAGCCCTTGTCAAGTATCCTTACAGATAAATAATATACGAGTTTTACACAGTATATTTTAAACAGGAAACGAATCTATTGATTTTTATACCTATCCAATTAATATATTTTTATCTTGCAAACTTACTCTATGTTTACCTCGGAATAACAAATCTTCTTGAATGTCTTGCATACAATATTATATATTTTTTTAGCGTGAGCCTTAATTTCTGATTTTTTGCCAGATGTCAATGAAATTTCCATTTAAAACTCTCCATTGATTTCTGGTTCCATCTGATTATTCAGGTACACTTATCTAGATCCTGCTCATCACTACTTCATCCCCGACTGCCACTTCCTTACGAGCAATATTAACAGGAAGTGAAATCAAAAGGTTGGCTCTTACTTGATTTTCCCGATTCAGAGGCAGCTCAAAGAAACCCCATTGTTCGTGTGGCTTGTAGTTTAACTTTATCATCCTCACTTGGCGGTCGGGAAGTTCCTCAGCCGGCCTCTGATTTCGACCATGACTGGGACTTGGCCTGGTTCTTCCCTTTGGGCCCACTTGCCTGGTCTGGCATCCTCATCTTCGTTTCCGTTGGCTTTATGCTCCTGCTTTTTCCGGCCCGGCCCGGCCCCGGCCCCGTCTTCGTCTCCATCCTCCCATCTCCGGATCCATCTCTACATCCCCGGATCCGTCTGCTGTTATTGTATAAGCAGCTCATCTGCGGCTGAGCGTATTTTATTTGCTTCAAATTGAGTTATGCCTAATGAAAATCAAATAAGCCGCAATCGAGCCGGAAATGTTGGTTGAGTTCTTCTCGGCTGGACGTGGACTTGCCTTCGTGTTCGTGTTCGTTCTCGTTTTTCCTTCCCCGTCGAATTGAGCCTGCCACTTCTCGTTTGGCTGCTTTTCGACATTATATTAGCCCATTCAGGGCTTATTCTCGCCTTTTGTCCAAGTGGCTGTGGCATCTGAATAGCTATGGTTTTATTGGAAAGCAAATTACTAAATGGCAAGCGAATGCGATTCAATTACAACTTGAAAAGCACATAATGATTAAATAACATATTGCACTCCAACAATGCCATGCACTGTAAAACAAATATTCATAAATAATATATTATTGAATTAAGGGCAGCCATAAAAAACATTGTCGTGTTAAACAGTTTTTTCAATTGTAAACCATCAGTAAATGTTAAAAAAATACTATCCAATCAAAAATGCTACAAAAAGTAAAATGTTGTATGCCATTTTGTATGTCAATCAACGTTTGACCTGACAAAAAGCTTACTTTGCTTTTCTGTGGTCGTAATCTCATTTTTTAGCGAAAAATTACATTGGTAGCATATGTACACTTAGTTAAACCCATTTCATTTTCTCGAATCATTTCCCTCTATCTGATTACCTGGTATTAGCAAAAATCTGAAGTCCAACTGCCTGTAATAAACAAACACCTGAGTGAGATAGAACAAATGAGAATCCTGGATAGAAAGTGTATATATCTCATTTAAAATGGTGTCTGATTTTAATTACTTGCCAAATATACATATGTAAATATTTTATTAAATTTGACACCTCTGAACTACTTCCTCTAACTCTAGCCTACAAATTGCTCCAAAGTAGTCTCATCAATTTCGTTTTCTCCGTGTAAATACCAGGAGATGTCAGAAACGCCTTTTTGGCCCACTTATCCGACTGAGTGCATTGCAGCACATAAGCTCCGGCATTCAGACAAACACATATCATACTTTAGTTGCCTTTTGCGGAAATGCAGGAAAGGCCAGGCAGTATTTTGTTTATACGTCAAATTTCCTTGGCAGTCATTATCCTCATGCATGAGACCAGGACAAGTATGTCCCTCCCGCCACGCCCCCTGTTCCACCCGCCTAGGCAGGCGTTAAGTGCAAGTGTGGAAAATTATTTAATGACTTTTCTGAATTTGAAACGGAATTTGTAAGTGCGTTGCGGCGGCGAGTGGGGAGGAGTAGGTCGGTGGAAAGGGGCCAAATATTTGCATACGCAAACACTCGGAGCGGGCGGTGGATTGGGCGGTGGATCCTCCAGTTCCGCCGGACTGGAGGAACGGCGGGGGAGAAGGATATCCTTTGGCAGCTGCCAAGTGGCCAAGTAGCAACCTGAGCCAAGTAATTCGCCCGGCCGGCAGTTTTTTGCCCGGCTACAATCTTATTAATTATTAATGCGTCTTTGAAGTGCAGCGGCGGCTTCATCATCGCTAACGAAGCCGCCACTCAACTCCGGAATCTGAAGAACTACACAGAGAATATATAGTCGAACTAATCAATAATCTAAGCAGATGAAAAATGTGGTTGAGTGGCATACACTAACATTTCTAAGCACTTACTATTTTTATTCATTCCAATATTTTCGTAAATTTATCATATCAAATTAATATACACCACCAAATTATTTAAAGCTCTCAAGCAAAGTATCTGGAAAATAATAACACAAAAATATGAAGTATAATAAAATCCCTAACATTCTGCAGGTTAATTTATTAGAATTAAAAAATGTTGAAACAAATATACTATGATTACTACCCTTTTACTTTTTTACTACCCGTTTACAGCGGTCCAATTTAAGTCAATATTAATTTAATAACTATTAAATAACAATCTCAGCTGAAACTTCTCACTGCTCACTAATTCAGCTGGTATTTTCGAGCAGTGTGAAGGACCTGGTGACGGTGTCAACATTAATTTGTGTGTCGTGCGACACTCGCAAGACAGCTGACAGCCCAGAAGGATTTTGTTCCTGCCGCCAGGAGTGGCATATAATTTGTAATTAATGACCAGTTAAAGAGAACAGCCTTCGGAGCCCAAGTCTTTGGGCAGAGGGAGGGGAAAAGGAGGTGGAGCAGCGAGGAGCGAGTCCTGCGATTTACACTGGCAAAATGGCAAAATGGGTGACAGCCAAACGCTGATTTATGGCCGCCGACCGCAGAATTTATATGCCATCCAGTTTGACTAGCTTTTCCACAATCCCAGCCGCCTGCTTGTCCTCACAATCCATATTCAGTTGTAGCCCCTTCCCAAGGGTACATTTATTGGTTAACTCAAGAAAATTACAAACTACAGACACAAAATCACCAAGGAGAATATAGACACAAGGAAGGATAATTTCTTAAAGTGTTTATTAACACTTTAAGTGCTTAGCTTTCGATTAGTTGTCATTTTCAGCAATTAGCTTAGGTTCATTACACCACAAAAACTTAACGACTTAAGCATATTCTTTCCAATTTAAGGGAGATGAATAATAAGCCTCTTCAAATTGATTTAAGAAATAAAGTTCTTTATTTTTAGAAAGTTAATACTTACAATTATAATGAAAACAAACTAGTCTAACAATTTTATCAATATATAGAGGCATAATAACCAAACTTTATGACTCTATTTTCAGGGTAGCCAGTCCTCATTGTAAAGCCATTTTGGTATTTTTTTATTTCCCAAGTATTTGAATGTGAAACGTCAGCAGCATTTCGACACGGCTTGCCTTTATGCCCCAGACCTGGAAATTGGTAACTGGGAACTGGGAACTGGTAACTGGTAACTCTCTTTGACTCACTCTTCGCCAGGACTCCGACTGCCGTCCTTATCCTTTGTCCTTATTCCTAGCTCGAACTCTTTGCGCAAACGAGAATAAAAAACGGGCCGGCTTTGCACGGCGGCTCTGTTTCATTTGGTAGCCATAGATCCTGGCCGGAGTGCAATTTGTCTTGTTTCAGGCAGATTCCGATAGGATAGTCAATGGATTGAGCCCACTTACATTTCTGTTATTCCAACGGCGCTCTTGCTGGTGTGGTTGTTGTTGCTCTGACGGCTTTGACTTTGCTGTTGTCACTCGGCATTCCAATTGGAAGGGGGCAGAAAACTGAGGAGCGAGCAGATTACCGTTATAAGCCGGGAGAGAGTGAAAGAACCTGCCAGTCAAACGGTAACTCCTCAATTATACTTGGACAGTGACGGGTGCCAAGAATTACTTTAGGGGGATATGCGTCCATTTGCTAATTTTAATTTAAAGATTCCGCAAAAATCACCGTGGTGTCAAAATGTATTTAACGAAATTTTCCACAGTTTCATTGTTCCTTGTTTTTAGTGGATACGGATAAGAAGTTATCCCAATAAAATCTGTACAAGAAAGGTATTTTTCCTTATAAAGATAGGAAATATAAAAAAATAAATACGCATGTAGTACCGAACTATTTAAAACTCATCGTCACCATGAAACAAGCTTTGTTACACGATCCTATATCCTATATATAATGGGCTTGGGTCGTTACTTCCCGTAGCAGTTGTATCTCTACACCATCCCGTTCCAAGCCTCCGTTGGTGATTTATAGCCTCCGGTCCCGGTCCCGGTCCCGATCCCGAACCCGATCCCGATCCGGATCCCTAGATCCGTATGGAAAACGCAGCTAAGTGAAACAGAACGGGAGATAACAGCTTAAGCCGATTTCGAGCCCTGTATTTATTTGGCACGCCAACTTTTTAGCTAAGTGCAAAACAATTTACCTAAATTCCCACAGCACACGCAAACGCACCCACACACATACATATATAGAGACACGTAAACATACACTCACGCACTAAAGCCACACAAATACACACATGTTTGCTTAATTGCTCCCCCGGCGCCTTTGTTGTTTTTGTTGTTTTTGTTGCACTTGTTGTTTTTGTTACCCCTACTGTTTTTGATTGTGAGGTTGTTGTTGTTGCACCGCCCGAAAAGCCTTCCAAAGCAGCTCTGCACTCCTGCGGTATCTGGTTTTTGCATGTAATACCCTGTAATTGAGGGCAGGGGAGTGCACTGAATGCACCAGCTATGTAGCAATCAACTGGCATTAGGCGTGCTCTCATATTCCTTTATTGGGATCGTGGCCAACCAAATATTTTGTTAGGTCTTTTTATAAAATCAGTTTAAATCAATCAAGGTAAATTCCCTTCTTTTGCAAACGAAAGAAAACTCCTACAAATTCTTTTTATTTTATGTTTGGCATAATATAAATAGGTTCATATGTATGTCACAAATAACAAACTTTTATTTTACAGCTTTTCCTATATTATTCAACTGTTTCAGTAAAATAATGTTATGTTTTTTTTATATATATTACTTAAAATTCTTTTTCATTCTCCAGGGTACTCGCGCCTCTTCAATCGAATGGTGAGGCAGTGGCTTAAACTTTCCCCAGTTGTTTTATTATGCTAATGCAGCGAGCGCCGAGGTAACTCCCACCTGCCGCGTAGTCATGTGTGTTGATTGGCGCCATCTAGCAGGCAACCCCTGCATTCCGAACACCCCGAAAACGCTCTTTTCAAAAAGGGTAAGTTTGGGGGTAGAGAGCGGGGCATGTTTGCTGGGCTGGGGCTTAACAAACGTAAAACAATAGCGGCTTGTAGCAACTGGAAACTGGAAACTGAAAACTGAAAACTGGGCCAGCAAGTGCATTTGTGTAATGCCTTCTAAGCGGCATCAGACTAAGCCAAAAGTTTGATGGGGAAGCCAATAGCTTGAACACCTTGTGAAATATTAAAAGGACGCTGTCGGAAAATAAACAAATGCCGCGCTAAATTTAAAAGCACGTCAAAGTCTTTGGGTTCGTTTGCCTGGGAACTTCAGCAGACTGTGAAATGAAATAATTATGAGCGATAAATTTGCCGGCGTCTTGGAAAAATTGTCGCTGAAAAGCGGGAGCTGAGACATGGTGGCGTATCGTCTGCGTTGATAATGAGCCGTGAGATGGTGAGGGGGCCGGTTGTTCGGGCAACGTGGTGGTTCCCGCCGTTCAAACGCAAAGACACAGGCAATTATGCAGGGCAGAGAGTACAAAAAATATTCCGGATTCAGAATTTCTAATTGGATCGATTCGAATGGCGGTCCATTAAAAATTCACAAGAATCTCGCTTTGCGCGGGGGCTAATTCAATTTAAAGGTCTCATGCCCCGCCCGGCAATCCCAGCAAGCCCAGCAAGCCCACCGCCAACCGAAAACTCCGGATCGAGCTCATATTTTATCGGGCCTGTCGTCTGGCTGCAGTTGCACGTGCCAATCCACTCCGGCGGCGTCGGGAGTTGGAAGTTGGGAGCTGGGAGTTGGGAGTCGGGAGACTGGAGACTGGCGGGAACCCATCCACCCGTCGTCCGGATAGCACTTTTATCGGAGCGCGTAAATTTCAACACGGACGACATCGCCCCGCACAGATTTATTTTATTTACAGCGGCCGAAGGAAAAGCTGTTTGGAAAGCCAGGAGATGGGTCCCCCTTTAATATAATTTCAATTATCGCCTGTTGGCTGCTGGCCATAAATTAAGTTAAAATCTGAGACGCTGCAGGTTGCGCTGATTGCATGTGAAAAATATTCCCTTTTCCGTGGCTCTTTTAATTAAGTGCAAATGCGAAAGTTATGAACTCGAGTTTCGGTTTTCGGCCAAACTTTTCTATCTCTACTTCCGCACATTGAACCCTTTGAGAACGATTATCTGGGCCCACAAATTTCATTCGATCCGCAAACTTTGGGCCAACCAAAAGTACAGAAAAAAAGAGACAAGAATGCGAACAAATTGTCATATTGCTGACTGAACGGGCCAAAAGTCCAAACTTTGGCAGCACCAACAACAAGTGACTGCTAACAAACGGAAACAAACAGCTGCATTAGCAGCCGCAAATCAGCGGCAATCACAGCAACACAGCAGCTACAACTACAACAACAGCCACAGCAGTGCTAGCAAACAACAAACAACAAACAACAAGCAGCAAACAGCAAACAGCAACAAACAAAGTTGAGCGCACTCACTTAAAAATTCCAAACACAAAAGCGGAAATATGCAAAAGCTTGGACTAGCAATAAACCAAACAAAAAACAGGGTACAGTTCAGGGGCAGTGATCGAGGCAAGCAATACCCTAACAATGTGTAATTTATACTTTTACTACACTACTACTATTTATATTTTTACTTTTTTACTATACTACTTTTTTTACTTACTTTTTTTTATTACTATAATTTTTCAGGCGGATGATCACTACTTGTATTTTAAAGCAAATATCATATAGCAAATAGCATATAGTTATCATAATACATTTTGTTTTAAATTTCGGAATGTATGAAGGGAAGTCCCAAAGCAGCCCTCCAAAGCCCAATGCCTTGAAAAAAGGGTATAAAACGCTGGGAACGAGAGGAACGACATCGGAAATGACACTGCCGCCATGTTGGCCAACTTGTTGTTACCACTGCCTGTGAATGCAGTAGTGGTAGTAGCCACTGCTGGCTTTTTGCTTGATGTGCTTGTTTGTCGCTTTGAAACGAGCTGTTAACGAGCCGAACACGCCGTGTTCGCAGATGCAGGTGAGAGATGGGGCCAGGAAGCGGTGGAACAGAATGGATGGATGGATAAGAACTTGGCTGGAATAAGAACTGGCTCGGCTAAAGACGTTCCACCTCCAACTTCGAGTGGGCAGGTGCAAGCGAGCGGCCCGTGAGCTACGGCAAATTAGTGATAATGAATAATTTCCCACAGCGATAATTAAGGGCATCATTAAAAATGTTGCCGGCGACGAAATTGCGTTCGTCTAGCACTAAACGCTTTTCCAATTACCGCAGCATACAGGGCAGAAGTCATTTTCCGCTTGCATGTCCACAATCCCCAATCCGCCCGCATTTCCGTGGCAAGTGCAGCAGATAGTGCCGCAAAACGAGCCACACAGCCCCCTCTTCACTTCCCGGTGTCCAGTGCTAGGAGCTCCCTTTCCCGAGGAGATGCGTCCACTTTTCACTTTACACTTTTCAGTTGGCCACTCGGCCGTGTCGCTTATCCATCCCAGACCAACAATGCCAATGGTCGATTTCAGGCTGCAAGCTGCCGTCATATTTCTGCCATGGGAACAGCCATCGAGCACTGAGGAAAAAACTGCCTTGCATTTCAATTCAACTGGGAAAAATCACATATTCTCAATCTAGTTGGATATTTAATTAGCACAAGTATGGGATTTAGGTCTATACATTTTCTAAACGTTATAAATAAATGTTATAAGAAAACTGGAATTACTCATCTTATAAGGGATACTAACAATAAATAATGTCTGTATTTAAATAATTGTAAAAAGTAGTTGCACTAGTAAAAATACTACGCTTAGAAATTACTTCTAATCGCAGTGTTCCATCTAATTACAAAAAGGAGCAATTGGTTTACGAATGACTGCAATAAGTCAATGTGATTCTAATTCCCTACTTGTATTAAAGGAATATAATTCTATATTTTTTCCTCCCATTTCGCCAGTGTACCCCACACTTTAGATCGCAGGCATGCGGGGTTTTTGTGGCTTTCGCGTGTCGTGCAGCATGCGATTTTGATGTTTGCTGCGACACGTGCGCTGCAACCCAAGGATGAAGTGATTTCCTCTCCACTCGCTGCGCAAACGGGCATCATTTTAATGGCCAAATTATTTGCTTATACCCATTCTGTGGATCAGTAACTCTACCACCAGGGCACAGCCCGCAAAGGCGACGCCAAAGGCCAGGACGAACAAGGCGCCGGCGATGTTGTGCACATCCAATGCCTGGGGAGCTCCCTTGACCTTGCGCCCATTCGCCAGGTCCATCAGCACTTCTTGCTTCTTCTTGTCCATGTACTTGTCAATGAACTGGAGGGAAAAACGTTTGGGACAAATGTAACATTTCTGGAGCTCCAAAGGGGTATGAGTTTACCCTCAGTTATAAATTATAATTATTATGAGTTAATGTCAATTCATGATAATAAAAAAGAGAACTATATCGATTCCACAATCTATACCGTTACTAGTAAATCGAAATCTTCAGCATGAAGTTTTGCGTTTGTGCTAGAGTGGCGTGCAAAAGTTTTTAATCATACAAATTAGAAATAATACAAAATAAAAAATAAAAATTTTCAAAGTGTAGCAGCTTTGGCGTTGTGGCGCTAAGTGGCGTGCAAAAGCTTTTGCAATCGATAGAAATTATAAATAAAAAAAAAAAAATAAAAATTTTCAAAGTGTGGCAGTTTTACTGTTTGGCGTTAGAGTCGTGCAACATGAATGACAATCGCTCGTCTATTTCAAGTCGTATGCTAACTTCTACTTGTATTCTAATCTCACGTTCATACGAAGACAGACAGACGACAGAAAAGACGACAAGAACAAGACATGCAGATCGGCTATTATCTATAAATATATATTTATATGTGAACGCTTTTTCTTTACATTTTCAAATCTAGTATACCTTTACTTAGAACGGTATATAATACGTTACAAAACTAGCTGCATATTTAGCTTATAAGATTAAACCTCAAGTGAAAGTATAGTCCAGTTTCCTGACAGGTCCTTATATGTTTGTTCAATTCAGGCATTAAGATCCAACCTCTTATCGAAACAGCCCGCGTATAATCAAAATACAGATCGTCATGCAAGACCTACAATAAAAACTGGACCTTAAAACAGTCGATTTACCCGACTATCAGATACCCGTTACTCAGCTATTTAGTAACTGGGAAGAAGAATAATAATATCAAACAAATTTAATTTTTTTAGCTCCCTAGATCTCAGCGGCCATACGGACAGTGGACAGACGGACATAAGGGATCGACTCGGATAGTGATCCTGCTTAAAAATAAAAACTTTTTGGTGTGGTAAATCCTTCCTTCTAAATGTTTCATACTTTCCTACGAACCTAACAAAACACCACCACGAGTAACGGGTATAATAATTAACATATTTGAGCAATGTAATATTTTACAATACGGTTTTCCAAGGCCTCCGTGGACACATAGTCGCCAACGGAAAGAGATCCCGAAGACAATCGCTCAATCCCGAGTCCATAACTTGGCATGAAGCTGACATTCGACAAGTAGCTGTAGTCGTGCACCTCAAAGTTCCGTGCCAGAATCTGCTCCGTTTCTAGATCGGAACTCTGCACCGTGTGCACCCAGATAATGGATGGAGCTGACCACTTCCACTCCGACTGAGCCCATTTCTCGATCGTATCCACAGGGGCGGAGTAGAAGGGAAAGGTCAGCATCGACTTGAGTTGACCACTGTAAATGTTCTCCAAAGTAATTGTGGCACATAAAATTGTGGCCAAGAAAAATCGTGGTGCAAAACGATCGAAGCTGAAAAGGAGCAAGTCTAAATAATTTTAATCAAGGCCAGGGCACAGCAAATATAAAATATAAGTCCTACCTCATAGGAGCAGATGGCTGCTGAATAAATAGAGCAAATATATCCAGCATGGATTTCTCGAACTTTCGGCTATGATGAAACTTAACCTGAGTCCCAGACAACCGCAGGCGATAGCTGACATACTTCATGAAGTACAAAAAGGTGCCGCAAATCACTAAAGTAGAGATAAGCACCAGCCAGGTCCGATTATTAAAGGGCATAATATTAGTTCGCCAGCTGGGTAGAGGGCTAGAAAACGGGCTAAATGTATTTTTATGGGGTCATTTAGGCGAAGTAAAACTAACGCTGGAGCAGGACCCAGGATAGTCACCGAAGATCGGGCTATGGTGTGCGAGGTTTCCGTGATTCCATCATACCAGTTGTATATGCATCCAATGGCCATCTCCACGCGCTGCTCATAGATATCCCCCAGCATGCCGTCGCTCGACTCATTGTCGTAAATTCCGCCCCAGTTGTCGGCTCCATCTGTAAGGAATTCCATGTTTTTACTTATATGTTTCATATTTTGTAGTTTCCGAATTCACCAACTACAGTGACTTACATGCCTCGACCCTCAGGTGACAATTGTGCACCTGGCAGAAGGTCTTCATCACATTGGCCTCGGCGCCGTCGAAGGTGAGCGAACGATTGGCCTTCTGCGGATGGATGGGATCCACGTCGCCCTGGCCAGCGGGCTGCAATGGGTTAACGTTTAATGGTTAACTATGATCGACAACTCAAGTGTCTGTGCTAATTTCGTTAATGGGCTGGTTGGAGCAACGCCCATTCCCAGTTTCACACCAAAGCAACCCACTCTCTATTCGGAACACAAAGTAGCATTCAAATGGACATCGACACTTGGCTCGTCGGGCGGCAATTAAATGGAAACACGTAATTTAAATCAATGTTGGTGCTGTGCAGGATCCAAAGCCAAGCCCCAAACAAAACCACACTCACATGCTTGTGGCTGTTTGCCTATCCGTGAGTGTGAATAAGTGTGAGTGGGTGTGAGTGGGTGTGGGTACTGGCATTGGTGTTAGTGTTTGGCTGGGCGTGCGTGTGTTTACAAATGTGCAAATGTCCTTAAGGCAACCAATTGAGTGCGAACAAAACTTTTGTCAAATGACAACAAAAGCTCTTTTTTTCCCGTTCTGTGGTTACAATGGGATAACAGGGATTAGCACTCAGTCTGAAAAGTACCTGATTAAGACTAGATGGCCATTGGGTTATTGATAAATACGGCTTCATTTAATTATAGGTTTATTTTTAGAAGTAAAAAATTCCTAAGCAAATATATATTTCATATTTTTGTATAAAAAAAATGTTTTATTATATTACATTTTGTTAGTAGAAAATCAATAAAGCTGATTACATTTTTAATTAATGATTAATTGCTAATTTTCGCAACTCAACAGATACGAGTACAGTGCTTTTTGTGTGTGGACAATCCATGAAGTCGAGTCCTGACAACTCCCACCAGTGATTACCATGGACTAGGCACCGCAGCACAACATGTGCTTACATTTTAGTTGCCGAAGTCGTTGGCCGCAACGACAACAAAGGAAAATAACTAAGCACCCTCACCCACACCACCACCGCCAAACACACACAGACACCAACAATCCTCACACATACACTCAAACACACGAATTTGGCCAAAGGAGCCACCACTACACATTTATTCACGATGAGTTCGCACAGAGAGTCGGACTAATCCAAAGACAACGATGTGAATGAGCCTGATGAAGATGAGAAGTCCTCAACATTGAGGGAGGTGATGAGGGGTGAGGTAAATGGGAACAAGGACGACCAATTGGCTTTGCTTAATGTCGGCGTGCAAATCTCTGGTATTTTGGTAAAGCTGGCTGGCCATCAGGAAGGCACGGAAAAAAAACTGACCACTTATTTTCCTCTTTTTGGAAATATCCCTACTACAGCACAAGTTTAAGAACAAATTCAAATTATTACAATTTCCGAAAACTCAAAAATAAAATTTAAACAAAAATTAATATTTAGCCGTCTGAAACCAAGTAAGTAATCAAACCGGTAGAATGTTGAGTATCAAAAATCATAACATTTCAATATAATAAATTATGCAGCCTTTTATTTTTTATGAAATCCTACTAAATGAATTAAACTATTTTTTCTCAGTGCTGCTTAGGCAACAACAAACGATAAATATAAACTTAACCGGCAATTACTTACCACATAATTAGTAATCGTATATGGGACATAAGTAATGGAGCCAACGAGCAGACTGCGGCGCTGCAGATTGAGCAGTTTGTTGGGATAAAGTTCGACCCGGTTGGCAAAAGTTTCGTTAGGCAAGAATGCGTCCAGGAGCAGGGCATCCAAATTACCAACGGCACCAACAAACTTTTGTGTCCACAGCTCGAAATTGATGTCGCGGTAGGGCGAAGTGGTTTTAGTCCCTGCTCCTGCTCCTCCTCCTCCTCCTCCTTCACCTTCATCGTCCTTGTTTCTCGTGTTTACCGATGCGCCTCCCCTGCGCCCGGGGTTTGGTTGGGGTCCTGTATTTGGTCCTGTTGGTCCTGTTGGTCCTGTTGGTGCTGCCCCTGCCTCAGTTTCCGTTCCAGGTCGGACCATCAGATGGTGAGGGTAGACTAAAGCGCATTACACCGATTTCCCGATGTTGAACAAGCAGAAAAAACAATTGGGCAAGGGATTTAAAAAAGACCACGGATTTCTTTTAGAAATTGAGAGATATCGAATAAGGTTTACTTAGTTTTAAGGTATTATTTATAAGGTTATTTTCCTGCCTAATTTGGGATCTCTTTGAAAGGTGTCTATACACAAAATTGAATAAAATGTAATAAGTATTTGTATCTGAAGAACCCATTTACAAGTTAATTTTCTCCTTCTCTATTAGTCCACTGTATGTGACAACATACAAAACAATAAAAACATCAGAGGGAGAACAGAGTCCAAACCCGAAAAGCCCAAGTTTGCAATCGAACACGGCACTGTCGAGTGTTGAAATTATTGTCAAGTGCTAAAGTTTGATCAACTGGCCACGAATGTCCTGCGGCTGTTTCCCCACCATGTTTACGCGAGGGTCGCCGCGCGTTGGGGCCGAAAGGAAACTTTTCCAGTTTGAGTTGTTTTGCCACGCCCCCAGGGAGGTGGCGGAAAGCCACCGCTTTAGCTAATAAATTGATGCTGACGGGGTTGCTTGAGCCGGGTGGAACATGACAGGAACACTCAATTGAAACGGCTTATTCATAGTGTCTTTATGGGCAACTATAAACCGTACTCACACTGCAGTATATCCATGCGAAGCAATTGCGCAGGGCTTTCGTCCTCGCACAGGAACAAATATCGCTTGTCCTTGAGTCGCACA
The DNA here is from genome assembly GCF_016746235.2 of Drosophila teissieri. NCBI lineage: Eukaryota > Metazoa > Arthropoda > Insecta > Diptera > Drosophilidae > Drosophila > Drosophila teissieri. The sequence goes on from NC_053032.1 coordinate 8,985,926, forward strand.
TTTGCATTGCGAGTGGCGTAGTATCGAGCGTGAATAAAGTGGTGCGTCTGCGATAAGATCGTTATAAATCCCTATGTGAGGAAGCCATGATATGAGTATGCACAACAAATTTTAAAATTGTAAAACTTTGTAAAACTGCAGCGGTTAAGACATACTTATAAAGCCATACGTACGTGTATACACGTGTTTGTGATTTCTAATTAAAAGCTTACCTCTGTGACGCTGCTATTTAAAGCGCCCATAACGTGGTCCTCCAGATCCTTCAAATCCCTTAAGAATGCCACATTAATCCATTGAAGCCTAATTGGCTGACTCAATTCACGAAGAACTAATTCCAAAGCACTTAAATATTCCAGTTGAAGGGGAGTTGTAGACTCCGAGTTATTGTAGACAATCAAAATCGATGGAAGTCCAGCAAAGTATTGACCAACTAGGATGGAATAGGCTTAAGTTGGCTAAGAAGTCTAAGGCGGTGTTGCGTTACCTATAAGCCGAAGCATTTGACTCAAATTCATCAGCAGCGGTTGGAGCAACATCTCGACAGCCTTTTGATTCCATTTTCCAAGATTCCGGCTTTTATACGACTGGCATTTAATGACTGCTTCGATTGACCCGTAAATTGATTTTAACTCGAAATGTAATTGAAAACCTCCGATAGGTCCTATCATCGCAAACTGCAAATGGGCAGTATTTGCTTAGTCATTAGCCTAATGAAACGCACACACCACATTACGATATTTGCATAATTCACTAAACCAACAAGAACTTGACAATGGCTGCCTCGGGTAAGTCAAGCGGAAAGCCTCAGTTTAGCAAAACTTAAATATAACATATGTATGTACGTTATGATAAAGCATCTTTTAGGTGGTAATCAGTTGTGGACACTGGGCCAAAGGAAAGAGGTAATGTAGGGAGCTCGGTATAACAATATGTATAACAATGGATGTGTGCAACGTGCATTTACGTCAAGCTTAAGGTGGATTCATATATTTGTATTTAAGTTTTAATCGGATGTATACAAGATTGAACTGAGACTGCGAAGAAAAGACGATGCTAATTATATTCAATATTGCATTTGTTAACCTTAGTGTTCCCCATTTCTCGCAGTGATCTGGGTTAACCCCTGGCAGTGGGCCACTTAGCGGTCCCACAAATTAGCGACAACAATGCGGCCAAACGACTGACTTTCATTATGAAACCGAACAAAGCCCGAAACGAAGCTAAAGGTCCACAGACGGTCGACAGAAACTGAGCCGGGACCAGGCCAAGTGTCAATTGAAACAATTCAATTGGTCTGCCAGCAAATTCTGTTGGCCGTGAGGGGTTAACACAGGGGCTGGAGACACAGGACGACGAGTCGCCGCCATTGCCGATGTGGTAACACAAATGGACAGTCGAGACAGGCAGTGTGGCAGTGAATGTGCGAGTGTTGCGAGTGCTTAACCATTGGGTTATTTGAAATTGAAAGACAGATTAAGGGATTTGCTCCTGGCGAGCCAGAGGAGAGTCCGATGGAGACTCCGAGTGCCGTTGAACCAAGGACGAAGTGCCAGGGGAGTCGCTCTCTGCTTTTGATTCTGATTCTGGTTCTGGTCCTGGTCGTGGTCCTGGTTCTACTCCTGGTCATTTGAGTGCACAGCAGGCGGCGATTTTATTGCCTCGACAACCTGCTGGGATCCCCCCAAAAATCGTAAAAAAAATCATAGCATCCACCCAGATCCACACACATGGCTCGGCACTGAAGGGCAATTAAACACTCAAGCGGTGTGTTACCCCAGACCGAGTTACTCTAAAGTCAATGGCATTAAAAATCCATGAACCGATATTTATCTTCTCAAGCGCTTTGCAGGGTAGCAATAAAGTGGCGAACCAGGCGACGGTTTGATAGAGTGATTCAAGTTTTGCTTCGTAAGTCACGTTATGAAATTAGCGTTGGATTCCGAGGTTCATAAAACCACAAAAAAAGTTTAAGCAATTTGGAAGTTGGTATCGAAGATTATCGTTATCGAAGTATTACACATTTATTAAATATTTCGATAATTTCGATATTAATATACATATGTACATCCTGAGCTGCGGAGTTTTGTCCAAAATCTTTTGTTTTTTAACAAGAAGTGCTAGGGCAGTCCAGAAGTACGGCCACGTAATGATTTAGTGATTTGGTACATTCAATTGCGAAAGCAAGACCAGAAATAGCACTGAAAACTTCCCCGAACTCGCAGCTCCTTGAAGTATGCAACACTAATCAAGACGCAAATGCAGATTTGTGCGATTACGTGTTTGTCTGCGTGCGTGTCTGTCCGCAGAAATGGAATTTACACGCCTCACACACGCAAGCACACGCAACCAAAGCGGAGCGAGACGGGGCAGGAACCGCAGGCGGGATTGCTGACCAGCAAAGCGACCGCAATGTGGCCCACAAGCTGCAGGAGTGGCCAACACAGCGGCAACATATGGCCAAGAGCCGAAAAGGTTTACGGCTGGCAGTGCGCGTACGTATGTATGAGTGAGTGAGTGCGTGGCGCATTTTTAGCTAAAGTTTTTAAATTCTTTTCCTCTTTTGCAAGCTGTGGCTTAGAGTTGTGTGTTATGCTTTCATCTGGTGCCTGCTGGCGGGCTATTTGGCTAGACCGAATTGCACTTGCATGCTAATGAAAAGTGCTCCCCGCACAAGGAACTTTAAATAGCAGGCAATCTTAAAGCCAAATTACCCGCTCAGTATGGGCAACACATTCGTATTTTTTGCATACCCATCCATTTACATTTAAATAATAATAACAACGGCGACGAGTGGGGCGCGTCAATCAAGGCTAGCAGCTGCCTTAATGAGTAGCGAAACAAGGCGATGTCCTTGAAGTCCTTGGCAGCCAACTAAACAATGGCAACATGAAGGCTTTGGCGTAAATCGTGCCACTTCATTGTGGCCCATGGGAGCTCGAGCTGCGAAGGGAATAAGCCATGCAAATGAGTTTTCCCTTTTCACGACTTTCACTCGCGCAGTTGCCTAACAATGCGATGTGATCAATAATTGCGGCTGAATCAGAAGCGCTTCGAGAGGAATTTAATGTGTCCAATGAAACTTTAATGTTTGAAAATGACATAACAAAGACGAACTCTAAGTATTTGAGAAACCACTGGATGCTGGCATTTCTGACAACTAAATTGTTCAGTGTGCATTGAATACATTAATTTTCCAGCATAAATTGCGTGTTTTTTTCTCTGGTTAACAATTCAAAAATACTTGAGCAAAACGTGCTTATAATCCGCAGGGATAAGTTGTGGCAATTCGAAATCCTTTTAGCATATATCTGAAATTTATTTATAACCTAATTTGATTTATTATTCTAATTTTCTATGTGCTATTAATATGTAATTCCTCCATGTAGTCAGTTAGCATGGGGATTTCCAAATTCCTGCTGATCTATTGCTTTGGACTGAATACATTCACAACCTGTCACCTGATAGGAACTCAATGGCCGAGTCAGAAACAATTACGCACAGCTCATCAAGTGCTCGGAACACACTGCGTATGCTTGATAACCATTTGTGACATCTGACGGTATCTGACAAGCATCCGACAAGCTCGGCAAGATTCCTCTGTCAGTCCATGGAAATGTGTAAATATTTGCATGGTAATTAGCCAGGACATCGGTTTCACTTCACCACTGCATTAGTAGTAGTCGCTGTCCTTGAAAACCTCATTTGCTGCTGCGTGTGCTAGGTGGAAAGTGTTTTCTGTGAAACATTTGGTTGCCGCACAATTATGCAGATTGCCACTGCAGAAGTGTGGTGAGTGGGCGGGGACTCGAAAGTTTGTGCAAACATTTGCCATTTGGCCGAGGCCAGGCCCCCTGGAGCTCGCCCCATATTTGTGTTTGCCATTTCCAGGGTACTGCGAATTGCAGTTTTTTCGTGATTTGTAAATAACTGAAGAGGCAGTCTCCGTTTTCTTCTTCCGCATTTTCATTTTTTCGCTATTTTGTATTTGCCAAAAACCTCTTCTTCGAATTTGAGGCAAACACTCGAGCGTGTAAATGCACACACACACACACACACTCGAAAAAAAAATAAAGCTTGTGAAACTAAAATAGAAACACATTTCATTTCCGTAAGATCTGGCAGAGTGGAAAAGGAAAATGTGCTGCACTTCGGAGGGGCAGCGGGGAAACAGGCGGGTAGAACAACTGGCAAACAACAAGAAAGTGGAAATAAACTTGGCGATAAACCAACGAAATCGATTGGAAATATTTTAACGAAATTGCAGCTTAAAGTGTCAAGGCAGCATGTCGGTTGCTGCCAAAGTGGGTGGCATTTTCCGGGGGCAGCAATCATTTCCACTGACGTTAAGATGAGTGCTCGTTGCGATGATTCGGCTGTCGATGATTATGAGGCTGCAGCTGCAAAATGATGCTGTTGGGTATTTAGATAATGCCGCCCATCCACTTGCCAAATCCTCCTTCTTGCTACAGTGGAACCCAGCTGTATTGGCCACTCAAGTGTGTTAAGGCAAGGCTTGGACCTTAAATTTATTTTGATTGGTCTTGGAACTCGTATCACAACATAATCTGCTAGGTGATCAGTTTTATTATTAAGAGCAGATTATTTACTTACTCAGTCAAAACTTTTAGTTCTAAAAAGTTTCTTTGAATGTCCTTCCCCACCACAATAAAGGTTTTAGCTTTGAAATCATAAAGGTGTCTGAATGCATTCTTTATGGCTGAATTCACTTTCGAAATGAATGCGCCGAATTCGCCAAATACGCTCTTGTATAATTTTAGGCGTTTTTATGAATAAATTAAAATACAATTGACCTCTATGCTTGATATGATAAGATCCTGATCCTGATAAGATTGTAGAACATTAAGTGTGAAATTATTGATTGAAGATAATGATAGCAACAAACAATTTTATAAGTTTAAAGTAAACCTTGTCGAAGCTCTACTGTCTCTGTATCTCTCGAGAGTGCAGTTCAAGTGAAGCGCAACGGCAAAGAAACAGTTTAAATGCTAACAATGCAACGGTTTCGGGTCAAGTATTTCCATCTTCCCCCGCTCGCAGCCGTTTTCCCAGCTACGGAAACGAAGTGTAATGAAAGCGTGTAAAGTGCAAATCGAAAAGGCAATACAAGTAGCGAGTACCAAATGCTTGTGCCCTCCGCCCGTTACTGCTTCTTGGCCAGAAATTTCTCTAAATTACCAATGTCGGGGCCGGGCCAGGACGATAAGGATAAGGGGCTGTGCAAGTTGGTCAGGTGCCCGGACACATCCTGCGCGCAGAGAAACAGGTGAAAAGAAGGAAACGGACAGAGGAAATGTTTCGCAAAATGCAAGTTTCTTTCACGCTCTAAATGGATTTTCCCTCTGCCGTCATTTGCCCGTTTTGTTGTGTGAAATTATAACTTTAATTAAATGAATTTAATTTCACTAGCTCTTCGCAGCCTAGCTGCGTCCTAATGGAGCATCCTTGACTTGCCTGAGTGGGAAGGGTTATTGCTTTAAGCCCTAACAGATTTTCATATTTCGTTAGCATTTGCCGACCACAAAAACCGCCAACGAATTAAATATTGATAATTGTTTTTTGCCAATAGATGACTATCTGGTCGAATTTAAATATATGGGTCCATATATGCAATTACATAATCCAGTGACAGAAAAGAGTTTTGTTGTCGCTGTGCTTTTGAAAATTTATTGCATATTTTGGCGCAGGCTGTAAACTCGCCCGGGAATTTCCCGGGGCTTAGAACTAACAATTCAAAATGAATTTAAGGCCGTCGAGGCGATGGCCAAAACGGGCCAAATGAAAAATTTCAATTAACCACAAAAGCCGATGGCCAACCAAATCGGACCGAAAACAAAACGCCATGCAAACGGAAAAGCGCCCAAAAAATGAGAAACGAGAAAAATATTGCCCACTGCCAACCGTTTTGGGTGAATCATTTTCTCTCTTTCTATTTGTTTGAGGAGTTTTTCCTGCCGTTGCAGGGACAACCTGGCCAAATCCTTTTGTCGGAGAGCTCTGTGCGTCCTGGGCCACAATTAAATGCACTCGACAATGCACCTGACGGACCCAAAATCGTGCTCCGACCACATATGTACGAGTATATCCCTGTCCCCGTTCCCGTTCCCGTCCTCGTCCGCACCGCATCCACATCCGCATCCGTTCATTTATTCATTGAAGATTGGCTTTGGCCAATCAATTGGCCATGGACCCGTTTTTGCCGCTGCGCCAAATCAATGCATCCTGCGGTCCGAAAACCAGCGAAATCAATACGAATTATTTGGTTTTCCAATTCGTTACACTTCATTAATGGCAATCCCTAAACTCGTTTTGTTTTGGCGCCCTCGCGAGGCCTTGGTAAGAAATATGATGGCTGCGATTTTGAGAATAATTCTATTTGGGCCCCCACTCGAATGGACTCGCATTCTGTTTATTGTTCATCATATCCACATCAATTGGGGGATTGTCGGGACCGCAACGGAAATTTATTTTATACATGCCAGCCCCACCGCAGCTCATTTGGAGCCACGAAAACCGCCAATTTGGATCCGTGCGGCAAGCGGCATTTCAAATCGCACTTTAATATTACATGTGTGTGGGTTGGGGTGTGCCACACACACCCACTCACTCAATCGTTTTCGGCGCATTGTGTTGACAAAGACGTAAATAAAAATTTATGCGCACAAAAGTATGCCACACAACATGCACATAAAATGATTATGACGATTATGCGAAGCTACTGGGGCTACTGCTGCTGATTATTCAGGGATGTTCTATATGAGCACACATCACACACAGTCCTGGGCACACTTTATATTTCGATAGGAAATATGGGTCATAACCATTTCATACACATTCATTTTTAATTAATTAAGGTTCTGTATAATGATATCAGTTTTTTGGAATCAAATACAATTACCAATTCGAAACATTACTATTTTTAAAGTGTGTGCTGAACTTTCTTAGAACCTATTATTTTGTCAGCCGCTGTAGGCAATCCGCCTATAAAAACTCACTCGCTTGTTCCCACATTTATTGACACAAATTGCGTTTTGAGGACGGCATTTGGCAGCCGCCGTGGCAGTTCCTTCTGCTTTCTTTTTATTAAAGAAATAATAAAATATTCATAAAGATTTCGCTCCGATAGGCACGTACATATATATTTTAGAATAAACGACCGTTAAATATGTTTGTGGCCAGGGCCTAATAATCAATGGCGATCCCTGCTTTATTAGCATCGTCTGAGTTATTTGCGGTCGGGGTGTGTTCCGCCTCCAAACTGGGTTCCCTGCTTGGGCGCTCAATCAATTCCCGGCCAAGCTGTGCGCCACACAATCATGTCAAGAATTCAATATCAAAGCGCGAGCGCAGCTGCCGCTGATGACATCGTGGAATGTCCACGATTTCATCAGCCCCCCGCCTTTCTTTCAATGCCATTGATGAACAGGCTCAGAGCGAGTGGGTGGTGGTGGGTGTTTGGGGTCTGGGTCGTAAGCATCGCACTTTGATTACAAATATGAAACATGCTCACACAAATATGACCTGCCCCTCCGGTTGCCACAAACCCAGCTTCCTCAATGGCGTGTGTATGGAGTGCACTTAATGGCGTTCCGCACTTCTCGAAAGGAGGGGTGAAAGTCAAGTTAATATTGAGCCAACTTGACTCAATTTTGACTGAGTGGGCCGAAGCACTGACAAAAACTGAGGAGAATCTTAAATGATCTGGTAGATTATCCCAGAAGTATAAAAAGATTAAAGGTGTACTAGATAATTCATTTTTAATTAAAAAATAAATATGGCAAATGTCTAACAAAAGCCAAAAAAAAATCAATTTTTTGTACAAATAAATACACAATAGTCTAAAGGCTAACGAGCAATAATTTTATATCACATCTTGCGGAAACAATTTTTCTTTGAAAATTAAAATATTCGCCTATTTTCTCGTAAATATTTATTATTTTGTAAAGTATTTATATTGATCTTTCATATTATTCTTTTTTAAGTTTGAACTGCGGTTGTACTTAATCGTGTTTACGCTATTAAATAGCGTAAAAGAATAAACTAATCAAAATGTATTTTCCATTTTAAGCTAACAGAAATTTTTTTATTAGTGCAGCCAAACATTCGCTGAGAAGGCAACACTCGGGAAAATTGCAAATAGACAAGATCTTAGGCCATTAGCTTTAATTGCCAAGTGCAATTTCAGTGGCAGCAGCAGTAGCAGCTGGAACTGCAACAAATTGCGTGGCTATCAATATTTCCGTGGCTGCATTTGATTTCCTAATGCATCTGCAGCAATTCATGGCCCGAAGTTGACAGGCAGGGAGGCAGCCTTCATCCTCCAAACCGTCGCCCCTGTCAACGATTAACAATATCCGGTTGTGTGCCCCGGCAGGAGGTCCCCGCTGGCCCGATTGCGAGCTTGGTTTTAATTAGTCCTGCCCGTACGTATTTTCTATTGGCCAATTCACCGCAGAAGCTTCATTACCGGGCTACCGTGTGTGTCTCTTTCGCTTTGTGCGTGTGTGCTTCTGCAGGACAGATTGCGAGTCATTAAGTTGATGCAGCAGCACCAGCACCAGCAGAGGGAGGAACAGGAGCAGCATCCGTGTAAGCCACACAAACAGGCAGTTAGAATGCCACATGCCACGCCCACAGCAGCGGTCGAGCCATGTCGAGGGGCTGGGCAGTTGTAACTGAATCGAAATCAGTAGCAGCACCAGCAGCAGCACCAGCATCCAAATCCGTAACCAAGCCCGGTTCAGGGTAGAAAACGAAGCAGAAACATGTCGAGAGTTAACCTTTGTTGGCGGTTTGCTGCTTTTTGTGCGCCGGAAACGGTACAGCAACTCAATCAGTTTTTGCGGTTTATGGTGGCCAGGCCAAAAGGGACACGCTAATGGCTCACAAATGGCACTTGAATAATTGAATGCCGGAAACGGAGGAAAAAGAAAGCGCGCGGTATTAGCCAGCAATGCCTGCACATGGCATTGTCCGTTTTATACACGTAATCCACATGTAAACAAATTGCACACTTCAACTACAAATTAACTACGGATGTTACCAACTAATCTCAGGGTCTAAAGCGAAGCATCCTTCTTGTTCCGACTGCCCGAAGCCTTCTCTTCCGGGTCCGCATGCGGTTTCTCTTTGTGTGGTTGCGGCTCCTCGCTATTCTGGCTGCCGATCAGTTTCTTTCTTTCGCTAGTAATGAGCTGCTGCAGCTCTTCCTCCCAGCCCAAGGCTTTGGCCAGAGCCATTACTCCAGCATCACAGTCACCCAGAAAGGCCACATCCCTTGTGTTATTAGGCCTGTCGAAGAGTAGCGATCGCTCATGAGGATCCATAAAGGGCACAAAGCTGGCCTGACCCACTGCATCGCGATTGATCAACAGGCGAAGGCAACGACGTCCTGGTCTCTGCACCAGTGAAGCAAACGGCTGCACTTCCAATGAGGTGCCCATGATGATCAGTAGATCGCAATCCTGAAAGTCCTCGTCGGGACTGGTGTAAAATCTCTGCGGCAGGTTTTCGCCAAAGAAAACAATGTCTGGCTTAACAACTCCATTGCACTTTTTGCATTTGGGCAGACGATCAGCAAAGATCTCCGCCTTCATCCAGGCCATGTCGTACTCCCTGCGGCACTTAATGCAGTGGTTGGTGTGAAAGCTGCCATGGGCCTCAATGATCTTGTCCTCGGGTAGACCTGTAAGCCGGTCTAACGTGTCTATGTTCTGGGTATAGTGGCGCTGAAGCAGTCCCTTGTCGTTCAGCAAACGGACAAAGTAGTGGGCCGGCGTGGGAATAAAGGATCCAGGGTAGAGTTCCTTGGCCAGTGCAAAGAACGGCGCCGGATTCTTTTCGAAGTAGTCCAGATCGAATATGGCCGTGGGATGTGGCAGCTTGTATTTTTTCAGATTGCTGTACAGCCCGGAACCTGGGGATCTGAAGTCCGGAATGCCAGCAGCTAAGAATGGCAAAATGTTAGAAAGATTCTACAGTGATATGTATATATATGTACCCACATGTTGAAATGCCGGCTCCCACCATGGTCACAATATTGCGGAATCCATGCTCACGCCAATGTTCGGCAAAGCCGTCAAAAGTCAAATCTGAAATAACCTGCGAACATGGGATTTAATTTATTTAATTAATATGATAATTAAATTATCGGGAGCTCCGCTCACCTTCTCCACTTTAATGTCTGCCTTTGCGTCCGTGGAGCCACCCAGACTAAGAGTGTTTGCAAAGAAGCGTCGAATCATATCCATTGTGGCGTCTAGGATTGAATTCAGTTAGTGAGTGACAGTAAAGACCTAACTAGTTAGACCAACCTGGGGCATCCTCTTCGTCACTGGATGAGGAATTCGAGCTCGTCGTCGGGTGTTCTTCCGTCTTTTTCTCGGAGTCGCTCATGGCTAAGAAGGTCCTTGCCCTATTCCGGTGAAAATATCCAAAACTGTGGATAATCCTGTGAATTCTACCCGTTGCGTTTATGTTGTGTTTTGCTTTTACGCAGAAAAACAAAACACGCCGAACAATCAGTGCTGACAACTATCGATAGGATTAGGCTAACGAATGGGTTATCTCTAATAGCTAAGGTTAGCTAGATTTTTAATTTGATTTTAAAATCAAATGTAAAGGATCGAACCAAAAATATTTAAATTACTGTAAGAAGTTTATGAATTAAGTGACTTATTTATTTTACTCAGGCCTTTATGAAGGTGGTAAGGTTTTAAAAAAGGTTACAACAAATGATGGCTCCTTGAACAAGGAGAAGCCAAATAATTGAAAAACTATAGATATTATAAAATACTTGCTGTTGTTAAATCGTATGTCGCTGTAATAACAATCCAACAATACGTGTTTTTATTTTTCAACTTTAAGGTTAAAATCAGCTGGACTGTCAGCACTGTGTACCCAAAATAATCGATAGCTGTTATCGACCCACCCAGTGATAGGCTCTTTAGCGCCACCAGCCCTGGATGGCCGATGGTCGATTACTCGATGTGCGGCAGGGGTGCAGCTCTGCCCGTTCGCTCAGCCCTGGAAAACCACGCCAGTCATTTTTGTTTTGATAAGGATACGGATACAAAAAGAGCGTGGCCTGGAAAAACTGCAGAAACGGCGGAGAAAGCGCCCCAAAACCGAGCGAAAACGGTGAAAACTGATCGTTGGGTAGTGCGCGAAAAAGTGGCCGCGGATTGAGCACCCCCAAACGCTACGTGGAAGCGTAAGCAGCGTGTGCAAGAAGAGGAGAAGAAGAAGCAGCAGCCCAGCAAAAGTACACAGAAGTGCAAACCAGACGGCTGAAATAACAAATCAAAGAAGGCCCCAAAGGGAGCGGCAGTGGAAGTAACTGCGGGGGCGGGGAATGGCCGAGGGTCGTCGGTGGCCGCCATTGTGTAACGCCGCCGATGGGCAGACTCTAGATCCGCGCTAGGATCTTTCGAATATCATGCATCTGAACCATGCGACAGCCGCCACGGCAGCCATGGCCAACTATCAGCACTACCAACTGCCAGCCTCTCATGGCGGTGGTGGCGGAGGAGGAGGTGGCGGTGGAGGAGGGAGCAATGGTGGATCTGGGCCCGGTCCCAATTCTGGACAGCAGCAGCCCACCACACTGGCCAGCCTCCAACAGAGTCCCTTTGCCCTGCACCAACTTACCGCCGTGCAGGCCATCCAGCACCCCACCCACCAAGCCATGCTCCATCCACAGCACCCGCTGGTCCATTTGCTGGACATATCCACCACCACAGCGAACAGTGGCGGTGGAGGCGGGGGCAGCCACACGCCCATTTCGCCCATGAAACAGGAGGTGCAGAGCGTCATTAGCGAGGAGGAGGTGGTGGTAGACGATCCGCGCAAGAAGAAACAGTGCCACGTGTGCAAGAACAAGTTCCGGCAGCTGACCACGTTACGCAACCACATGAAGATCCACACGGACGAGCGGCCCTACAAGTGCAAACACTGCGACAAGGCCTTCCGCCAGATCTCGACGCTGACCAACCACGTAAAAATCCATACCGGAGAGAAGCCGTTCACCTGCAACATCTGCGCTAAGGACTTTCGCCAGCAGAGCACCTTGATCAATCACATCAAGACGCACAAGGGTGAGTGGGTGGTCGCATCGTCCCAATAGTCCTTATGACTTAATTCCATTTCTCGCATCGGTCCGGGTAACAGCGGCGGAGTCCAGCACGCCAACTTCCCTATTGAACTATCAACCGCAGACTGGCAGCGGAAAACACCGGAAGTCCCAGATGCACCAGGCCTACCAGCAGCAGCATCAGCGCGTCCAAATCTCAAAGACCTTGTACTCCGGCAGCTACAGCTCGCCGGCGGCCGAGGAGCTGGTGAAGCCGTTCCAGTGCAGCGTTTGCAAGCGCCGCTTTCCGCAGCTGAGCACGCTGCACAACCACGAGCGGACCCACATCGATCCTAAGCCGTACAAGTGCGAAACGTGCGACAAGTCCTTTAGCCAGCTGGCAACGCTGGCCAACCACAAGAAGATCCACACGGGCGACAAGCCGTACACGTGTTCCTACTGCCACATGCAGTTCCGCCAGCAGAGCACCCTTACCAACCACTTAAAGACGCACACGCATCAGATCGCACCTGGAGGCGCCGGTGGAGTAGGAGGCGGCGGAGGCGCCGTCACAGCCACAGGTGAGCCGCTTGTGTGTTCGCCCTACCAATGAGCCGCTTTCTGTTATCACTGTGTGCATTGATTATTAACGCTCTTCCCTAACGAAGCTTTTATTTAAATCTTGTACGCATGCTAACTTCGACAAACCATCCAACAATCCAACTCCGTACCGCCAACCTGCAGTGGATCACTCAATGCCCGCTCCTCTGGCACCCGGGACGCAGCAGCTAACCAGTGGGCTGTTGCCGAACAACCTGCACGGCAGCACGGCGAACATCATCCAGCTGGACCACCATCCGCTACTGCATTTCCTCGACGGCAGCACCACGGTCAGCTCGGTCAGCACGGCGGCGGCCAACACCAAGGTGGAGCATTTCCAAACGGGCGGTTCGCCGTCGGGGCGGATGACCGTGGTGGGCACCATCAACATGCTGAAGGGCGACAATCCCGACCGACCGTTCGGCTGCAGCGTTTGCCAGCGGTTCTTCTCGCAGCAGAGCACCTTGGTCAATCACATCAAGACGCACACCGGAGAGAAGCCGTACAAGTGCAAGATCTGCGAGGTCAACTTCCGCCAGGTGGCCACGCTCAACAACCACATGAAGATCCATACCGGCGAAAAGCCCTACAACTGTTCCTACTGCCCCAAACAGTTCCGGCAAAAGAGCACGCTGCAAAACCACCTGCGGGTGCACACCTGCTAGACCCACGTCAGATCCAGATCGCAACGCGATCCAGGTCCGCAACCAGCCAGCCAGTCAAGCAGCCATTGAGGAATAGTGCAATATGCATGCCACATAGCACATACACTTATAGATCGCATATACGGCATACGAATACGATTACATGAATACTATATTTGAATATATACTCGAAAGTGTTATTTACCTGCTGTGCAGAGCGCAATTGTATGTAACTATATCGTAGAGAGCTGATCCACATGCGTGTCCAATTGTAAATTAAGGCTAGCCGTATTGGCATAAGCCACACATGATATGATACAGGGTGTTTAAGCCTAAACTCTTTACTATCCTAAGATGGTTCGATTTGAGTCGGTGTGTTAAAGGTATTTTAAGGCACGTCAAAGCCATTTAGTCTAAGACTTTTTATTATCTTTTTAAACCCATTAATTTCTTGTTTTCTTAAGCTTTGTAAATGAAACATTGGCACCCGCTTAAGTTGGGTTGCTGTTTTTAAATAGCAAGCAAAATTACTACATTGCACAAATTAACAAACTTTTATATTTCCTTTACAAGGAACATCTAACTTAAAGAAAGATTGATATTGTTTAAAACTGGTATAATTCAAGTTATAATATTTGTTTAAAGGCCAAATGGTCAAGTGTTATTAAGATTTCTTTAGCACCGAAGCTTCATTAGAACTCAAATCGATCCACTCTACAGCTATCCTCCTTCGCAACTGTTGTCATCCATGCCCCCAGTTCCCCCGACCCCTACCAATTAGTTCCGAGTATCGGCTTCACTCAGCTTTTCTCGTCGTGTTAAATGTTAAGCCCGCCAGCAAAGTAAAGTAAATTAATTAAAAGTAAAACTAGTTATTGCTATACTATGTGTAATCCCGCCCGCTCTAAACCTACATAACGCGTCATCGCAACCGAACCGAACGGAAATCGAAAACAGCAACTATATATAAGTGTACTCTTAGCGCATATTTAGCAGCATCTTCTACTCACATGACTAGACGCGGAGCAAAGGCGATCGCATAAATAATCAATAATACATTTAATGAACGAAAGAATGAAAACCGAGTTGCTTATAGAACAAAAACTTAGAAAACAGAGAGACAAGAGTCCCTAAATTAAGTGAATCGATGAGGAGAAAAAAGTAAAGCGAGTAAAACCAGATATAATTGAATTGATACAGATCGATCGTAAATGTTGTAGAGAATATATAGTATATATAAATATATATAAACTACTTGTAAATGTAAGCGAAGCGAAGAGCTAAAACAACAATAAAACATGCAAAACAGAAACTGTAACTGTAAAGTTCTTATTAAACTGATAAGGATATTGAACAACGCAATTTGGGCAGCAATCATTTAATTTTTCCAATTTAGGCAACTTTAATTTTCCACTATGCCCAGAAGAAAACACGTCTGATTTGATTTGAAATAGGGAATTTATTAAATTCTAAGTATGCAGGTATTGGGAAGAGGAAAAACAGTTCGTGTATAAGAGACACTACAAGTAATTACTATAAGCACTTTTCGCATTAAATCTCTAAGGTTTGTTGCACTGTGTATAAGTGGTGCTTTATGGGGCAGGGAGCCTCTCGAGCATTGTTCGTTCATCGTACACCCTAAATCGTGTGATTTAATATTAACTGTCTATCGAAGGAAAGGAAAAGCGAACTAGCTTTATAGTAGCATCGTTTTAATTGGAATTTTTACGAAATCTGGTGCATCTACTCGTACGTATGTGTATATTTTGATATTAATGTATATTCTCGACATCCTAACCTACCCAGACGTTTTATCTTGAGAAAAGAATTTCCAGGGTTCAAGGGGAAGAGATTTGCACATGGACTTTGTCTGTGGGAGAGACTTGGATTGCTGGGACTTACATACGGCAAACACTTAATCCTATGCATAGTTTCTCACAACGGATGTTCTGGCCACGCGCCTCGGTCGGGGTTATTTCTCTGGCAGCGTGCAAAGGCATTTGAGTAGGACCAAATGTACAATTCAATAAAGTATATACGTTGTCTGTACTCTAGGGTGTGTATGTGTATATATATATATATGGGAAATATAGGTTGACCAAAACTTTTCTTAATCCTAAACGAAATGACACCAACAACGACTTCGCCAATCTACTTAAACAGCCAGCGCAGGATCAGGCTGAAGGTCAGCCCGATCAGAGCGTAGATTAGCGACTTGATCACCGTCGACTGCGAAACGCCGCCGCCCAACAAATGAAGAGAAAGCGGACTCATGTTACTAGGCGGGGGCGAGTACTGCATGCGCTCCAGGCGCTGGCTGATTTCGTTCAGCTGCCGGGTGTGCAGCTCCAGCACCCGGTTTACCTGATCCACGGCCAAGGCTAGTCTGAAAGAAGAAAACGAAAATTAAAAATAAAATTCTTCTCAAAGGTTCCCGTTTGACAATCCACTCACTGCTTAATGGCGCTGGAGGAACTGCGCTTAACCGCTCCCTGCGGCGACTGACTGGAGTCCGAGTTGGTGTCGCGCGGCGCCAGCACCAAACTCTTATTCTTGGCCTTGGGCACCACGGAGCCGCCAGGCTGTAAGGGCTGTCCGGCTGGCGATTGTCTTTGGGTGCGGGATAACGTCTCAATGGAGCTACGCAGGGGGTGGATCATATCGGCCCCATGCACAATGGGCACGGACTTGTGACGCGTCTGGGTCAGCACCTTGAACTGACACTCGTACTGGCGGACATCGTTGCGCGAGTCCCAGGGTCGCAGATCGGCGTACTTGTACAGCCATTGACCGTAGCTGTCCAGCTCGAAAAGGTCGGGCATATGGATAGAGTCAGTACTGACCCGTTCCTTGGCATCCGCTCGCTGGCGCTCCTCCAGCACGGTCTTCTCCTCCGTGGCGGCAACCTGATCCTCACGGGCAATCGCTTCGGAGACGCGTTGCCACAAGCGCTGTGATTCATTGTCCTCTTGTAAGTCGAGTGGCACCATGTGCCGGGTGAGACGCTTGGAACGTGTCTCTGCATCCACCTTAAACAATACCGTTTCCTCTCCCGTCTTGGAGTCCTTTACTCGACACTCCTTGTCCCAGTGACCATTGATGGTGGCCAGCGTCTCCTTGCCCAGCTTGATCTTGCCGACAACCACATTGGTGGCGTCCGCTCCTCCGAGGAACGGCTTCAGCTTGAATTCCAGCTCCGTCCTGTAACCGGTGTTCTCACACTCGATGTTGATCTTGCCACCCAGCTCCATGGAGAGCGTGCCCATCAGGATGCCCTTGCAGTGGGCGTACGGCGTTGTGGCCGTGTAACACTCACCGCGCGGCAGCAACGTCATTGTGGCAGCGCCCTCAAGCACCGCCGAAGTGCTGTTGCCGTAGAACTTCGATTTCGCCAGGATGGAGCAGGTGATGCTGAAGCCGTCCTCGCGATTCGTCACGTAGAATGCCGACACAGGCGGATGGTGCGACACCTGTTCAGCAATGTAAAAGGTTCGGCTGCCACTGGGATGCTGCCAATAGCACCGGAACCTCTCGCCCAGAATCGGATTGTAGGGCTTCTTTAGGCCCTTGGGTTTCTTGTAAAAGCTTGACAGGTACCATTGCACTACTAGTTTCATGCGTGTGAACGCGTCATCCTCCTGAACGGCCCTGCGATCGAAAAAAGATTATTAGCTGATATATCGTTGATGTTATGAGTAAACTAGGTAAACGCACTTAGAGAGCAAGTCCGCATGGTAATACGAATCGGATAACTTGTCCAGGAATGAGCGGGGCTCCAGGATAAATGTGGGTAGTACAACCTTGCTCAAATCCATCCCCGGTCGCACCTGCTTGACAATGCACCAAATTAGGCTCTTGTTCTCCTCTGCCAACTCCTCTACCTGCTCCCCTTGCTGAAAATAATTATTATTAAAAGATGGATTAATTAAAAGACTATGCTAGCTTACCTCGCCAAACTCCTCCTCAGTGAAGGGCACATACGAGGTCTCCACGCACTGCTGTTCGACGCCATCGTCCTGCGCCGGCTCTGCCGGATCCGATTCGGATTCCGACTCCAGACCAGACATGACGGCATTGGGTGCTTCATTCTGGCTGTCTGCGTCCAAATCTGAAAAGACATTCAAGCAGGTGAGATGGGATTGTAAGAACAGAGCAAAAGAAATCACGGACATTTCTCTAGCAGCCTGAATCTGGCGAAAATCAGGGGATCATTTTCCACCTGTCGCACGGGCACAAAAGCAGAATACTGTAAAGGGTATTTAGCGCTAGGATTAACCATATGTAACCATAGATCAAATCGAAGAAAAATTTTGGGAAAGTGGGTCCCAATACCAGGCGGTGATTATACAAAACACGAATTTTGAACCAATAATTCCACTGCTACTATGTGTGTATAATCTCTGATGATAACTAGCTAACTTGGGGGGAAACAAATTGGAAGTCTTGGAAATAAAAGTTGTCAATAAAAAAATCTAAGTCTAAAACCTAGATCATTATGGGTATTTCAACAACTAAAAACAATAGAAATACAAATATTCTTCTAATATGCTTCCCCCAATGATGAACATCTAAATTAAACAACAACAAAGAGGGGGCGTTTTCACCCTTCACGTTCAGACGAAAGCGCGGCATCATTAGACAATCGGGCGGAGCGCTCACAGGACGTAAGCCAGTCTGGCTGTGGTTATAGCCCTCGTCGTCATCCTCACTGGAGCTGCTGTTGCACAGAGTAGCACCCAGGGACATGGACTTGCTCATGGGGCTCAAGTGGCGCCGCTTGCGCTGAAGCATGCTCAATCCGCCACCCATGCCCTGCTCTGCACTGGAGGCATCGCTGTACGAGGTCTTTCGCTGCTCCGATTGATGGCCGAAACGCGGTAGACGCTTGGTGCGCTCCCAGTTGCTAACGGCACTGCTGTAGAGCTGCTGCAACAGTGGAGTGGGTGTCCGCGGGGCGGACAGGCTGGTGTCGGATCGCGAAGTGTCCAGCTCAGCCGATGGCAGTGCCAGGAACTGCGCCCACTTACCGTGATCGTTGAAGTGCTTCTCGTAGTCCGCCTCCGACCACTGCGTCTCATGGGAGACGGGCAGGGGTTCGCCCATGTAGCTGGACGTTGGAGCAGTTCCCGTGCTGCTATTGGACCGCAACAGGAGGGCAGAACATCTCAGGGACAGCTCCAGGGCATCCATCCAGCATTTGCCGGCCGCCTGACTGGGAGCTCGAAAGATCAGGTAAGCGGTTGGCAACGGCTGGACCACGGCACCTTAAAGAAACACATAGTTAGTAAGTGCCTTAAAGAGATCACCAAATTATATCAGTTTTAATATGACAACTACTTTATAAAGCTTTTATATTTCTAAAACTTTTAAACAAAGTCAGAAAACTCTGAAAACCAGGTTTTAGTTGTCCCGTGCAACTAGTGAGCCTATGAAAGTATAAAACAAGCCAAGTCTCTAAACATCCTCTTACCAATGGTTTCCTTGTCGGGACCTCGCGGCGCCCAAATGGATTGCTCCAGGGGATGGAAGAGCTTGAAGCAGAAGCCATCCTTCTTGCTGGGGCGCTCGATCACCTGGCAGGAGGTGAGCATCACCGTGCCCACCCAGTGGCTGCTCTTGGTCTTTTGGCTCTTGTAAATCAGCAGTAGGCCAGGCTTCAGAACACACCACAGTTTTGTCCACGACTTTAGAGTGCCTCGAACCTAAATAACATTTAAATTTAAATTACCAAAAATGCAAATGGATTAATATATTTTGTAGACTCACCTTTAGCCAGTCTGCCAGCACTATAACCGCAGGATCTTGCAGGGAGTTCATCAGCTCACTGGCCACTCGCTTCTTCTCCCGCCGGTAGTTCTTCCTCTGCGCCTTGTAGGATTCTTTCCTGTTGAGTTTGGCGGCATCGGCAGCTGACTGGTGAATAGAGAAGTGTATTTAGATAAACTCAAATATTAATATCAATGCTAGCTAGAAACCTTTGTCGTTCTGCAGCAGTGAAATATATTTAAATACTTCAAATGCATTGTCCTATTTCGTAATAGTAATGTTCGCTTTTCGGTCAAATTTATCATGCGCTTACGTCAAAAGTACGGCTACAATTGCCCATTAAGCTTTAAATTTCCTAAGGTGAAATCCGACACGCATTGTTAATCTAATTAGCATTTATAATTTGCTTAGCTACCGGATAAAAGTAAAAAATTTGTCACCTTTATGGCAGAATGTGACACGTGGCATGTTCCGAAACCCGGGCATATGTATATTTCTTACTATTTATCAGACCGCCAGCCAATCGATTATAACTAAATTAGACAACAACGAAGCGTAGCAACTCTTATCTCTGTGCCCTCCCCATAAATAACCCAGATTTCGTACACCGACGATACGATTTAGCGACTCAAAATTAAAGTTATATAGTTTGGTGCGGATATTACATGCTATGATGTTATATTTTACTTGCCTTATCTGCCAGATTGCCATCCCGATTGTCAGAGGCCCAATTGGCGATTCCTGTAATACGAAAGATCATAGTTTTGTTTTCTGGTTAGGATCCAAGTATCATTGGATTTGTGTGTGTACGGCGCTTGTAGCAAACATGATGATTTGAATTCTGAATTCCGAGAAGTATCTAATCGATCTAGCAATGAAGTAGTAGGTTTCTATTGTTTTTGGAAACTTTCTCATCGCCTATCTACCAAGCCAAAAAACGATACCAAACAAAACGAGGCACAACAATGAAGAAAAGCGCGAAAAGCACGAAGCATAATGAACTAAAACCAGAGAGGAAAACCGCGCACAATGTTTCAAGGTGCGATACTCAAGGGGCAGCGGTTTATTTATTTTACAAATATGTTTTATTTTATTTAGCAAGATACAGAGCCGCACACACACTCGGTACAACCTCATCGGGTAAAAGATGCTCTCTGTGTTTGAGGTCTTGAGGTCTTAGGGTCTTGGGGTCTCGAGAACTCTCTGGCATTGTCAAGTATCTCGCACTTGCACTTTAATCATCGCCAAACGACTGCTGCCCTCGCGTCTTTCGCATTCTTATTAATTATTTTTATTGCTCAGCTATAAATAAAAGCCTCCGAAAAGAGCCAGTCTCTTAGTATGCAAAACCACACATGAGCGAGAAAAACTCGAAGAATTAATTATAATTCCCTTCGAACAGTTGGCTTAAATATTGTCACTTGCTTTGTAGGAGATTCATGACCAGGCGACACCGCTCCAAACCGTATTTCCAAATTGCGTTTCTATTTATTTTTGCATATTTTGTTGTGTTTCGCTCATTCCCGTTCACGTTTCACAGGTCGGCACTACATGGCGTATGCGTGATGCGAGAACCGATTCAGAGACGCCGACCTCTGCTTGGTTTATTTTACTTTTTATTTATATTTTGTCTATTTTTTTTTTCAACTTTCTGCCTGCCGCTCGTCCGCTGGCCGCTCGCCGACTGATTGAGATATATTGAGTCTGCCGCTCGAAAAGCGCACACACAGAGCACTAACACAACGAAAGCACCAGCGGCAAATGACAAAAGTGCCAGGGCAGCGCAGCGCAGCGGCAGAGGCCCACCAGCCCACTACGACCCACTCAGCAATTATCTGGCTTTCGTCATATATTTTTGACAAAACAGAAAGATATATAGGATGTTTGCGAAGCCAAAATACCTCAAATGAGAGGATCATCGCTGTCGCCGCTACCACACTCACGCGTAGATATATACATACATGTACACTTTGTGTGCTTTTTCTGCCCAGATAACGATATCAACGCCGACTGCGCTCTCTCCAAATCATATATATCCACACGAGAGAGCGGCAAACGGCTGCCGACGCCGACGACACATGTATATGGAGCTATTAGCAAGTCTAACTGCTATATGATCTCACCATCAAGATGCTTGAAAGTGCTGGACCCCCTATAAGGCGGATTATTTGTGCTTCCTCGCGATAAGATCATCTTAACCTATCCCAATGCGAAGCTTGCACATTATTTTATTATTTTGATTTGTAATTTGATTTCGATTTTGTAATATAATACAAACCAACGAGTATTAATCAAATAAGGCCCAGTGCTTGTGGCTCATTTAAATCGAGATATGCCAACTAAACTGTATCATAAAATCTTATAAATGAGATTTGAATCCGTGTAACATCAAACCTTGACCAAAATTTAGCCATCTCAAGCGCATAAAAATTGCAGAAAGTTATAAAACATTTAGGGGACCAGTAAAGATAATAATTCCGAAGACTTACTAATTATATTCTGTGTCTTACTGCTTGACAAGGTTCTATTGACAATGAAGAAAAATGGCAAAGCCCAAAGAAACACCTGCAAAATATATCATAGATATGTCACTCAGATAAGCCTCGATAAGTAGAGCATGTTCTTTTAGGCCGACCACAGCTAGAAAACCCTTGAAACCTGTTGAATATGTGGGGGCCATGAAAAGAAAAGGATCACCAATACGGCCAGGTGTGCAGAGTTGATATCTAGGTATTGACTATTACTCATCACTGAAATCAGAACATGTCTGTGGATCTTATCAGCCATGAGGAGCTCCACACTATAGATACGGTGAAAAAGTTTGCCGGGAGGGAAACGATTTGTCATATCTCGGGTCCAAAAGATCAGGCACCCCATGGATGACACAATCGATTTTCTAAAAACCTTTCGGAGCAATCCTTGGCCATTTAATTATTAGTAAACCGATTAGGGTTTTTCCATGTATATGACCCATTTAGTTCTTATCACAGAGCAAAACTTTCAGGTTGTAAAACTGTTATGAATGTTATAACTTTGGGTTGATAAGATATGATTGCCATGAAAGCATTTATCCACATCAAGCAGAAGTTGAGTGGCGGGGCACTCTAAGCATTATTAATCATACTCTCGCGCCGAACAATCGCAAAATTGTTTGATAATAATGCGCCAAAAACAATAGCACAAAAAGCGCAACAAAAGCTCTAAACAAAAATAAAAGCCGACATGCGTCACACCAAAATCGGAACACATGGCTTGGTTGGCAAGGGGTTTTCTTGGGTGGGGTACTCGTGGGGAATCTGCCATAGGAAAATGCATAGAAGTCGCCTTTAGCCAGGTCCTACTGGTATGCGGGATCAGGTGATAACCATGAGTATTACGGACGTGCTGATGATGGAACTAAAACATAGAAAGAACCTAAATTGCAAAACCAAATGGGTCTTAGAATCGTGCCGATCGGCAAAGTTAAAATACTTTTTATTCCTGATGATGGAAGCTAGAATGCGGCGGATGTTGTATAACCCAATAGTTGATCAGATGCGATGATCAATAATTTTCATGTTTGTGTCCGAGGCAGTTCGTGAATATAATTACTAACATGCGAATAGAATTTTGAAAAGGCAGAGCTAAATATTATACGAATATCGGAGAGATGGGCCTCAGTCTTGATGGCAAAGATCAAAACCTCGCGCCCAGTTAAGCGATAATCATTTCATGATTTTCAGATTAAAGCGATGGATGAAAGTGAAAAAGAGAACTAAATTATACGAGAAACTAAAAGTTGATGATGACGGATTAAAATGATAAGTATCGGTCTACTTGTTTAACTGTGCTGGAAATTTAATTTTTTTTGGAACTTCACCTGGCGATGATGGCGCCGGACTGTTACTCAAACTGTCCGTGGACGGAAGTTTGGTCATGAGCACTTTTAGCGAAGGTCGCCGTTTGAATTTGAAATCGAATACTGAGGAGCAGTTTGCAGCACACACATACATACGGGGAGAAAAAGAAAGCGAGCAATATGTATATTGATATAGATATATATTATAGGTTAGGCGCTTATAGATCTTATAGATCTTAGGTCACTGGTACAGACAGTTTTACGTTTACGCACGACACATAGATAACGACTAATTGTACAACTGAAGACGGAAAACTTTGGGACACGAAACACACAGAATGGCATAAGGACAACAAACTTAAAACACAAATCCATTGAAGAATCAGAGTGACAAAAATACAGATACATACATAGTTTCTCAACGAAAATCAAGTATTATTATGCCTAAAGTGAATGCTTATTTCTGAATAATCTGTTAAGAATTCTGGCTATTTAGGAGATCAAAAAGCCAGATAAGGGCTAAGCTTGCTTTAAATCAAAGTTATCAAAACACTTAATAGAGCTTCCATATTGACCTCGATTGCCTCTAGTTCAGTTCAACACAGTCTAAAACACTCAATCCTTGACAGGACTAAGCCTGAGCCCCATTGATCCAATCAGGCGTAAGGAAGACTCAAGACATGGCCCCCGCCCATCCATTACCATTACGGCCTTAATTATGGCCGCTCATCAATTGTCTGCTATCGGACATGGGAGCTCAGCACGCAGCTGGAGCAGAAGCGCCAAGGAGGCGCCTGCCTGGCTGGCGGTAATTAAGATTGCGATGGCGATGCAGATGTGGATGGCGTGGGTTGGGATAGGATGGCGAAACGATGGCGATAGGATGGCCAAGACAATACAGTGCCCTGATTGATTTAAAATAAAGCGCCAACGCCTTACAGGCAATCAATTTACGCACTTAGAACACGCCCTCGTTGTTTCAAATAGTTCAGAGTTCAACGCCAAAGTCGTTTACCACATATTAACCCTGCACGCTGAGAAATAAGGTAAATAGCACGTATGACTTAATAAAATAAAAAAATGTCTACCTAACGAGAGCTGTTTAATTAGGAAAATAGATATAATCCTCGACAACTACGATTACTTTATGACTCAATTTACAGAACAAATAAATAAAAATCACTAAGCCTGAGCAATGCAAACCATAGGGCTAC